>NW_006159872.1:769759-770148 GCF_000334495.1 Tupaia belangeri chinensis | reverse complement strand
GGCGGGACCCATCTGGAATGGGCGGGTGTTCAGGCCAATGGGCAGACAGGGCGGTGGAGTGCAGGGGGCGGGGCGGAGCGGCGGCAGAGGGCTGGATGGGGGTCGGGGGCGGAGCTCGAGTTAAGCTGGACTGGGAGAGATAGGGGCAGAAGAGAGAGCGAGAGAAGGGGGAGAGGGACCGCGGGCGGCAGGTGAAGGGAGATAGAGAGAAAGAAGGAAAGAAAGGAGGGAAAGGAGGCGGGTGGGAAAGGCTGGGAGAGCAAAGTAAGAGCTTGGAGGAAGGGGGCGAAAAAGGTGGGAGGAACCTATCTGCACCCTGCAGGGACTGGCTGGACGAAGGGGTTGAAGTTTATGTCCTTATTGGGCGGAGGGAGGGGGACCTGGGGGGG
>NW_006159872.1:769026-769698 GCF_000334495.1 Tupaia belangeri chinensis | reverse complement strand
TGGGAGCCAGGTGAATGTACGGCTCTCGGCGGCCGAGGGGGGGCGGGCGGCAGGAGGAGGCAGAGGGCGGCGGAGGAGGAGCCCCCCAGCAGCGGGCGGCGAGCGACTGACCGCGGCCTTCTGACCAGGACCGGAGCAGGGCCCCAAGCCCCCGGGCCTGGCGGGGGACGCGCTTCTCCCCACACCCTGTGCCTCAGCAGCTCCAGCCAGCGGACCCGACGGCCGAGAGGTGAGTGTACCCCACTTCTGTCTCCTGGCTCGGGGTCCACTGGACTCGAGACTACTGCAGTGTCCTTCGTCCGTCCTGTAAGTGGGACCCCCATACACACGCCCGCATACGGACCAGATTCCCACCACTCCCGTTCCCTGCGCCTTCCCGGGTCTTTGGAACTGGATTTAACTGGAAGGCAGGGTAGAGAAGGAACTGCGGCCGCCCCCCAACACTGGCTGGAGGGTCCCCAGAAACTTTCTCTGCACTTCTCCAGGGATCAGACAGGCTGGCGGCTCCAGGATGGAGAGGGGGTGAGGCAGCGCTGAGCGTTCCCAAGTCTCCTTCGTGACTTTAGCGGGGAGACCCCAGACCCGACCGAGTTGAGGGAATGGAAACGCTGACGGACTCTAACTAGGACAACGCGCCCCCGCCCCCCCCCACGGACGCCCGGGCGCGGGGCG
>NW_006159872.1:766289-768986 GCF_000334495.1 Tupaia belangeri chinensis | reverse complement strand
AGCCGTGGCTTGGGGGAAAGTTACCGGCTGGACTATTCGGTTTCTTGCGCCTCCAGAGCCGCGCAGTCTCTCCAGCGGTAGCGAGGCTCAGCGACAACCTCCGAACGACATAGAGCGACCCCTCTGACATAGAGCGACCCCTCTGTCGTCCGCCGCTCAATCCCACTCCCTTCCTTCTGGCTCCAGTCCCGCCGCCACCTTCCCAAAGCCAGCTCATGCCCCAGAGCCCGAGAGCGAGGATGGGTGGCTGGGAAGAATCCTCTTGCCTACCACTCATTCCCCCACCCGCGCCGGCGCACCTGCCCCTACCCAGAATGGGGGTCGCTACTGTGTTGTGGTTGGACCTACGGTGTGCGTGTGCGCCGCTGGCAGAGGGCTGCCATTCAAAGGGGTGGGGGGCGATGCTTTCAATTTCCAGCTTTCCCTCTCCTCCCACCCCACCCCAAGTAAGAGAGCGACGTGTCCCGGCCGGAGCGAGGGGGGGCCAGGAGTGGGGGGGCGGCGTGGGCAGCGGGTTGTGCCCGGACACGTGCCTGCCCAGGCGCCCCGGCCCTGCTGGTGTTTGGAGAGAGGGCGGGTCCCCTGCCCCCCGCCCCGTACAACCCCCATGTATCAAAGGGCGGCTGAGACGTGGTGAGACCTCGGGGCGCCCTGGGGGGCGGAGGGGGGGCAGGGAGCCTGGGTCCGGAGCAGGGGAGGGGCAGAGGCGCCGGTGCTAGCTGACCCACAGGAAACGAGCGCTGCTGACCTAGTTTGGGACACCGGAAGTGGGTGCTGGGGAGAGGGGGAGACCGGCAGGCTGTCCTGGCTTCCGGGCCAGGTGGAGGGCGTTCTTGAATTGACCCCCGCCCGAATGCCTTGGAGACCCCTAGCTGCAGCTGAGAGTGGGAATGAGTCAGCGCAGATCTTCCCCCTTCCCCCAACTAATTCCTGTAGGAGGGAAACCGTTCATCTGGGGCTGGGGGAGCCAGGTTGGGCAGTGAGATGTTAAACCGAGATGGGAACTCTCTGTTCCCAGAGGGGCGAATGTATGCGGAGGAGAGGCCTAGAGAATAAAAGGGGTTGCCTCCTGCAGCACCCCATATACCCACTGGCTTGCTCACCCCGGTACCCGCCTGGCACTGTTGGCAGAGCTGACATGGAGTGGGCATCAGAGTAGGATAGAGTGGGCATAGGCAGTGTCATCGTGCTGGGCTGGAAAGGGACATATTTGTGACCAGGTTTGGGTGGTAGTTACTGCTTCTCCTAGTGGCAACTGGGGAGAGAGGCAGGGGGCTCCCCCTGGAGCAGCTGATGAAACAAGGAGAAATCTCTGTCAGCGCCTCGGCCCTGGCCCCCGGGACCCCGGCTCCCCCAGCGTGCTGCTGTTACATGGTTGCTGTGGGCACGACGCAGTCTGCTGGCACCCTCAGACACTGTCCGCTCCCATGGGTGCCACACCCCCCCAGCCTTGGTACAGGGGTCAGGAGGGGGTTAACTGCACCAGTAAGGGGCTCTGGGGAAGAAAGATGGTAGTGCCCACTAGGCTCAGGTGTCAAGGCGAGCGGCTGCTCTAACGGGGTGCTCTCACTACTCAGCCCTGGTCGGTATGAACCCCAGCATCTGGGAGACAGGTGCTGTCCTTTTCCCCCTTCCCCATGGTGCCCCCTGGCACCCAGGGCCCCCAGCTCCTCCTTGGCCTAGTGCCCGCCCCGGGAGGGCGCGGCGGGCAGCGGGGGCTGGGCTAACAATGCACATCGGGCCCTTTGTGTGCTTGCACTTGGCACCCTGGGGAAGGGTGGGGGAGGGGGCCCAGCGGGCAGGGGGGGGGGAGCGCCTCTGGGGTGGGGACGGTGAAGGCTAGGGGAGAGAAGCAGAGAATGAAAGCAGGTGGGGAGGAAAGGGAAGTAGGTCAGATAGGGTGCTGGCCCCCAATTCCAGGCCAAGGCTAAGAGATGCAGCCCCTGACCCTCGAGCTGCCCGGATGGCATCATGCTGGTGCCTGAGGCGCAGCCAGGACTGGGCATGTGGGGTCAGAAGTCACTGCCCAGGGGACTGCTCAGATGGAGAAGGCCTGGCGTGGTACTGTCCCCTTCTTGATGGCTGAGAGACCCAGTTCTCCTGGCCCAAGGCCTGGGCCCCAGTATGGGGGGTGAATGGGTTCCAGGCAGGGCACTGCCCTCTAATGGAAGCCTCTGGGCCTGCTTCGGGGCTTCCTACCCCCAGCCTGCTTGGCTTCCTGACCTTCTTGAGAGTTAAGAATGCCGTGCCACCAGGCTTTGAGGCCTATGCCTGTTTTGGCCTAGGGCTGAAGAGTAGGGTGGGGGAGGAAGGTGGGGACAGGCAGACGGATAGGACCCTGGCATGGGGTGTGCCCGCCCTGGCCTCTTCCCCCTCCTTCTGCTGAGTAAACTCGTGAGTAAACTTGACGTTTTGCCCGGACAGTTTGAAGTTGCCTCGCCGCCCCCCCCAAGTCCTGCCAACATACAAGCGGCCAGGCGCCAAGGCAGGCCTGGGGGACTTGCGGGGGGAGGGGATAGGGCCACTGTCACCTACCACCAAGGGTTTCAGGGGACAAGAAAGACCCCAAATTCAGCAAGTCCAGGTCTTGGCAAGAGTAGGCTAGGGCCTGTCAGCATATGTCCCAGAGCCTCAGGGAGTTCAGGGAAAGTGTCCTGGAAGCAGGTTCTCTGACCACGTCTAACCTCCACCCCACTA
>NW_006159872.1:761948-766256 GCF_000334495.1 Tupaia belangeri chinensis | reverse complement strand
CTGCCACCTGGCCCCTGAGCTGCCATCTTTTAATGTTCACAGACTACCTGGCACAGGGGAAAAGCTACTTCTAGCAAGTTCCCCAGGAGGCTAAGAGGGTTGCCTTTTTTCTTCTGTCCCACAGTCTGGGATGGGTGGGATGCAGGTGGCCCTGGCATCTAGCCCTCTCTCTCAAGAGGCCTCCCAGCTGCCACGGCCACTGCCCTGGGGAGTGGTACCCTCATTTGCTAGCGCCCTTCCTGAACCTCGTTCCTAGATGGACCTAACCCTGTGTGTATCCATTCTTCTCCCCATCAGACAGGCCCTGACCGCCCTCACCCCTTGCTCTGCTGGCTAGCTTCTGCAGAGCCAGGTCACCTGGTTGAGGATACCCCAGGGAAAAGAAGGCTGATGGCAGGCAAGTGGAGTCAGCGAGCCCCCCAACCCATCCACAGATACATCAATCTGCTGCCACTTGACAGCGCTAATTATTCTTATGCCTCCCCAGGTCACCCGAACGGCAGGGGGAAATGTCTTCCCAGTCCCTGCCAGGCCTCGAAGTGGGGCTCCCCCAGGCCCTTGCTTTCGACCTCATGTCTCTGGCTTCAGTTTCCTTCCTGTTTCCACCGCCCCCCCAACCCCTCCCCACCCATATGCCCCTTTCAACAGACATCCTCCCCTCCTTCCTTCCTCCTTTCCCCCACTTTGCCTGGGAACAGGGGTCCTCTCTCCACCCCATGGACCTCCTAGCCTTTTTCCTCTTCTCTAACATGGAGATTCCTGACCAAATCCCCTACCCTCCCCACCCCATCAGCAAGGCTCCCGAGAAGAGACCTCAGAGCTTCTAAGGGACTACAACTCCCAAAGTACACACAAAGCAATCGTGGTGCACACTGGGAGTTGTAGTCCTCGCATTCTCAATTTAGCTGAGTCTGGAAATGTTTCTTGATGAGAGTAAAAGCCAGGACCTGGGTAGGTTGGAACATGGGTACCCTCTGTATGCCCCCTCCTGGTCCTCGCCAGCCCATTCTCATGTGACACCACGTACCTGTGGTTGACATCCACCTCCCTTGCTGATACATGCTACCCATCCCATCTTAGGTCCCCACCCAAGGGATGCCCACACCCTGCCCTGCTGCCCCTGGCAGGGATGAAATGGAGGGGCCCCATGAACTCCCTCCCTGCCCCCTGCCCTCTAGGCTGGTTCCCTCCCTTTATGGGGATCAAAGGGCAGAGAGCAGCCCCACCCCACTCCCTCACAGGCTGCAGGCACTAGGACTCTCAGGAACGGGGACTTTGGTGCCCGAGCAAATGCTTGGGCTGGGGGAATGCCGGGAGGTTGGCGCCTGGTGTCAGCGAGAGACACCGGCCCCCACCCTGGGGCGTGGAGCCTCCGGTAACTGCTCACGGTGCTGTCTGTGGCTTCCCAGGCTCTCGGTAGGCCCCCGCGGGTGTGCTGCCTCTTGAGGTGGCTTGAGAACGGGGTCTTGGGTCTTATCTGTAGGGCCTAGGGGCCTGGGCCTGTCTGGCTGGCACCAAGGCACAGGGTGACCCTCCCCCACCCCAGGCCCACAGTTGGCATGGGGCACTGGGAGCAGGGGGGTAGGAGGGAGAGGAGGGCAGGACTGCCAGCATCCTGGTGGGTAGGTGCCAACCAGGCCGGGAGCTGGTGAGGGGCAGCAGGCCAGAGGCATTGAGCCAGCAGCTGTTGGGGGGAAAGGGGAGGGGGTGCTTTAGGGGGCATTTCTGTGGTCCCCCTAGCCTAGCAGCACCTGGGATGACTTAGCGTCTCAGGGCCACTAGGGTATCCCTTGTTCCAGGAATAAGGGACCCCAGGAGTTATTTAAGTGAAACTTACGGCCCACCCATCTGGGCTCAGAGCCCTCCTGAGTTGCCCCTCAGGCCCAGGCGGGTCCCACCCAACCGGCCAGGGTGGCAGCAGTTGCGCAAGGGGGGGGGCTGGGCGCTTCCCAGCAGATGCCCCCTCCCGGCTCCTTCCTCTTTCGGTGCCTTCAGCTCCCCCCATCCATCCACCCCCCTCAGGCCAGCACCGTCCCCCTGATACCCCTGGACATTGGGGCTGGCACAAGTGCTGCCCCCTGGCCTGGTTGGCAGGGGCTGGCACCCAGGCAAGGAACTGTGGTATGTGAGTGGGTTTGGGGTGAGGCTATGGAAAGGCGGGGTGCCGCCTTGCCCAGCCCCTGAGGGCCCCAGCCCAGTGCAGGGTGGGGAGAGTTCGGTCAGCTCCCAGTGGGGGTAAGGGGCCTATGAGGCTCTGGAGGGCCTTCTTGAGGTCCCCTTGTCCCGCATGCCCTGAGGGGCTGGGGCCTGGGCACCTGTCACCCCTGGCACTGACTGTCCAGGCAGCCCCTCCTCCCTCTTCTGGCCACTGCCGCCTCCTGTCCCCTCCCCTCCCTTCTTCCTTCTCCTGGTCCCACCTCCAGCAGCCTCTCCCAGGGCTCCTCCTCACCTCTGTCCTCCTGGCCTGTCCCAGCTCCTACCTTTCCTACGCCCTGAGGGGCTGGGGCCTGGGCACCTGTCACCCCTGGCACTGACTGTCCAGGCAGCCCCTCCTCCCTCTTCTGGCCACTGCCGCCTCCTGTCCCCTCCCCTCCCTTCTTCCTTCTCCTGGTCCCACCTCCAGCAGCCTCTCCCAGGGCTCCTCCTCACCTCTGTCCTCCTGGCCTGTCCCAGCTCCTACCTTTCCTACCCCTCACCGTTTCCCTTTCCAGGACTGAGTGAGGACAGGCGGGGTGGGTACAGCTGGGGCTGGGCCAGTTCGTGGGCGGCCCCTTTGAAGGATGGAGCGGGAGCGGGGGAACAGCCACCCCACCTCCCCCCAGCCTGGCCCTCCCCCACCCCTCCCAACCTGCTGCCCCCAGGGGCCAGATGGAGTTGCCGGCAAGGCCCCTCAGCGTTCAGGTGAGTAGGCCCTGCTCTGGCTTGGGAGGTCAGGCCCCAGGGGAGGCTAGGGGGCCTGGAATTGGCCAAGGGTCAAGGAAGGACTGAAAAACAGGCTAGGAAGAGGGCGCCCAAACTTCCCTGGGAGGCTTAGGGAACTCTGGGTCTGAGGAACTGGAGTGTGGGAGGGGACCTAGATGACCAGGAGAAGCCACAGAAGAGGGGAAAAGCCACAGAAGAGGCCTACAGGAGCAGTGTGGCTGCCGGGCCAGGCCAGGAGGTTGGACAGGCTGGCAGGGAGCCGGGCTTCGGGGATCGGGCTGGGGTGTCCTCTGGGGCTGGGGGGCTCAGGTTTCTGCCCGCGGCTTGGCGGGTGTGGGGTTACCAGCCGGCTCGGTTACCCAGCCGAGACACTAGACTAGGGGGGAGGGGGTGGGCACAGGGCAGACCCTGGCACCTTGCGCGGTCTTCTTGGGCCCTTGGGAAAGCTGGCACTGCCCCTGCAGCCTCTGCTGGGAACCCTGATGGCCAGGATCTGCCCAAGTGGACAGTTCCTGGCTCAGAGTGGGCACCCTTTAGGGAAAGTCCAGCAGGACTGGAAACTCTGACGGGCAGGGAGGCACAGGTTGTCCCCCCACCCCCACCCCACATCCGCTGTCACTGCACACTCCCCTCCACCGCTCATCCTCACCAAATGGTCCCCAAATTTTGGTCCCCTGGTTCATCCAGAAGGGGAGCATGTGTTCTTTCCACGCGACCATCTCTTGGCAAGATGAGGCCTTAGGAGGCAGGTCCTGGTCCCTGCCTTCCCCAGCCCCCTGTAGCCCACCCACACCTGGGGAGAAGAGAAGGGGTGCCCAGAGCAGGGGGCATGGAGAAAGTGGGAGAGGCCTGGGCAAGAGGACAGAGCGGGGAGCTGTGCTGTGGTGGGGCTGGTTCCTGGGGCAGCCTGGGCCAGAGGTGGCGAGAGGAGGTGAGGGGCCCGCAAGGCCGAAGCAAGGGCAGCGCAGTATGCATCTTGCAGAAGGGAGACCAGGGTCAGGAGAGGTAGACTGAAGGGTGGAAGAGGAGGCCAAGAAGAGAGCCAAGAGGGGTGGCTGGTGAGTGGGGGTGCCCAGGGACAAGGGTCCTGGGCTGGGCAAGAGAGTTGCCCTACTCCTTCCTCCGCCATCTTTTATGTCCCTCCCATAGCCCTCCATAGGGTCGCCGGGGCTGTGGGCTAGCGCTGGTGTCATGGAAAGAAAATGTGGGGAGCACTGAGGTCACTCTAATTTCAAGAGCCCCAGCAACAGGATTGGGGGATTTGGAGGGGGACCTTAACCCTCAAAGCCCCGGGAAGCAGCCAACTCCCCTTGCCTCCTTCCCCCTTCGTGGCTTGCGGTCTCTCTTCCCCGCCTGGCCCCCAGGAAGTGTGAGTGCTGGGGGTGG
>NW_006159872.1:760090-761916 GCF_000334495.1 Tupaia belangeri chinensis | reverse complement strand
GTGGGGGGGGGGAGGATACGGGGGGAAAACACCATTTGGGGGGGTGGGGAGCGCCTGCACCGCTTGGAGGGGCTGGGGTGGGGAGAGAGGAGCTCCACAGTGCCAGCGCTGAGGGCATCCCCGGGCAGAGGACCTCTCAAAGTCCTGCCAGTCCTCAGTGAGATATGGCTCGGTCCCTTCACCCTGCGTCTCCTACCCGGCAATCCAAATGGCTGTGGCCCCTGGGCCCCAGAGGCCGGGAAGGGTTGGGAGAAGCTGGAGAGCTAGGATGCCTGGGTCCCCGAGGACTTTGGACTGGCTGTCCGATTTCCCCACCCCCTTGGTCCAGCCACAGGCCAAAGCCTTGGCTTCGTGCAAACTTAGCTCCAAAAAAACAGGAAGAAAACCTGAGGCTGAAGTTGGGGTGGGGGTTGGGGGTAGGAAGGAGAAAGAAGTGGGGGGAGGGGTGGCCAGCCTAGGCACCGGGAGCATTGGGAAAAGCCTTAGGCCTCTCCATCACCCCTGGGTAGAAGTTGCCTCAACCTGGTTCTCGTCCTCCCTCACCCTGGCCCTGCTGCTGGAGAGGCCTACCCAGGCCCCTCTCGGGCTCCCTGGCAGAGCCGAGAAGTGGGGGCCTTAGAACCTGGGGGGGGCTTGTGTGCCTCTGTCTCAGGCCCATATCTATTTTCTCTGCTGCTAATCCTGGTTCCGCCTGCTGCCCCCCACACTAAGCCTCACTCCCCTAATCCCCAGGGTGGGGGGAAGGGGGGCCAGCTTTACTCAGCTGCCCGTTCAGGGCCTCCCTGCCCTGCCCTTCAGCTGGCTCAAGCCAGCAGTGTTGGCCCCAGTGCCCCCCAGCCCTGCACTGGACACTGCCTGAGGTCAGCACCTGGAACGAGTTCCAGTCCCTTTTCCTTCCAAGACCGGGCCAATGCCCTCTACCTTCTGGTTTTCTGGGGTGGACGCACCGTGGCAGGTGCCCTTGGGCACTGAGGAGTAGGTGATGGCCATCTTTCCCCCCTCCCACCTTTCTCTCCCTAAATTCTTCCCCCAACCAAAGATGGGGCAGGCTTGACTCAGGGCCCAGTTTCAAGAGAGCTGCCCACCGGCTTGGCCGGTCTAGCAGGCCTGACAGTGAGGGGAGCCTGGGGGGGTGGCGGGAAAGAGGGGAGCGATGGGGCGGGGCCCCCAGTTCTTCCCCCTACCAGGCAAACAGACCAAACAGACCTCGCCTGGTTCCCTGGCACAGCTGCCCCCCCACAACCACCACACACGCCCATGCCCACAAGGTCTTAGCAAGAGGGGGCATGCCAGGCTGGGCGGGGATGGACTGCCTTCATGGGGCGTTGGGGGGCTGGGCCCTCTAGGATGCAGAGGTGGGATGGGTGCCCAAGGTGGAGTGGGCACCCTGGTACCAGTGCCTCACCCTGGCAAAGAAGGAGCAGGTTTCTACTCCACCCACCTCTCCCAGATGATGGGGCTAAGAATGCCCCCTTGGCCTGGTTGGCACCAACATAGTTCCAGGTGGCACCTACATTGGCATGAATGCCAGAGCCCTGGGTAAGAGCTGGGGGAGTTTCCCAAAGCTGGAGAAGCTCATGGACACCTTCCTTCCCACGTGTGTCCTCTGCCTCTGCCTCTCCCTCTCCTTCATTGCTACCTCTTGGCTATGGGCATTGGATTTGGGCCTAAGGGGTTAAACACCCACCCTTGCCCAAGCCCTGTGTGAGTTGCGTGGTGAACCAGCCTGAGCCTGTGACCTGACAGTGGGGTCAGCCAATCAGCACCCCCGCCACACCACGGTGCCAGGGAGACTGGCCCTGGGGTGGGAGACAGGAGGCGGGCTG
>NW_006159872.1:758263-760077 GCF_000334495.1 Tupaia belangeri chinensis | reverse complement strand
TGGGTGGGGTGGGCAGGGAAGGAGGGAGAGGGATAGGGTGAGCCACGTGCCTGCGGGTGCCCAGCTCCCAGCCAATGGACAGTGAACACAGCCCCACCCATCCCCCTTAGGAGGAACAGGATCACTTGGGCCTAGGAAAGTGCCCACTGCTGCTTAAATGGCCATAGTGCTGCTGCTGCCCACCTGGGCTGTCCGCTCCTAGGTCCTGGAGCCACTGGCCATTTGTACAGTTTGAAAAGTCCAGGCAGGAGAACCAGAGGGTGCAGGGAGAGCTGCAGGCTGCTCGCCTCCAGGGAGAGAAGTGGTTGGGGACTGAAGATGGAGTGAGCGGGCCCTTAAGGGTACCAGCTGTGGCCTACTAGCAGAGAGAGCACACGGACACACCGCATGGCGGTGCTCACTCAGGGCTCCCGTGCAGGAGCCTAGGCCTTGCAACGAAGGTGGCAGGCAGAGACATGCAGGTCTTGTGTCCTAAAGAGGAAATCCATGGCCCCGATTCACCCACCTCCCTCCTCCCATTGATTGAGATTTCTCTGTCAATGGCCAGGGCTCGATGAAAACGCTGACCAAGTATCAGTGGGATTCGCCCTCGGGCTCACCTGGGCTAGGCCCTCCTGCTGGAGAGGAATAGGCCTCCTCAGGAAAGGAAGTGACTAGTCCAAGGTCATGTATAGCCGTACCCATACCTGGCTCCCCAGGGTGGTTTGCGGGAGGGAGGCAGGCCTGTCCCCAAGGAGCTTTCTTAGCAGAGTCCATCCGTGTACTGGTCAGGGCCCCCAGGGCGGGCCAAGGCAGAACACTGACTGAGCCCCCGCTGTGACAGGCCCTGTGCCACACTTGGTCCTTTTTAACCCTTACCACAGCCCAAGGAGCCAGGTGGAATTACCCGTCATATAGATGAGGAAAGAAGCTCTAAGATTAGATCACTCCTTGAAGGTAATAGAGCTAATTGCTGGCAGGGAAAGGATTCAAACTCCAGCCTGGCGGACTCCAGAGCCCAGCTCCTTCCAGGCCCCAGCGCTTTCTCCAGTTGCTCCAGACCCACAAGTTGTCAGGGCTGAAGGCCTGAGTCCTTGGGGCTTCTATTCCTACCCTGTCCTGGTTGGGGAAATTGAAGCAGAGGGAGAAAGGACTTGCCCAAGGTCATTCGGCAAGCTCGCCAAGACATGGAGCAGGGGGACCAGCAGTTAGCCTAATGGGTATGTCGCTGGGCTCTCACGTAGTCGACCGTGGTTCGCGTCCCAGACCCGGTGGCTTAAACTCACACCAGGCATGTGTGCGTGCGTGCCCAAGATCCTGGGAGGAGAATGGAGGAGAAGGGATTGCAGCATGACAATCCCCTCTGGGGGGTGATTTCTCGCTTTCTGTCTCTATGTCTCTCTCTGTCTGTCGAGTGCACGTGCCCTATAGCAAAAAACTCTCAAAAAAAAAAAAAAAAAGACTTGGAGCAGGTCTCCCCTTTTCAGGCCAGACTCTGGCCACAACCACCGTCCCCCACCGCTGTCAGTCTCAGAACTGCTGGCTGTTCTGTGCTTTCTGTGGCTCCTTGGAGAGAAAAGTGTGACCCTCTGGAGCAGGGGTCTCTTCTGGAATGGGGAGCAAGAGTTGGCAGTGGTAGCTGAGGGGAGAGGGAGAGGTGGGACTGGAACTTGGCCTATTGGTGGTGGAGGAGGGGGCGGGGGCGATGCTTATCTGTGCGGGGCAGGAAGCACCCGCGCCAGTGACACCCCAGCAAAAGGTGGCTGCTCCTTGGCCCCCACTGGGGGAAGGGAGGATGTGGCGGGGGGGGGGGGTGGTGGGGGAGATGGGTGCCC
>NW_006159872.1:754774-758250 GCF_000334495.1 Tupaia belangeri chinensis | reverse complement strand
GGTGTCTAGAGGGGGAGATGAACTTTTTGCGGCTGGGGGAGGGGCGCGAGGAGGAAGAGGAGGAGGAAGAGGATGGTGCTTTGGAAGCTGCTTCCTCGTTTGCACAGTTTACAGTGTACTGAATGCTTTAGTGAGAGAACCGGAGCGAGAACCGGAGCTGAGGCACCTGGTCGCGGCGCCTCAGAGACCTGGCTCACTGTGAATCTGAACTCAGCGGCCTCTCCTGGGGCTGTGAGGGGCTTCCACCACAACTACCGCTACCCCACTTTGCAGATGACAGAGGGCAGCTGCCAGAGCACCCAGCACCCTCAGCCGATTCTGCATGCAGCCCAGGCTGGGACCCAGGCACCCCATCTCCATCCAGCCCAGTGTTCCTGAGCAGATGGCTCTCCAGCAGCGGATCAGGAAGGCAGGGCTGCTGCCTTCAACCAGGCAGAATAGCAAAGTCCAGTGGTTTGGTGCGTGGACTGGGTCTGCTGCCTGGGTCCGAACCCAGTTCTGTCCTTCACACGAAAAGACTTTTCAGCAGCGTGGACCCCAGTCTTCTCTGTGAATGGCTGATAAGTCTTAAGAGGGTGTGGGCACTGTGGTGGGTATAAAGTACTTAGCAGTGTCCGGTGTAGTTACCCCTCAGTAAGTGTGGGCCAGACCCCCCTGCCCAGGGCTAAGCACTCGCCTACCCCAGGCCCTCTTGTAGGGCTGAGCACTCTTAACCTTCCTCTACCTGACTTGCAGGAGAAGATGGGGAGCCCCGAGGATGACCTGATTGGGATTCCGTTCCCCGACCACAGCAGCGAGCTCCTGAGCTGCCTCAATGAGCAGCGCCAGCTAGGCCACCTCTGCGACCTCACCATCCGGACGCAGGGCCTGGAATACCGTACCCACAGGGCCGGCCGGCCGCCGGGGGTGCAGGGGCCGGAGTGTGCGAGCTGGACTTCGTAGGGCCGGAGGCGCTGGGCGCCCTGCTGGAGTTTGCCTACACAGCCACCCTGACTACCAGCAGCGCCAACATGCCGGCTGTGCTGCAGGCGGCCCGGCTGCTGGAGATCCCGTGCGTCATCGCCGCCTGCATGGAGATTCTGCAGGGCAGCGGGCTAGAAGCCCCCAGCCCCGACGAGGATGACTGTGAGCGAGCCCGCCAGTACCAGGAGGCCTTCCCCACAGCCACGGCCTCCGCCTCAGCCTCAGGAGTTCACAATGGTGAAGACAGCCCTCCACAGGTGCCCCTCCCGCCACCGCCACCACCACCTAGGCCTGTCGCCCGCCGCAGCCGCAAGCCCCGCAAAGCTTTCCTGCAAACCAAGGGGGCCCGGGCGAACCACCTAGTACCAGAGGTGCCCTCGGTGCCTACACACCCCTTGACCTATGAGGAGGAGGAAGTGGTGGGCAGAGGGGGCAGCAGTGGGGGCAGTGGGCTGGGGGACAGCTACAGCCCTCCCACAGGGACTGCCTCACCTCCTGAGGGGCCTCTGAGCTATGAGGCCTATGAGGGGGAGGAAGAAGAGGAGGAGCTGGTCTACCCCCCTGCCTATGCCCTGGCACAGGGCAGTGGGCCTCCGCTGTCTCCAGAGGAGCTAGGCTCGGATGAAGATGCCATTGATCCTGACCTGATGGCCTATCTAAGCTCCCTGCACCAGGATGCCCTAACACCGGGCTTGGACGGCCAGGACAAGCTGGTGCGCAAACGCCGCTCCCAGATGCCCCAGGAGTGCCCGGTCTGCCATAAGATCATCCACGGAGCAGGCAAGCTGCCGCGCCACATGCGAACCCACACGGGCGAGAA
The DNA here is from genome assembly GCF_000334495.1 of Tupaia belangeri chinensis. Lineage (NCBI taxonomy): Eukaryota > Metazoa > Chordata > Mammalia > Scandentia > Tupaiidae > Tupaia > Tupaia belangeri. Next base: position 756,467 of record NW_006159872.1, on the reverse strand, counting down.
GCCCTTTGCCTGCGAAGTCTGCGGCGTCCGCTTCACACGGTGAGCACCAAGTGGGGAAAGGCCGGCGGGGCCAGGAGGGGAGGGGAGGCCTCAGGAGACCTGAGGTGGAGGGGGGAGGTCCTGGTTGGACAAGGGTGCCAGTGGGTTTCTGGAGTGAGAGGAGAGACCAGGATAGGGAGACCAGGGGACAGGAGGCATGAGGGGCCCAGGGCCTGAGAAGAACAGGGAGACCAGGGGACAGGAGGCATGAGGGGCCCAGGGCCTATGAAGGCTGTGCTGGAGGTGGAGGAGGGGACAGTACCAAGGCCCAGCCAAGAGCGGAGGACAACAGCACAGGTGTCCTGGGGCAATAATGGGGAGACAAATGGTGAGGGACAGGAAGGGAACAAGGCCTGGGAGCATGGCGAGAACGGGCAAGGGCGCCCACCCTGAACTCATGTCCCTTGCCCTCACCCCTGCCCACACCAGGAACGACAAGCTCAAGATCCACATGCGGAAGCACACAGGAGAGCGCCCCTACTCGTGCCCGCACTGCCCGGCCCGCTTCCTGCACAGCTATGACCTCAAGAACCACATGCACCTGCACACGGGGGACCGGCCCTACGAGTGCCACCTGTGCCACAAGGCTTTCGCCAAGGAGGACCACCTGCAGCGCCACCTCAAGGGCCAGAACTGCCTGGAGGTGCGCACCCGGCGGCGCCGCAAGGACGATGCGCCACCCCACTATCCACCACCCTCCGCCACCACCCCTTCCCCGGCTGGTCTCGACCTCTCCAACGGCCACCTGGACTCCTTCCGCCTCTCTCTGGCTCGATTCTGGGAGCAGTCAGCCCCAACCGGGCCCCCGGTCTCCACCCCGGGGCCTCCTGATGACGACGACGAGGAGGGAGCACCCACCACACCCCAGGCTGAAGGTGCCATGGAGTCCTCTTAAAGAGGGAAGAGTGGCCAGGCTGGAGCAGCACAAGGCCAGGGTCACCCATGCCAAGCAGTGGGAGCACGCGGGACCGACAACTGGGGTCAGGGCTACTTGATGGCGCAGAGCCCTCATTCCAACTCCAAGCTGAGAAGGGTTTGGGGCAGAGGCTCCCCAGATCGGAGTGACCCCCCCAAGGCGTGAAACATATGACATGTATATATTTACAGCTCTATTGTAAAGGTGGGGTCCCTGTCCCCAGCTGCTCCTGGGGAGTAGAAGCAATAATGTATTTCTGATTGTGGGGTCCCACTTCGGCTATGCGGGTTTCTAGGGGGTGGGGGCTTGGGACCAAAGCCTCGCCCCGCCCCCATGCCCCCTGGGGGTTTTGGCTGTGTAAGGGGGTGAAGGACTGCCCCTCCCTTCCGAGACCCCTCCTTCCTGGTTTCTGTTCCCTTTTCCTGGCAGTGAATTATGCAAAGGGGGCGGCAAACGAAGGGTAGGTGGGGGGAAGCAAGGTGGAAGCTTGAAAGACTGGGGGGACTGGGCCTGTAAGGAAAGAGCCATCCCAGTCCCCTCCGCCCTGCTCCCAGCGCTGAGTCATGGGGTCCCGGAGAAGAAGGGGGCGGGGTGGCCTGATTGGCTCGCCTGCCCCTGGGGGCAGCGGGAGGGGCCCCGCCCAGCTCGGGAGCGCTCCGCTCCACTCCCCTCCGGTTCCCTCCCCTCCCGCGTCCCCGGGCAGGGAATGTCTTGTTCCCGCCGCTCCCCCCCCCGGGC
>NW_006159872.1:752156-753666 GCF_000334495.1 Tupaia belangeri chinensis | reverse complement strand
CAACCGCCCCAGCCGGTGAGCGGGCGCCCCCTTGCCAAGGCAATGGGCCCCAACTCGCTTGGCCGCTGGGGACGTGGGCTGTGGACCTGTGGGAAAGACCTCCCTTTCCCACATCCTTGCACCCGTGCTTCCTTGGGCAGAGGAGAAGAATCCCCTCACTCTTCCTTAGGATTGAATCCACCCCCCACCCTGGTCTGTACATAGCCTCTTCTGTTGGTCTTGTTGGAATCTAGTTTCAGATTTTTAACTACCCAATTATGCTGGGGTGGGGCGCCTCCCCCTCCTCGCTGGGTGCTGGACCCCCGTTGCGGCCTGGGCTTTTGCCTTGCACTATTTTCCCCTCCCTGGCCTGGCGGCCCCTCCCCCTCCTTAAAAGGGGCAGGTTCAGGGGCCCGGTGCTCTTCCTCCCTCCCATGCACCCCATGCCCATTTGCACAGCTGCCCAGGTACCCCAACTTTGGGGGGTGTCACAGGGAGGGGGTAGCGGGACCAGTCCCTGTATCTATTTAAAAAGTGATGATGTAATATATTGGGGTGGGGGGAGGTCGGGTGGCCCTGGGCCTCATCTTAGCATTTCAGGTGATGGGGGGAGCCCAGGGCTGGGGAGACCTGGGGCCTAGCCCCAGGGAATGGGGACAGTGTGGCCCCTCTCCCTTCTTGAGGCTTTCCCAGTCAGTGCCTTAGGGGGGGCATTCCCCCCTCCTGTTCCCATCCCCTACTCCTGACCCCCACCTCGGGTGTAAGCGACAGGAAGAAATAATAATAATTTAAGATTCACACTTGTGTCCACTTTTCGGTTCCTTTATTTTAGGAGCAGGTGGGAGGGAGGGATCAGGAGGAAAGGGAGGTGAGAGACTGGGAGACAGGGGATCCTGAGGCTGAGGAAGGTGGTCGGGGGAGCCCAGGGGGCGTGGATATGCTCACGGACTCCTGGGCTTCAGGTAGGGGCTGCTGCCTCTGCGTGCTCTGCCCAGGCCTCTCATCCAGGTCACTGGTGAGGACAGGAGAGGACAGCCCCGTCACCCATGCGCTGGCTCCCAGGTGCCAGCCCCAGCTTCTGTGGCATATCAGACACACCTGTGGCCCCTGGGGCACGCCAGCCCATGGCTGTGGGAATGTCTGGTTTCAGGCTGATGCTGAGGGCGGGGGACAGTGGCTTGCCCGAGGCCACATGCTCAGGAAGGGCAGACCCACTGGTGATCTCCGGGGCCCTACCTGCTCAAGGCTCCAGCTGCCTCTCTGCTGACCCAGCTTTTTAATTCGCTGGTCCCTCAGAACCTCTGAAAAGAGCTTGTCTCGCCTTCAGCCTCTCCACTCATCACGGCCTCCACACCCCATTCACGCTGGAATGTGCCCGCTGGACAGTTTTCTGTGCCGTCCTCCCAAGTGGAGGCAGCTTATCCTTCTCAAACCCAGCTGGCCCATCGTGGCGTGTACAAAGCCCCCAGCAGCCATGGCAGCCACCAGCCCGGTGGCTGTCTGTCTCCGCAGGCCCTGCGGACCCCCCGCC
>NW_006159872.1:738318-752142 GCF_000334495.1 Tupaia belangeri chinensis | reverse complement strand
CCCCGGCGGCCCCCCCGCCACATCCAGCCAGGATGACCTTGCCAACCTGCCTGCCCATGTGGCCCGGTGGCCTCCTCCCTGGCAGACCCATCCAACTCTCCAGCCTGTCAGGCCTCACCCTCGGACCTGTTGACCTTCACCTCTGTTCCCGCTCAGACAGCCTCCTCCCCTCCTCACTGCGTTGATCCCAGAGCTCTCCCTGCCAGCCCCTCCTGGCCTGCCAGCTCTCCCTCCCGGCCACCGCCCTGCTCTAACACCTCCTCAGGTCGAGGACTCCGGACAAAGCCCTGGGGCCTCAGCCCAGCTCTGCTCCAAAGCCAGTTACCTCTGGTACTCTTCCTGAAGACACCCCACTTCTCTCCCCACCTTGTCTTTCCCTTGGCCTGCCCAGAAAAAGCCCTCAACATTCAAATCCTGTTTCTGGCGACCGCATTTGCCAGAGAAAGCCACATAGCCAAGCACACGGTGCAGCTCTTGCAGGCCCCGGTGACCTGGGATCTCAGCCTCCCAAGTCAGCTCCTCCGGCTCCCCAGCAGGTGTCTCCGCTTCCACCACCCACTCCTCCAAACCTCCGTTCCGTTCCCAGCACCCCCTTTGCTCTCTCAGCAGGCGCCTGTCCTCTCCAGAGAGGAGCTACGCCAGGCTCTGGTTTTTTGCCATAGGGTATGTGTACTCACCGGAGAGGAGAGACAGTGAGGGGGAAGTGAGAAATCACCCCCCAGCGGGATAGCCACACTACAATCCCTTCTCCATTCACCTCCTGGGATTTGGGGCATGCACATGCACACACCTGGAGTGATTTTCAAGCCTCCAGGTCCAGGACTCAAACTGCGGTCAGCGGTGTGGGAGTCCAGCACCGTAACCACTACGCCACCTGCTGGCCTCAGCCTGCTTCTCTCTGAGGCCACCTTATACACCTGGCCCTTTCCTCCCTCCTCCCTCTGCAGTGCTCTTTTCTTTGCTTCCTAAATGCTCAAATCTCCTTGGATACAGAAGAATCTCTTTGTGCTGGGGCCCTTCAAGCTGTTCTCTCGCCCTCTTGTTGCTATTCGTTTTAGAGCATGTGTGTGCCTGAGAGAGAGCGGCACCCTCCACGGGGGCCGGCCATGCCACGCTCACCTTCCTTCAGTCCTCTGACCTGCCTGGATCCTGGGCACACCAGCATGCACCTGGCGTGTATTCAGGCTGGCTGGGCTAGGGATTCGAACCGCTGTCAACTAGTGGCTTCCCATTCAACAATCCTGTGTTCTGCTGACTGACTGGGCCCAACTGTTCTCTTGCTGTGTGAAGCTAACTGCTTCCTTCTCTCCACCAAACTTTATATAAGTAGAGCAGTTATCGTATTAAAGACTTGTCACACGTCTTTCGACAGTGACATAGGGACCACACCCCCTGTTTCTGCGTCTTCTCCCAGTTAGGCTGCAACCAATCATGATCTAGTTTGGGCCTTCCTGATGCCATGAAAATGTTCTGTAAGCCGCTCTAGTCATCTCTGAGCCTCCAGGTTCGATGGCCTGTCTTCAGCCCCCATCCTTCTCGATAGTCTCCAGCATTTCAGACGCGTGGCTCTCCTGCGGGCTCGGGCCCCTCTCCTCCTTGGTTTGCGGCTGAGCTCTTCAGGGACCTGCCCCTGCCATGCCCTCTGCCAGGTTTATCTGACCTGGTTTATCCTCTCTCTTACAGTCTATAAATCAACACCCACCAAAATTCCCAGCAGCCCGGAGCTCTGCCCCTTTCTACTTGGCCCCAGGGTCTCTGTAGCTGGAGGCCCTATGGACGCCTCAAAGATTTCAGACAGGGCCAGTCCTCCTTCCCTAGAACCTGTTCCTTCTGCCCTCACACCTGCCCAGTCCCAAGCATAGAAATCCTACATGTGGCTGCAGTGATGTGCACTACTGAAACACTGTGCTCTGGGGCCAGCAGATGGCATGGTGGTTAAGGGCAGTGGACTCCCACATGGCTGACTGTGGTTCGAATCCCGGACCTGGCACCTTACTTTCTCATTTTCTCTCTCTCTCTCACTCTGTCCCTTTCTGGTCAAATTAAAATAAAATAATTAAATAAATGGAAATAAAATGATTCTTAAACAAACAAACAAAAAACCCACCGTGCTCTATAAACTCAGACCACAAGGGAAGCTGGGTTCGATGCCCCGTCCAGTGTAAATCTGGGCACAGTGGTGTGCACCTGGAAATCCAGTCACTTGGGAGGCTGAGACGGGAGGATCGCAAACTCAAGGCTGGGCTGGGAAATACAGTGAGAGAATCTGTCTAGAAAAGTGTCGGGCATGGTGGCACATGCCTGCAGTCCCAGCTGGGAGGCTAAGGCGAGAGGATCTGGGCATGGTGAGGTCTTGTCTCAAAAGGGGGAGGGCTGCAGGTTGTTTGGTAGTTAAGGCATTGGCTCACCACAGTTCGAGTCCCGGACCTAGTGGCTTGCTTTCTCACTTTCCCTTCCTCTCTCTGTCTCTCTGGTGAGTGCACATGGCCTATAGCAAAACTGAAATAATGATAATAATAAATAAAATTAAATAAATAATTTTGGGGAGTGATTTTTGCTCACCAGAGAGATAGAGACAGAGAGACAGAAAGCAAGAAATCACCCCCCAGGGTGGATGGCAACACCACAGTCCCTTCTCCTCCATTCTGTTCTCAGGATCTTGGGTACGCACGCACACGTCCCCGGCGTGAGTTTAAGCCACCGGGTCTGAGACTCGAACCATGAAGTCACCCATGCAGGATCCAGTCCCCTTAACCTCCACACCACCTGTTGGCCCCAGTAAATAAATATTTTAAAAAAGGAAGGGCCAGCACGTGTGTGTGCATGCATGCCCAAGATACCAAGAGGAGAATGGAGAAGGGATTATAGCAGGGGGTGATTTCTCACTTCCCTTCTCTCTCTCCTTTTTCTGTCTGTGTCTTTCTGGCAAGCGCATGTGCCCTATAGCAAAAAAACCCTACAAAGCAGTCATCTTCAACACCTCCATTCCCAGCACCGTCACCAGCCTCTCTTGGACTAACACAGCCTCCTTTCTGGTTTCCCTGCTCCTGCTCTGGCTCCACTCGGCCTTCTCAGCGTGTGGCCTAAAAGACTGTGAACATGTCACTTTCTAACCTGAGACTTTCAGATGGCAGGTAAGAAAAGCCCTTGTCATTTGGGGCATGCACACGCATCTGGTGTGATTTCCAAGCTACCAGATCTGGGACTCGAACCACAGTCAGCCATGTGGGAGTCCAGTGCCTTAACCACCATGCCATCTCAACTTTTTTTTTTTCCTAGATAGAGATGTTTGGAATAGGACCTGTGCACTTGCCGGAGAGCCAGAGAGAGACAGAAAGCAAGAAATCACCTCCCGGGGGGATGGCCATGCCACAATCCCTTCTCCTCCATTCTCTTCTCAGGATCTTGTTGTTTTTTTGGAAAGGTTTTTTCATTATAGGGCGTGTGCGCTCGCCAGACAGACAGAGAGAGACCTAGAGACAGAAAGCGAGAAATCCCCCCCCAGGGGGGATGGTCACGCCGCAATCCCTTCTCCTCCATTCTCCTCTCGGGATCTTGGGCCCGCACGCACACGTGCCCGGCGTGAGTTTTAAGCCACCGGGTCCAGGACTCGAACCACAGTTGACTATGTTCCAGCGACGTAATCATTATATCATCTGTTGGTTCCATCAACTTCTAATCTCAATTTCCAATCTCGCCCCCACTTCAATTTCTTACCTCAATTCTCTCCATCTCAACTTCTAGTCTTATCTCCTAGCATTCTTTGAGGTCTCCGGCCAGACACATGGACACGCTCCGTGGTAAGCTTACCCTCCTGAATGTCTCACATTCTCCAAACTCACACCAGGTCCCCTGGAAGGCTTTCCCTTCCCAGCCAGCAAACCAACAGCTTGCACCCCCAACCCAGCTCAGTTCTCACCTCTTCTCAGAAGCCTTCGTTAATATACTCCCCATCCCTGATTGGTTGTTCTGTCCTGTGCTGCCCACATGCTCCCCCCCTTGACTGGGGGGCTCTGCACATTGTGGGTTTCCCTTTGAGGTCATGTGAGCTCCTGCAGGGCCGGGATATTGCTGACACAGGCAGGCACTCTGCAAACCTGCCCTCATCTGCGCCAGCGCAAGCTGAGGTCCAGGCCCCAGGGAGCCCTTGGCACATGTGACGGGACATGCTTAGGCCTCCAATTCCCAGGTGCCAGCATCCGCTTCCCACTCGCCTGGACTCGGAGCTGGATCCCATGGCATGCAGCGCTTCCCGGAGCTGTTGCTGCAGTAACTTCTCTTGCTCAGGGCCCGTTTTTCCAGCTGCAGCCAGCCATAGCTGGGGGCCTTCCTCATCACTAGAGTCCCTGGAGAAGCAGCTGGTCTCAGTGGCCAAGAGACATCCTGGGGAAGGATGGCTGCACCCACTGACCCCGCAGAGCCCAGCCGCCCCAGCTCACAAAAGGACTCACAGCTCCAGGTCCAGGTCCCCCTGAGAGGAGAGGGCAGAGGCACACACAGAGCAGGTGTGGGCCAGGAGGCGGTAGCAGGCGAGGCAGTAAAGACCTGGAGAAGCCGAGAGGGGAAGGGGTGGGCCTGAGCTTACCCACCCACCCTGGTGTTCCCAGTTCTGGCCACATCTTGTCCTGTCCCACTTCTGGAGGGACTGTCTTTGTCAAGCGATGCCCACTAGGGAACTGCCTCAATGCCACTGGCAAATAAATGCCGTTCATACCTAGGAGAAAATGAGCGACCCCAGGGGCGGTATGCAAATGAGAACATGCATAGTAATGAAGGGAGGGCCATAAAGGAAAGCGCCCGGTTGACGGTCACATACAGGTACAGTCCTTGCAGGAGACGCGTTCTTCCCAGGGGTCTCACCTTGGCAGCCTGAGGTACTGCAGGACACGAAGCTCTCCATGTCCCCCTTGCCCGGGGGCTCCCCACAGCCCAGGCAGTAGGCCTGACGCTGCTGAAAGTAGCTGACAAACGGACCGAGGCAGGGGCACCTGAGAAGCGAGGTCGCACACTAAACCAGCCTGCCTGGCCCAGCCAGCACCCCAGCACCAGTCTCTGAAAGAAGGGAGGCCTCCCTGCAGTCTGACCTCCATCCGCTGACCGTGGTGACTGTCCCCCTCACTGCCCACCCCTAAGCACCCTATTCCTGCCTTCCCTCTCAGGCCCTGAGTGGCCGGGAATGGACATCTTCCACCAAATCTCTTCACACTTAGGGTCATCGCCCCTTCTGACATCAGCTCTTTTCTGTCCCCCTCGCCCCCGTGGGGAAGGACAGTGAGCTCACCGGCTGGCCAGCACTTGGAGGACACTCGCGCGCCCCTGGTCAGCTGCCCGCCGCCTCACTGCTCGGTGCAGGGCAGCCAGCGGGTTGGCTCTGCGGCTCAGGAGTGTGTTGTAGAGGTAGGAGATCCTCTCCTGGTGCGAAATCCGGGAGGGGCCACTTGATCCTGCTTCAGCAGCTCGGGTGCCTTCTGGACCCACCCCCACCCCTACCTCTTCATCTGTCCAACTCCTGTGAATCCTTCTAGGCTCAGCGCAAATGCCCCTTCCTCTGGGAAGCTTTCTGGACTTCCTCTGGCGGAGTTATCCCCTCTCCTCTGATTTCCATAGCTCCTTAGTCACTCCTTAAAACAAGCCCTTTTGTAATAGTAATGTCTTGTGGGGCCAGCACGTGGCGTGGAGGTTAAGACAGCTGGGTCCTACATGACCAGCTGAGAGGTTTGAGTCCCAGACTCAGCGGTTTGAAAATCACTTGGTGGGGAGGGGGACCAGCAGATGGCGTTATGGTTACGTCGCTGGACTCCCACGTAGTTGACTGCATTTCAAGTCCCGGACCCGGTGGCTTAAAACTCATGCTGGGCACAAGCGCATGCATGCACAAGATCCCAAGAGGAGAATGGAGAAGGGATCGTGGTGTGGCTATCCCCCCAGGGAGTGATTTCTCCCTTTCTGTCTCTCTGTCTGTCTCTGTCTGGCTGGCAATCACACGTGCTCAATAGCAAAATCCTCTTTTAAAAAATTACTTCAGGTGTGTGTGCATGTATGCCCAATATCCTGAGAGGAGAGTGGAGGAAAAGGGATTATGACACGGCCAACCCTGGGGCCGGGGTGATTTTTCACTCTCTCTCTCTGGCAAGTGCATGCACCCTATAGGAAACGAAAAAAGAAAATAAGTAAAAGTTACATCTTGTTAAAAGCCTCTCTGGCCAGCCTTGAGACTGTCTGATTCATCCCAGCAACCTTGGAAACCAGCACAGCACAGTGACTGGCATAGAGTAGATGCTCAGTAAGGGAGTAGTGATGGGCAAGCCCACGGCTTGATGGGTAAAGCAGTTGGATTCCATATGGCTGACTGCATGGTTCGAGTCCCAACCCTGGTGGTTTGAAAGATTTGCCAGGCGTCTGTGTGTTCATACCCCAAATCCCCAAACCGGGGAGAAATGGAGGGATTGCAGTACCATGCCCCACTGGGTGTGCTTTCTGCCTTTCCTCTCTCTGGCAAGCACATGTGCCCTCTAGCAAAACTTTTTTTTAATTAATAAATGAGTAAACAAATGTCCAGTTTCTATCCACACCTCAACATGCCGACAATGCCCCTGCTGCCCACAGAGTTTTTTTATTTTAACTGATACATAATATTTATAGGGTACAGTGTAATTCTTCAGTACACAAACACAACGTATAACGGAATCAGGCTAACTAGCATCCTCTCCAACTGTCATTACTTTGTGTTGGGAACATTCGAAATCCTCTCTTTGGGCCAGCCGGTGGCATGGGGGTTAAGATGTCTGGATCCCACATATCCAACTTCACAGTTCGAGTCCCAGACCTGGTGGTTTTAAAAAACACACGGGTGTGTGTAGGTGTGCCCAAAATCCTGAAAGGAGAACGGAGGAGAAAGGATTGCAGTGTGGCCACCCCTGCCCGGGGGTGCTTTGTCACGTTCCTTTTCTGTCTTTCTGTCTTTCTCTAGTGAGCACGTGTGCCCTCTAGCAATATTTTTTTAAAAATCCTCTCTTAGTGCTGCTGAAATAGGCAATAAATTACTGTTAACTATCATCGCGCTGCTGTGCAGTAGAACACTAAATTATTCCTCTGATCAAATTGTGATTCAATCAACATCTTTCTCTGTCACTCCCTACCCACCTGTCCCGGCCTCTAGTAAATATGGCTTCTACTCTCTGCCTCTGTGAGGTCATTTTAGTTTCCACATGAGAGTAAAAACATGTGACTTTTCTCTTTGTTCTTTGTTATTATTTCAATTTACCAGTGAGTGAATATGCTCACCAGAGAGAGGGGGAGAAGAAAGCACTCCCTCCCGCCAGCTGGGGCAGCCACGAGGCAATCTCTTCTCCATTTCTCCCTCCTGTCGGGATCTGGGGCTCCCCCACACATGCACAAAGTATGTTTTTCAAGTCTCCAGGGTTGAGATTCAAACCTCACAGTCGGCCATGTGGGACCCAGTTCCTTTAACCACTAGGCCACAGGCCTGGCCAATGATTTGTCTCTTTCTGCTCCTGGGTTATTTCACTTAATATAAAGTCTGTCATGTTGCCTCAAATTACAGGGATTTTATTCTTTTTAATGGCTGAGTAATAGGGGCTGGCAAGCGGCGTGGTGGTGAAGGTGCTGGACTCCAACATGGCCGACCACGGTTTGAGTCTCGGACCTGGCGACTTATTCTCTCACTTTCTCTCTCTCTCTCTCCTCTCATCAAATTAAAAAATAATAATAACAAGGGTTGGCAGGTGGAATGGTGGTAAGAGCGCTGGGTTCCCACATGGCTGGCCACAGTTCAAGTCCCGGGCCTAGTGGCTTACTTTCTCACTTTCTCTTTCTCTCTCTCTCTCCCCCTCTCTGGTCAAATTAAAATAAAGAAAGTTTAAAAATAATAATTTTTTAAAATTACTAACAAATAAAAAAAATTTTGGAGATATTTTTGCTATAGGGCATATGTGCTCACCAGAAAGATAGAGACAGGGAGATAGAACGCAAAAAATCAACCCCCAGGGGGGACGGCCATGCCGCAATCCCTTCTCCATTCTCCTCTTGGGATCTTGGGCACGCATGCACATGTGCTCAGTGTGAGTTTAAGCCACCAGGTCTAGGACTCGAACCACAGCCTACTACATGGGAGTCCAGTGACATAGCCATTATGCCAACTGCTGGCCCCAATAACAAATAAAATGAAATAAATAGATCAATATTTTTAAATGGCTGAGTAATATGTGTGTGTGTGTGAGGCTGTCAAGAAAGTAATGACGGACTTTTCCATGTTTTTCTGTGCAAAAATGCTTCGTGATTTTCCCAATGAAAGCAAAGCACCAGGCCCAGGACTCAAACCTCTGTGGGTCACGTGGGAGTCCAGTGCCTCAACTGTCATGCCACCTGCCGGTCCCTCCTCATTTCCCTTATCCATTCACCTGCTGATGGGCACTGGGCTGACGCCATCTCTCGGCCACTGTAAATAATGCTGCAGCACACCTCGGGGAGCAGCCGTCTCCCCAACACCCTGATCTCCCTTCCCTCAGAGCATGCCTACCAGTGGGGTTGCTGGATCCCCATGAGGGTTTTTTTTTTTTTTTTAATTGGGGGGGAGGATTCTTTTTAAGGTTTTTGTCATAGGACACATGTGGTTACCAGAGAAAGAAAGAGAGAGGGAAAGTGAGAAATCCTCCTCTCCCCCCGGGGAAATGGCCATGCCACGGGCCCTTCTCCCTTCTCCTCCTGGGATTTGGGCACACGCTTCGGTGTGATTTTAAGTCACCAGGTCCGGGACTCAACTGTGGTAGGCCATGTGGGAGTCCAGAGCCTTAACCAATACGCCTCCTGCTGGCCCCGATCCCTGCCGTGTTAACAAACTCGAGGCGAGCTATCTCAGGAAGCCCTGCCCTGGGAGCCACCATTTCTCCCAGCCCCACCTGGGGACCAGAGACCTGCCAGCCAGCAATCTGCTTTGGCGTTCGACCAGGGCAGTGAGAGTTGGAGTTGAACGACTTCCGGCTCCCCAAAGCCAAGAAAGATGGCCGCTAGCTCAGAACCGTGGCTGGGCAGGGGCGGCCGCCAGCGATGGCCCTCACCTGCTCCCGGGCAGGGTAGTAGGAAGCACAGATGGCGCGTCGCAGCCGGCAGATGTAGTTGCCAAACAGAGTGACGAAGAAGCACAGGCCGTACATGGCGCCTGGGGGCACAGGACCAGGGCACTTTGCAGTGGGCACCAGGTGCCACCACAGCCCTGCCAGTCGTGCCCTCAGACCCTGAATGTGCCCCCGGGGAGAGGATGATACCGATGACTATGTAACCAGTGGCGTCAGGCTCCGAGGGTCGCAGGAGGCAGCGCCGGGACAGGATGCTGACGTTGCCTTGTTGCAGGACGTTAAATGCCGACACCAAGTCCCGGTAAATATTCCCGGTGTAGCCGGTCCCTTCCACGCTGATCGATATTACCACGGGGCCTGGTGCAACAACACCGTGTGAGACACTCGTGGTCGTGTGTCCGCCCACACAGAGCTCTCACGCCTTCCCGAGGGTGGGAAATAGGGCGCGGCCAGTCCCAGGGACAGCCCACATCTCAGCCACACCCACACGGTGCCCTGGCCCTGCCCCGGCCCTGGTCCTGCTAGGTGAGTTGGTGCCTGGTCTGCCTGCCCAGGCCACCAGATCTGAGATGACCTTAATGGTTAGAGAGTCGAACCCTGTGCCTCCATGACCACCCAGAAGCATTGCTTTTTTTGTTCTTCTTTCTTTTTTTTGGAGAGGGTTTTGTTATAGGGCGCGTGTGTGCACCAGAAAGACAGAGAGACAGAGGGTCGGGGGGACATCCAGGGGGATGGCCACGCCGCAATCCCTTCTCCTCCATTCTCCTCTCGGGATCTTGGGCATGCACGCACACGTGCCCGGCGTGAGTTTAAGCCACCGGGTCCGGGACTCTAACTGTGGTCAAATACATGGGAGTCCAGTGACATAGCCATTATGCTAACTGCTAGTCCTTTTCTTTTCTTTTTCTTTCTTTTTCTTTTTTTTTTTTTTTTACGTTTTTGCTATAAAGTGCATGCATGCACCAGAGAGAGACAGAGAGGAAAAGTGAGAAGTCATCCCCCACCAGGGGGTGATAACTACCCCCTAATCCCTTCTCCTTCAGTCTCCTCTCAGGATTTTGGGCACAAAATGCCAGCATGATTTTCAAGCCATCAGGTCCAGGATTTGAACCACACACTCCATGTGGGATCCAGCACCTTAACCACCACGTCACCCAGCTGGTCCAGATTTTCTTTTCTCTTTTTGCTGGGAAAAATGGCTTTGTCGAGGTGTTGGTGAGGATGATGTCTCCTCCTCTCCTCTCCTCTCCTCTCCCCTCCCCTCCTCTCCCCTCCCCTCCCCTTGCTTTTCATCTCTTCTCTTTTCTCGTCTCTTCTCTCCTTATGACAGAGGATGCTGGCGCGTAAGAGGAGAGAGAAGCACCGAGAGAGCATCCTAAACACAGAGGTCCCTTTTCCTCGGCCCTCCAGCTCCCAGGATCCTGGGCATCTGTGTGTGGCCAGCCCATTTTTAGACCAACCTGAGGGTCCAAACCTGTGGTGTCCATACGACTTCCAGGGCCCTCGTGCTGTCGCCGCCCCACAGTGTCTTCCTGAGCACTGCCTGGGCGGTGAGTGTGGGACAGGTGCCAGACCAAGCGCCTGCGTGCTGGGCTCTCTGGCTGCTGGTTTCACCTGACCGTTGGACCTCTGGTTCACAGAATTAGATCACTCATGTTTTTTGGCTTCTGGCACATTCTCAGTCAGTGGTCTATCAGGTGCTCAACCCACATCGTTTCATTTCCTCCAGGGGAGTTGCTGCCATTGTTACCCCATTGTTCAGATGAGGAAGCTGAGGCTCTGAGGTGTCAGTTAAGCAGCTTGCTGAAGCAGCTGTCTGTTAAAGGACAGAGCTGGGATTTGAACCCAGGCCAGCCTGAGTCTACAGTCTGTGTCTTTAACGACTCTGTTATATTATAACCTTGACCTGGACACAGAGGCTAGAGTTGGAAAAGGGACTGGTGAGCAATAGTGACATGGGGACATTCAGGGAGTCCCCCAGGGTTGCAGGTGGGAAAGAGGGGACAGCTCGACAGAGGGCACGGGAGCAGGGGAGGGGCTGCAGCAGGCGGGCAGCCGGGTGGAGGCACTTACTGCGGGCCACGACCTCCCCCTGCAGCTGGTGGCGGGCCAGGTCAAGCACCCAGAAGACGGCATAGTCCAGGAAGACCAGGAGCAGCACGAGGAGCAGGTGTCGGGCGAAGCTGAAGGTCTCCAGGATGCAAAAAATCCGCTCCCATCGAGACAGGAAGAAGGAGCCTGAGAGGGTGGGGTAGTCAGGAAGGTGCTCCCCACTCTCCCCCCAGCAGACTCCAGCTCTGGAGTGGGCATCCGCTGGGGTCTGCTTGTTCCTCTGGAAGGTGGGGAGAAGCTAGGGAGAAGTGGCGGGGGTAGGGGCACGAGTCAGCCTCTCCACCGGGCCGATGTCCATTCCGTCTCCAGGGACACCACCACATCAGCACACTCGTACTTCTGGCCTGCACCCCCAGAGAGCCCTCCCCACAGCCTTCCTTGCTGCAGCTCCACTCCCCGCTCTCCTTCCCCCTGTCCCGACTCCCAGGTGCCTCCAGAAACATCTGCCTGTGTCTGCCTGCTTTCCCCTTTCAGACGAAGGCTCCCCGAGAACAGGGCCGTGCCACCCCTCGGCCTGAACTTTCCCTGGGCCCTGGGCTAGGGCTGCCGGGCACGGGCCTTAGATCTGGGCAGTGGTTGGGGCAGCCCCGGCCTCCCTGAGAGCCCCGGTGGCCAGGCACCGGGATGCTCTGCTCACTCGGCAGGATGTAGCGCCGGGCCTCGTGAGCGCTGAGCGGCAGCACCGTGGGCAGCCCTGCCCCGGCGCGGACGGCCTCCAGGTGCAGGAACCGGCGGGTGATGTAGATATTGTCGAAGCTGTCCCAGTTCAGGTAGCAGTACCGGTAAAACAGGGCTCTGGCGGGGGAGCACAGTCACCAGACCCGTAGGCAGCCCTCGCCCCACCACGCCAGCTCCTGCAGCTCTCCCCGATCCCAGCAGCCGCTCACTGGAGGTAGAGGAGCGTGAGGAGCAGAGGCGTGGTGTAGCCCAGCAGGGCCAGGGCCTCCCGGGCGCGGTGCAGCTTCATGCTGATAGCCTCATGCAGGTCCAGGGCCACCTGCGACAGGCTCCGTGAAGCGTTGAGGTCCACAGAGAAGTAGTGGGTGGCTGTCACATTGAACTCAAACTCCCGACGCACCCGGTTAATCAGCTTCATCACAGCTGGGGCCGCAGGGCCAGGACAGAGGGGAGCCGGGGATGAGGATCTGCCCCTGGGGAGGGCCTGGCACCACTACCCAGGAACCCCCAGGGCTTGCACTCCAGGAAACTGGGGGACAGAAGCCTGCATGCTGCGTACTGTGGCCACTTCCTGCCCCACACCCAGCGTCACGCCTGCGACGCAGCAGGTCTCCATCACCAATGGTCTCAAGGACCTGTGTTAGGGGCCAGGAGGCCATTTCTGTCCCCAGCTTCTGCTCGACAGTCAGGCCATGGCGAGCCCTAAACCGGGCAGCTGGGAACCTGGCCTGGGTACCCTGTTGAGGTCCTTCCCTGCTCCTGCATCATCACGCACAGACTGAGCGGGCCGGGGCTGGCCCACTAGAGCGGTATCAGGGTGAGGGCAGGAGACCCAGAGCACGCACGTGGCAGAGGCGGAGAGGGCCACTCACGGGTGCCAATGGTCATGCGCAAGAAAGGCTGGATGTACTTGGGGATGACGCAGAACACCTGGACCACTGAGAGCAGAGGCTGAGCGTCAGGGCAGGGGCAGAGGCCCGGCCGGCCCCTCCTACCTGCAGACTCAGTTCCCATAGGGTCTTCTTGATCTTTTGCTTTTCCTCTTGGCCTCCATATTTGCTCAAAACCTTCTAGCCTCAAGGGCCAGCAGGTGGCATGGCGGTAAAGGTGCTGGACTCCCACGTTGGCTGACTGTGGTTCGAATCCTGGACCTGGAGGCTTGAAAATCATGCTGAGCACATGTGTGTGCATTCCCAAAATCCCAGGAGGAGAATGGAGAAGGGATTGTGGCATGGCTATCCACCCTGGGGGGAGATTTCTCACTTTCCCTCTCACTGTTTCTCTCTGTCCCTCTCTGGCAACCACACATTCTCTATGGCAAAAATCTTTGTTTTCTTTTTTTTTGGAGAGGTTTTTGCTAGAGGGCACGTGCACTCGCCAGAAAGATAGAGACAGAGAGACAGAAAGCAAGAAATCACCCCCTGGGGGGATGGCCACACCGCAATCCCTTCTCCTCCATTCTCCTCTTGGGATCTTGGGCACGCACGCACACACACCGGGCGTGAGTTTAAGCCACCGGGTCCGGGACTCGAACCACGGTCGACTACATGGGAGTCCAGCAACATAGCCATTATGCTAACTGCTGGCCCCCCTATGGCAAAAAAAAAGAAAATAATAAATAAATAAATAAAAATAATTCAGGACCAGCAGATGGCATAATGGTTATATTGCTGGTTTCCCACATAGCCAACTGCAGGTCGAGTCCCAGACCCGGCAGCTTGAAACAAGCTCAGCACGCGTGCGTGTGTGTGTGTGCTCAAAATCCTGAGAGAAGAATGGAGGAGAAGGGATTGAGGCGTGGCCATCCCCCCTGGGGGGTGATTTCTTGCTTTCTGTCTCTCTGTCTCTGTCTGTCCGTCTGGTGAGTGCACATGCCCTATAGCAAAAACCTCTCTCTCAAAAAAAAAAAAAAAAAAAAAAACCCCCAGGAACAGCAGTT
>NW_006159872.1:735416-738163 GCF_000334495.1 Tupaia belangeri chinensis | reverse complement strand
AAAAAAAAAAAAAAATCCTTCTAGCCTCTCCCTGTGTCCCCTCCCCAGAACTGGTCCCTCCCTACTGCACCCACACCAGGCCCAGCTTCCTTTCTGGTTCTATTCATCATCCCCCACTGGTCCCCCAGGCCCGACCTCCTAACTGACCCCCCACTCTCCCACCCCACCCCCGGCAGCGGCCCCCACCGGGAGCCCGGGCTGCCTCACGTCTGGCAAGTCCACAGAGCACCAGCCTGAAGGGCATGAGCACGTAGCACAGGTAGTAGGCCTGTGGGACGACCCTCATGCAGCTGTCCTTGGCGTCGTCGAACACGCGCGCGCACTTGGAGTACGGGCTGCCGAGCTCCGCGTTGCACACGTCGCCGATGTGCAGAAGCCAGTACCACACGTTCCGGAGGGCCCTGGCTGGGGACAGTGGTGGGGCTGGCACCGGGCCGGATGCTGCGGCCTCTTCTCAGGGGTTGAGGAAGACTCCACAGTGCCCAGAGCCGGAGAGGCCTGCAGCCAGGAGCTGGCTGAGCTGGATCCTGTGGGTACCTGTCAGCAGCACCCAGGGGGGCCGAAGAGGCCTGGAAGGGGTGAGGAGATTGGGTAGTTTTGACCCCAAAGCCATTACGTGAATGTGCTTACCTATATGCTTCACGCCATCCATGACTGACCGGAAGAACTTGCGGACCCGGTCCGCCACCTCCTTGGCCTTCTGGGCAAGAGCTTTAATCTTGCTCAGGGCACCTGGGGGGCAGGGCAGGGGAACCGTGGGGCCTTCTCTTCCAGGAGCTGATTTTCGCCATCGTCCCCAAGTAGGGAGTGGGGACCCGGATGCTTGGGTCTGGGAGGTAGTTAATCGGCAGTGGAGGAGCCAGAGAGCGAGAACCAGGGTGTCCAGCTGGGCCACGAGGCCCCTCCTGCAGAGAGGCATGAAGCCAGAGGACGCCGAGTATTCAGGATAAGGGGACTGTGGGGGCCGCCGGGCAGTGGGGCTGAGGGGCTTACTGACGAGGGGCTGTTTGGCCCGCTCCAGCAGCGCCGCCGTCTGGTTCAGGGCCAGCTCTGCCCCGCAGGCTACGGCCTCGCTGGCCCGGGTGAAGTTGCGCAGAGTGTTGGCACAAGGTCCTTGCAGCACCAGCCCGAAGGCGGCCACCAACAGCAGCGTCCGGCCCTGCTCTGGAGGGGATGGCGCCATCAGAACCAGGACCTCGGCCCGGACAGAGTACTTCCCTCCCTGCCCCCTCCCAGGACCTTCCTGCCCCAGCCCCTGCCCTGGCCCTGCGCCCTCCCCAGGGTGCCAGGCTCACTGGAGAAGGCCTGGGGCAGCAGCAGGAAGACGGAGACGCGGACCTGGCGGGAGAACCCCATGCCCAGGCTAAGGCAGGCCGCCAGAGTGAGGGTGGTCACCAGGCAGCCCCAGGGGCTGTGCCCTTCCACCAGCAGCTCCAGGAGCCCATAGGCCGTGGCCAGCACTAAGCCCAGGGAGAAGCTCCCCGCGCTGCGGACCACGGCCCGTGCCATGCTGGGCTCCTCATCCAGCAAGGGGCGCACCGCGCTGCCCATGACCGGGGACGTGGCGGCTGAGAACAAATGTCCGCCTGTCTCCAGGAGACGCCTGCCAGCTTCGCAACCCTCGCACCAGGTTCTGAGTTCCGGCTGCTGCCGCTGGACACGTCCTGCATTCCCTTACCCAGCTTCCAGGACTGGCGAGGGGACAGGTAGGTCTCTAATCTCCCTCCCAGCATGTCAGAGCAGAGGGATTAAAAGACACAGACTGGGGGCCAGCAGCTGGTGTGGTGGTTACTGGCGCTGGACTCCCACATGGCTGACCGCAATTCGAGACCCGGACCTGGCAGCTTGCTTTCTCACTTTCCATCTCTCTCTCTTCCCGCCCAATCTGATCAAATTAAAATAAAATAAATGAAGTTAAACAAAACAATTCATTAAAAAAGACACAGATTGGAGGGCCAGGAGGTGGCACGGTGGTTAAGGCACTGTATTCTCACATGGGTGATTGTGGATCTAGTCCTGAATCTGGCGGCTTGAAACACACCAGGTCTGTGTGCATGCGGCCCAAAATCCCAAGAGGAGCTGCAGTATGGCCAGCCCCTCCTGTGGGGTGACTTCTTACTTTCCCTCTTTCTTTTTCTCTCTGTCTCCAATGAGCACACGTGCCCTATGATAAAAACCTTAAAGAAAAAGGACTCAGATCAGCACAAGCTGCCAGCAACAGAGACGGGCAGCCCCTCCTTTCTCTCACAAGGCCCTCACGTCCAAGGAAATCCGTAAGGAGACAGCCGGAACACAAGGGGTTCCCCGGAACAGACTTATGGACGTTAACCGTCTTTGGAGTGGAGCACATGGGCAAAGGAGGAAACCACCCCATTCCAGTGAGTCAGCCGTCAGTGCCTGCCCCTCCCAGCAGCCTCCACTCCTCCACTGTCTCAGCCATCTCTCCTCCAGAGACCCCCTGCCCTCTTTTCCCATCTCAGGATCCTCCAGCCTCCTCCCCTTCTTCCAGCACAGCCCTTTCCTCCTCTTTCCTTCACACCTGTCCTATTTCCTCAGGGCCCCTCATCCTCCTCCAGGATCCCAAGGTCTCTGCCACTGTTCTCCAGGGTCCCCAGCCCCTATGTCACTGCAAGCCCCTTTCTGAGTCACACCCCAGCCAGGAGAGTGGGCTATTGAGCAACTGGCCCTCCTCACAGCGGTGCAGAGACTCCTGAGCTGGGGGCTGCCGGCCTCCTGGAGCCGGTTCC
>NW_006159872.1:712789-735357 GCF_000334495.1 Tupaia belangeri chinensis | reverse complement strand
TGGCCATAGGTGAGTGTGGGAGCAGAGGGCAGCGGCTGGGCGAAGGCAGGCCCTCACCTCTGACCTCGGGCCTGGCCTGTGCCGGTAGGTCTCTTTCAGCTGCTGGTGAACCCCATGCATATCTATGAAGAGCAGAAGTTGGTAACGCTGTACGGCTTGGTGGGTGAGTGCTGGGCAAAGGCCGGGACACTCCCGAGGCCTGGGCACGCAGCGCAGCCCTGGGCGCTGGAACAAGCCTGGGCTTTTCTCTTCTGCACCCACACCACTGTGGCTGCAGCTTCCTGGGGGGAGGGCCAGAGGGGCAAGCCCCCCCCAAGAAAGAAGACACAGCCCTCGCCCTCCAGGAATCTCCTGAATCTAGGGGACTCCCCGTCGCTCACATGATGTGGTCCGAACCTCGTGATGTCTGGGCCGGCTTCATGGCCTGGTGGCAGCCCACGTAGCGAACAGTGCCGTTCAAGTCCGGGACCCAGCAGCTTGAGAAACACGGGGTACATGCCCCACATGCGAAAACAGAGAGAGACGGAGAAGGGGTCATGGCGTGACCATTCCTATGGGGCGGGGTCTTTCCCCCTCCCTCTCTGTCTCTCTGGCAAGTGCACACGCCTCTAGGGCAGAAGAAAACAAACCCTGTGATTTTCCATAACCTTCATCTCTCCTGACCTCTCTGCTCTTCCTGAGAAATTCTCTTCATTCATGCATTCATTCAGCACTTTTTTCTTTTTTTTTTTTTGTGAGAGATTTTTGCTGTAGGGCGTATGTGTTTGCCAGAGAGACAGGGAGAGACAGAGAGACAGAAAGTGAGAAATCACCCCCTGGGGGGGCAGCCCATGCCACAGTCTCTTCTCCATTCTCCTCTCAGGATTTGGGGGACGCATACACACACACCTGGTGAGGTTTCAAGCCAACGGATCCAGGACTCAAACCACAGTCAACCACGTGGAGTCCAGTGATGTAACCATTATGCCGTCTGCTGATCTCATCATTTAGCATGTTTTTTAATTTAAAAAATTGTTTATTTCATTTTATTTAGTATCATTTTAATTTTTTTATTTTTAAAGAGTTATTTTTATTTATTTATTTATTTATTTATAATCTGACCAGAGAGGGACAGAGTAAGAGACAAGCAAGCCGCCAGTCCAGGACTCGAACCACAACTGGCTATGTGGGAGTCCAGTGCGTTTAACCACTATGTCACCCATTGGCCCCTCTTTTTAAGAGAGATTTTTGCTATAGGGCATATGCGCTTGCCAGAGAGACAAAGAGAGACAGAAAGACAGAAAGTGAGAAATCACCCCCCCTTCTCCTCCATTCTTCTCTCAGGATTTCGGGCAGGCACGCACGCGCGCCTGGCGTGAGTTTTAAGCCGTCAAGTCCAGGCCCTGATGACTACATGGGAGTTCAGCAATGTAACCCTTATGCCATCTGCTGATTCCGTCAGTCAGCACTTTTTAAAATAATTATTTATTTAATTTTATTTATGATCATCATTATTATTTTTAATTTGACCCAAGAGAGATAGAGAGGGCAAGTAAAGTATGCCATCAGGATTGGGACTCGGGCTACAGCGAGCCATGTGGGGATCCAGCACCCCAACCACCATGCCACCTGCCAGCCCCTCAGCAGTTCTTATTTAGTTATTAATCTTTAGGTTTTCACCATAGGGTGCATGTGCTTGCCTGAGAGAAACAGAGACAGACAGTCAGAGGGGAAGGGAGAAATGACCCCTCGGGAGATGGCCATGCTGCAATCCCCTCTCCTCCACTTTCCTTTCAGGATTTCGGGCACGCATGCACATGTGCCCAGTGTGATTTTCAAGCCATCGGGTCTGGGACTCAAACTGAGTTCTGCCATGTGGGAGTCCAGCACCTTTTTTTTTTTTTTTAGAATTTATTTATTTATTTATTTGATGAGAGAGATAGAGAGAGAAGAGAGAGGGAAAGTGAGAAAGCAAACCTCCAGGTCCAGGACTTGAACCGTGGTCGAACATGTAGGAGTTCAGTGCCCTTCACCTCCAAGACACCAGCTGGCCC
This sequence comes from Tupaia belangeri chinensis, assembly GCF_000334495.1. Lineage (NCBI taxonomy): Eukaryota > Metazoa > Chordata > Mammalia > Scandentia > Tupaiidae > Tupaia > Tupaia belangeri. The sequence continues at coordinate 733,324 of NW_006159872.1, read as the reverse complement.
TGGGAGCCCAGCACCTTAACTATCATGACACCTGCTGGCCCCTCATTCAGCACCTATTGGCCATCTGCTGAGGATTTAGCAGAGAACAGGGTTGAAAAGCATCTGGCTCTTGAGTGGAGAGTTAAGCAATCAATGAACAGTAAATAAGAACATCTCTGATGGGGACAAGTGAGATGATCAAAGGTAACAGGGAAGTGTGGTAGCAGGGGCTAGAGAACTCACTCTAGCTTGAGTAGTCAAGGGAAGGCTTCTCAAGGTGAGAGGCGGGACCAGCAGTTGGTGTAATGGCTGTGTCGCTGGACTCCCATATAGTCAACTGTGGTTCAAATCCTGGACCCGGTGGCTTAAACTCATGCCGGGTGCATGTGCATGCGTGCCCAAGATCCCACAAGGAGAATGGAGGAGAGGGGATTGCGGTGTGGCCATCCCTTCTGGGGGGTGATTTCTCACTTTCTGTCTCTCTGGCGAGCACATGCACCCTATAGCTAAAAACCTCTCCAGAAAAAGGTGAGAGGCTAGGGGGCCTCTCAAGAGGTATTGGGCTGGGGGCCAGCAGGTGACATAGTGGTTAAGGCAATGGACTCCCACATAGTCGATTGTGGTTCAAGCTGATTGTGGTTCAAGCCCCAGATCTGGCAGCTTGAAAATCACACCCAGCATGGCATGTGTGTGAGTATGTGTGTGTGTACCCAAAGTCCCAAGAGGAGAATAGAGAAAGGATTCTGGCATGGCCATCCCCTGTGGGGATAATTTCTTACTTTCCCTCTGTCTCTCTGGGGCGAGTGTACACATCCTTCAACAAAAAGAAGAGGAATTGGGCTACAAGAGCAGTAAATCCACCAAAAAGTGTTTTAACCATAGAGATAGTTCATTACCTCACACACAAAAAAGGTAAGGTGGTTTGGGAGTTTGGATAATTCAATAGTTCAGTAACCCCACTAAAGACCCAGATTTCTTCCATCTTTTCTCTCTGTCACAAAATGGTTGCAGCAGCTCCAGACATCACATGTTCATACAATGTCAAAGACCAGAAAAGAATGGAAGTAGCATCCTTTACTCATGTCCTTTGTTAGCAGCAAAGGAACTTTCCCTGTAAACCTCTCTCACATCTGTGTGGTCAGAACTGCAACATATACACTTTCCTGAACCTGTCTCCAGCAAAGAGCATGGGATTAGCATTGTCACCTGCCCATTGAATGAATCCTATTGGATGCCGACAGGAAACTTTCTCCGGTGGCTGTACTTAAATAGGTCTCCCATCCATGGCCTCTCACACAGACTGTTAGCGTTCTGGTTCTTTTCCTCTGGAGGACCTAGTCCTGCTTTAATAATTGTGACTTCGTTTTAAAGGTTAAGAAGTCCAGTTCAGAGGACCAGCAGGTGGTGTGATGGTTAAGGCACTGAATACTCCCACATGGTCAACCACGGTTTGAGTTCTGGACCTGGTAGCTTGCTCTCTCACTTTCCCTCCCTCTCTCTCTCTCTGTCTCTCTCTGGTCAAATTAAAATAAATGAACGAATAAATTTAATTAAATTTTAAAAAAAGAAGTCCAGTTCACTCTGCATCAGAATTCAACCTCAAATCCATTCTCGAGTACCTTCCCCACCCTGGCCCCCCGCTCAGGCCTGACCCCGGGCACGGGCACGGGTCCTGCCGTGGAGAAGGGGACTTGCCCTACTCTTTTACTTTTTTCTCCATTTCCTTCCCTTTCTGATGTCAGAAAGGGGATCAGAAGAATTAGAGGAAAAAGGACAAAAGTCTTAGGTCACCGCTGCTGTTGTAATTCACTGCCGGTGCCTTCTGTGTGACAGGCACTCAGACTCTGGCTGTCTCCAGGGGCCCTTTATGGCCGCTTCAGGGGCTCTGTGTGGACCCCGGCATGCCCGCTTCCTGCCCAGGCGGTTCCGTGTGGCTAGCTTCCAGTGAAGCCCCCCAGCTCCTGCAGGCTGCTCAGCCTCTGGCTCTGGGCTCCCTTCCCAGGCAGGCTGCCCTCTTGGCTGGGAACCTCACGATGGCTCAAAGCCTGCTGCTCCCCGAAATCTCCACTTACCCCACGGAAAATGCCTACATCTTAACCCTGCCAAACTGAGAAAGCAGGGCACCTTGCAAGCCCTCTCCCAGCTCCCACCCAGCTGAGCAGCTTCCCTCTACAGTTGGTCGGTCGGTCGTTGCAGTCAGTCGGGGAGAGGCCCTGCAAGCTCTCCCCTGCCCTCCCGACCCGGTGCTCTGGTGGCAGCCCTGGCCTAGTGGCTCCCAGGAGCTGTGGCTCAGCAGGGCTCCAGCTGGGAAGCATGAGGCAGGGTCCCCTTACAGGGCTCCAGCTCCTGAATGGTCCTCAGCTCCTGCCTCTCACCTGACACACGACGTGCGACACCCATCCTGTCCAGACCCTTCCTCTGTGCCGCCTGCCCCAACATTTCTCTTCATTTCCAGAATACTCACATTTCTGGTCTCTGTTTTGTTTTTGTTTATCTATTTATTTATTCTTTTTTATTTTTTTAGAGAGATTTTTGCTATAGGGCATGTGCGCTCACCATAAAGACAGAGACAGACAGAAACCCACACTGCAATCCCTTTTCCATTCTCTGCCCGAGATCTTGGGCACACATGTACATGTACCCAGTGTGAGTTTTAAGCCACCAGGTCTGGGACTCAAACCGTGGTCGACATAATGGGAATCCAGTGATGTAACCATTACGCCACCTACTAGTCCCTTGTTTTTATTTTAATTTTCGCTACAGGGCCTGTTGGCTCACTGGAGATAAACAGAGACACAGAGAGGGAGGGAAAATGAGAAAGCATCCCCAGAGGGATGGCCATGCCACAGTCCCTTCTCCAGTCCCTCTCTGGATTTTGGGCATGCACACACAAAACACAGCTGGTTTTTGCTATAGGGCACGTGCACTTGCCAGACAGATAGAGAGACAGAGAGACAGAAAGCGAGAAATCACCCCCCAGGGGGAATGGCCACACTGCAATCCCTTCTCCTCTCGGGATCTTGGGCACGCACGCACACGCACCCAGAGTGAGTTTTTTAAGCCACCGGGTCCGGGATGCGAACCACAGTCGACTACATGGGAGTCCAGCGACATAGCCATTACACCATCCACAGCTGGTGTGTTTTTCAAGCCGGCAGGTCCAGGACTTGAACCAGTCGGTCGTGTGGGCTCCAGCTCCTTAATCACCACGCCATTGGCTGGCCCTCTGCTTCTTTTTTAAGTGTCTTGATAGTTATTTTTTCCATGAGGGAGAGAGAGAGAGAGACAGAACCAGAGACAAAAAGAAAGACAAGCACTCCCAACACGGCCTCCACACACGATCCACCTCAGCGCAGCCGGCCTGGTGAGGAGCACACGCACACACGCCGTGTGCTCACCGAGGTCTGACACTCAAACCCGGGGCCTTTCCCACGTGCTCCAGCGTGTGCCAATGCCAGCCCCGTGGCCTCTCAGACTGGTTAGGTAGGAGGGTGAGACTCGTTTTGCTCTTCAGTAAGCCCAAAGCTGCACCTGCAGCTCCATGGCGTCTCCTAGCGTGTAGGACAGCTGCTTGTCAACTCCTGTTCTCAGCTCGAGTCTTCACCCAGAAGGCCAAGACCACAGCACGAGTCCCTGTCAATGTCCTATTGTCCCACGGTTGGTTCAGACAGATCCAGATATACACCCTAGGGGCCAGGGCAAGGCCAGGCTCCCGCCCTAGAACAAAACCCAAGTTGTGTTAGCAAGGAGGAGGGCAGGAAAGAAATGCCAGGCGGCACCAAGCGGGCTTGCCACAGACCTGTATGACGGGGCGCAGCCAGTCGGGGAGGAGCCGGGGGACGGCCAGGGCAGAGCCCTGAGAAGAGGAACCAGCTTGGCATGGGTAAGGGACAGCAACGAGGTCCGTGTGGGCGACTGTGGTGGCAAAGGGCAGGGACACAAGCTCCCTTCAGAAGGCAGGAGGGGGCCAGGTCACAGGTCTGTGGACCACGCTGAAGGAGTTTGGAGTTGATTCCAAGTGTGGCAGGAAGTCATTGAATGGTCTGCGGCAGGGAAGGGACATGATTCGACTTAAGCTTTTGCAAGATTGCTCTGGCTGGGGGCCAGCAGTTGGTGTAATGGCTACATTGCTGGACTCCCATGTAGTCGACCGCGGTTCAAGTCCCAGACCTGGTGGCTTAAATTTATGCCAGATGCGTGTGCATGCATGCCCAAGATCCCGGGAGGAGAATGGAGGAGAAGGGATTGTGGCGTGGCCATCCCCCCAGGGGAGGTGATTTCTCGCTTTCTGTCTCTCTGTCTCTCTCTGGAGAGTGCACGCGCCCTATAGCAAAAACCTCTCTCAAAAAAAAAAGGTTGCTCTGACCTCCCTGTGAAAGCTGCAGGACAAAGTAACAAGGCAGGAAGTAGGGAACTCATCAGAAGGCGCAGCCCCAGGAGAGACGATGGTGGGGATGGAGGCAGCCGGACTTTGCTGACTGCGGGACGGGACGGACACTGCATCAGCACAGCCCTCCCGCTCCCCAGCCAGCCCTGCTGTCCCTGTGGCCTGGAATGCCATCTGCACCTCCCAACACTTACTCACCTCCCAGGCCCAGCTGACACATCAGCGCCTTTGTCCAGCCTTCGCGGCCCCACCCCTCCCTGCAGAAATACCCACGCCCTCCTTGGCTCCCACGGCCTCCATCACTCCTCCCTGTGCGCTGAGCACATCGCGTTTCTGTCGTTTGTTTACTTGTCTGTCTCTCTCCCTGGATTATGAGCTTCAGAGAGCTCACTGTCTCCTTGCAGAGACCACAGGGAGACACGTGGGAAACTGATTAAACAGACCAGGCGGGCCCAGGAGGGGCAGCGAGGGTGAGCGCTGCCCTGCCGGGTCAGGGTGCGGGGAACAGCAGGTGGGTCCCGGCCCCTCTTCTGACGCTCTGAGCTCAGCAGTTTCTCCTGCGCTGTCTGCTTGCCCGGCACCTGGGGAGGTGTGAGCCCAGTCTGCAGAGGGGATGTGTTGGGTCCGTCCCTGACACGCACACGCATACGCACACACACACACGCGCAAACACACACACACACACCTCAGTCAGTCACTCACACGCGCACACACACACACACACACACCTCAGTCAGCCACCGAGCAGGCCTGGTCGGTCTCTGTGGTCTCTTCTGCCCTTCCGGAGCCCACATGGGCGACGTAAATGGCGGTGGGATGAATGGATGCATAGCCCAGAGGGTCTGCCAGAGTTGGCCTGAACGGGAACACGGTGGGGGTGGAGGCAGGTGGGCGCTCTGGGGAACCTGACAGGTGCAGCAGCCTCTTGACGCACTTCACGACTTCCCGGGTCTCCTGACAGGTCTGGGGGCCGTGGGCTGGGGGACATCCCCTCACATCCGCTGTGCCAGCCTCCTGCTAGTACCCAAGATGCTGGGCAAAGAGGGCCGGCTCTTCGTCCTGGGCTACGCCTTGGCTGCCATCTATGAGGGTGAGTGTGTGGCCCTGGGCGCAGGGACCCCAGCCGGGCTCGACATGGGAGAGGAGGTGGCGGTCTAACGCAGCTGCTTCGACCCGCCCTGTGTCCCTCCGAGAGCCCCTCCCCACCTCTGGGCCTCAGTTTACACAGGCAAGAACACCGAGGACTGCCCCCAGCGACCTCGCCAGGCTTCGCAGTCCCTGTTGAAGATGATCGCTGTGTGCAGAGGAGTGCGCTGGGTGGGAGGAAGCGCTGGCTCTCCAGGAAGGTGACCCACCGAGGTCTCCTCTTCCAGGGCCAGTGGCCAATCTGCGGCACAACCTCAATGAAGTGGTGGCCTCGCTGGGCTGCACTGTGGAGCTGCAGATCAACAACACCCGGGCGGCCTGGCGCGTCTCTACAGCCCCCTTGGTGGCAGTGTTCAAGGACCTGCTGGTCAGGCCCCTGCGCAGGGACGGCCTGGGACTTCCTGGGAGTGGAGTGGGCTGAGCTGGGCGCTGTGGCCTTGAACTGGCAATTTCCCAGTGAGAACGCTGGCGGCCTGTTTTGCAGAACTGTCTCAAGCATTGCAGAATGTGCCCTGGTCCCAGGACGCCAAGTGTCAGGAGTCCCCCAGCCTCACGCCAGCCCCTGGGACATGCCTCACACGCATTTCCAAGTATCAGAGTGGGCGGTGCTCTAGGCAGCGGGCGTCAGGAAACTGGGGGCTTCTGCCTTGAGGAGTTTGGAAGTGCTGAAGACCAGGGGATTAGGGAACGGGGTACTGTAGGACTGGAGATGGGGGGTTTGAGAGAACTGAAGAGTTAAGGAGATTGGGGCTGAGGGGTTTGGGAGCTTGAGAGAACTGAAGAGTTAAGGAGATTGGGGATGAGGGGTTTTGAAGTTGGGGACATTCAGATGATATCATCTGAGAGACTAATGATGAGGAGTGAAGGCCAAGGACCATTGACTAGTAAGACCCTGGGTGGGGGCAGCCACTGGTGTGGTGGGGTTGAGGTGCTGAACTCCCATGTGACTGACCGCAGTCACAGTCCCAGACCTGGTGGCTTTCTTCCTCTCTCTGGTGAGCTCATATGCCCTGTAGCAATTTTTTTTAAATTTTTAATTAATTTTTCTTAAAAAAATAAAAACAGACTGGGGCCAGCAGGTGACATGATGGCTAAAGGCGTTGGATTCCCACATGGCCGACCATGGTTCGAGTCCTGGACCCGGCGGCTTGCTTTCTCTCTCTCTCCCTCTGTCCCTCTCTGGTCAAATTGAAATAAACAAAATAATAAATGAAATTAAAAATAAAATAATTCTTTTTTTTTTAAAGACACAAACAGGAAGAAAAAAGTTAACTTTAAAGAATAAATAAATAAATAAAAACAGACAGAGACAGAAAGCGAGAAATCACCCCCCAGGAGGGTGGCCACACTGCAATCCCTACTCCTCCATTTTCCTCTTGGGATCTTGGGCACGCACACACATGCGCCCGGTGTGAATTTAAGCCGCCGGTCCAGGACTCGAACTGCGGTCGACTACATGGGAGTCAAGCAACATAGCCATTATGCCAACTGCTAGTCCCCATAACAAAAATTTTTTTAAAAGAATTATTTTAGGGACCCCAACCCAGTGGCTTACACTCACGCAGGGCACATGTGTGTGTGTGCCCAAGATCCCAAGAGGAGAATGGAGGAGAAGGGATTGCGGCCTGGCCATCCCCCTCGGGGGGTGATTTTTTGCTTTCTGTCTCTCTCTCTCTGACGAGCGCACGCACCCTATAGTAAAAACAAAACAAAACACCTCTTCGAAAAATAATAAACTAATAACAATAAATAAATAAATAGATCTTTTAAAAAAAACTTATAAATAAAAGGATCTGGGATGGAAGGCCTGAGAAAGCGCTGGGAACCTGGGCGTAAGCAGAGTGGAGAGGTGGAGTGTTAGGCCAGGCCCATGAGGGGTCAGGATGTGGGGCAAGGAAAGTCCCCCATCCCTCACCTCTTTCTTCACTCACCCTCCAATCCCAGAGCAGCAAAGAATCCTTGAAAGCAGAGACTCAGAACATCTCCGCCTCCTTTGAAGATCTGGACGCCCAGGTGAACAGTGAGGTTGGCTACACACCGGAGGACGCCAGGGACCCAGAGACAGCCCAAGGCATCGAAAGCCGCAGGGCTCCAGCCTCCAGACCCCACCTCTCCACACAGAAGATGTACGAGCTGAAGACCAAGCTGCGTTGCTCCTGTGAGGGGTGTCCCTGGGCGGGGTGTGGCGGGGCGGGCAGGCCGCAGACCGGGGTTCCAGGGCAAGGCGTGGCAGCCTCAGACAGCCCTGCTCCTCTGGGCAGACGTGGTGAGCCAAGCCATCCTCAGCTGTCGCCGCTGGTTTGACCGGAAGCACGATCAGTGCATGCAACGCGTCTGGGTCCCGCTGCTCAGTCACCTGCTCTGCCTGCCCATGAAGTTCAAGTTCTTCTGTGACATTGCCAAGGGTCAGCACAGTGATGGGAGGGTGCGGCGGGCCCAGGGCTAGAAAGCTGAGTCTTTGGGGACCACCGGAAGGTTTGGGGCAGGAACGTGGTCAGGTGGGGAGCGTCTGGGCTCGGAGGACACAGCAGCTTCCAGCCCAGCCTGTCTCCTAACAGGCTTTGTGACTCAGAGTGAGTGACAGCAGAGCTCTGAGCATCGCCATCATCTGAGAGGTGGACATGATAATAGAATTTATCCCATCAGGGGTTTGCAAGGACCTCGGGGGATAATGCATGTGAAGCAGGATACAGCTGGCACACAGAGGAACTGCTTTATAAATGTCAGCGATTGTTATCTGTATTTGTTATGGTTACAGATGGGGAAAGAAGAGGGGAGGTTGTGGCCCAGCCCCTGTGGTGCCGTCGGTAGCATGCCAGACCGGGGAGCTGGAAGCCACTTGCTGACCATGGTTTGAGTTCCCTGGACTGGGTGGTCTGAAAACACGTGGGCTGTGTCATTAGTGACCAAGATCCTGATTAGCTGTAGGAAAGAAGGAGAGGATTGAAGCGTGACCAAGCCCTGCGGAGGACTCCCCCACACAAATTATCTATCATGAATAAAAATTTAAATTAAATTTTATAAAAGGGAGAAAGCAGGCCTTGTTCCTGGGAGGAAGACTCGTAGGGACAGGGCAGAGAGACACAGCAAGATGAGCAGGACTGTGGGGTCCTGAGGGAGGCAGGCCGGCTGGCCAGGCCCACGGCTGCAGGCTAGGCATGGGGGAGCCCTGACGCGGCCCCACTGCCCCGCAGTGATGGAGGCGTGGTGCCGTAATCGCATCCCGGTGGAAGGCAACTTCGGGCAGACCTACAACTCCGTCAACCAATCTATTCATGGCCTGGACGGGGAGTTCTCAGCCAATATTGACCTCAAGGTAGGAGGGGAGGCGAGCAGTGGATGGTTGGGGACAGACACAGTGGGGGCGGGGGGTGGGCATTAGAGAATAAAGTAAGAAGGGAGACAAGCGAGAGGGCTCAGGGAAGAGGTGGCTGCACGCAGGAGGGGCACAGGGAAGGGAATGGTCGGCGTTGGGTGCAGAGGGGGGCAGTTATGCATGGACCTGGCCTAGGGACACAGTGGGCAGAGGGCACGAGATGGCATCAGCAGACACAGGTGTGGGGGGCCGGACTGTCAAGGAAGGTGGGGAGCAGGAGAAAGTGACTCTCCTGGAAGTCTCGGGAGGACCCAGAGGACAGGAGCGGAGTGTTAGGGAGCTGGGGCCGGGGCTGGGGCTGGGGCTGAGCCATCAGCACTTGTGTCTTCACCAGGAAGAAAAGCGGCCGGCAGTGCTGGGCCTCAACACGAGCTGGGAGCACGTGAGCACAGAGGTGCGGGACTACGTGCAACGGCAGGAGGCCCAGCTGGAGTGGGCCCTAGGGCTGCTGCACGTGCTGCTGTCCTGCACCTTCCTGCTGGTCCTGCACACGTGAGCCATGGCCCTACCCACACCCCTTCCTGGGCCCCAGACTGGTGGCCCTCCAGACGTGAGCTATGGCTCTACCCCACACCCCTTCCCGGGCCCCAGACTGAAACCCGGCCCTGAAGGAGTCCAGCTCAGCTCTGAATCCTAATGTTGTTTTCTCTTAACTTTGCTCTTTAAAAAAAAAAAATCATTTGGGACCAGTAGGTGGTATAGTGGTTAAGGCTCTGGACTCCCATGTGGTCTACCACAGTTCAAATCCTAGACCTGGTGGCTTGAAATTCATGTCAGGTGCATGTGTGTCCCTGTCCAAAACCCCAAGAGGGGGACCAGCAGTTAGCGTAATGGCTATGTCGCGTGACTTCCATGTTTTGTTAAATTCATTTCTTCTGAATTGGAATTCTTTTAGACTCCTTGGGCTACCCCTAACACACATCATCGGTACTGTACCGATGAGTTAGCAAGGGTCAAGGGAGGCACATCTGCACAGTGGTGCCAAACCCCAGTCACCATGCTGTGATGCTGTGAACACAAAACGATCTCCTTGGAATCCTCTTCAGAGTTAGTCATGTCATCTGGGGACTAGCAGTTGGTGTAATGGCTATTTCGCTGGACTCCCATGTAGTCTACCGCAGTTCGAGTCCCAGACCCGGTGGCTTAAACTCACGCCAGGTGCACGTGCGTGCGTGCCTAAGATCCTGAGAAGAGAATGGAGGAGAAAGGAGGGTGATTTCTTGCTTTCTGTCTCTCTGTCTTTCTGGTGAGCACACGCCCTATAGCAAAAAACTCTCAAAAACAAAACACACACAAAAAAAAATCCCAAGAAGAGATTGTGGCATAGCCATCTTCCCAGGAGGTGATTTCTCACTTTCTGTCTCTCTGTTTCTCAGGCAAGTGCATACGCCTCATAGCAAAAATCTCTCTCAAAGAAAAAGAAAAGGTATTTATTTCTTCCATGAGAGTCACACAGGAGAGAAACAGGGTCATGGAAACCAGGGTCCTCATGCCTCAATCCTCCCCCGTCTCAGCTGGTCTGGATCACGGGCACACATACTCAGAGTGTCCAGGGAGGTCCTGGGGTGCAAACCCATAACCTTAAAAGGCCCACTGTTGGGCCAGTGGGTGGCGTAATGGTTAAGGCACTGGATCCCACATGGATGATTCTGCGGTTCAAGTCCCGGACCCAGTGGCTTGAAAAACATTCCGGGTGTGTGTGTGTGCCCAAAATCCCAGGAGGAGACTGGAAGAGAAGGGATTGTAGCATGGCCATTCACCCCCGGGATGGGGATGGGGGGGAGGTGAGGGGTAATTTTCTTTCCCTCTCTCTGTCTCTATCAGAGACATCAGGCACACACCCACTAGCAAAACTCTAAAAAAAAAGGAAAGAAGAAGGGCAGCTGTCTTTATTCATCTGCCTCCTTCCAGCCTTCATCCCAACGCCAACTTCTTTTACATTTAGCGTTGACTTTTGATTTTTCTTGCCCTTTATATTCCCCTTGGCTCTAACTTTGTACCATTTTTATCGTCCAATTTTGCTTTCATTCTCCCTTGCCTGCTGCGTTGGCAGCTACTTCCCCTCCTTTTAGAACAAAGTCCTCAGCCCCACCCAGCACGGTGTCCAGCTGGTTGCCCTGGGCCTTCCCTCCATTCTCTTTCCCCTGTTGACCTCTGGACCCTACGCTTCCCACTCCCACCCCCAAATGTCTGGATGGGCAAGGGCTGAGCAAGAGGAGCCTGGGGGTCCCTGGTCCACCTGGTGCTGCTGCCGGGGCCTCACATGACTGCAAGGGCGTGGTTATGTGCATCCCTAGGGCCTGTTGGAGGACAAAGATGAAAGAGGTGTATTACTGCTCTCAAGCAGCTCCTGGTGGGAGAAAGGCCTGCAAGCCAGAGATGGCTCAAGGGGGATGCTAGGGACTGGCTCTTGGGACAGGTCGGGAGCTGAGCGGGTGTCCTGGATTCCCATAGCTGGGCTCTGATTAGCTGCAAATGGAGTGCCATGATCAAGGAAGGGAAGGGTGTTCTCTTGGGCAAGGATTCTGGTATCTGCAGGGCACAGAGGGCAGAGGCTGGGGCAGAAGACCAGAACAGCCTGGAAAGCCCTGCAGGAAGTTGCTGAACTGGGTGGGGTGGGGGGCGACAGAAGGGAGAGAGATAGGGCCGGAGCAGGGGCAGGGAGACTGGGTCAGAGACTGGGGAGCCTGGCTAGGGTGGGGCGTGGCCGGAAGCCAGCCTGAGATGGAAGGAGGAAGGGAAAGGTGCAGAGGGCTCCGAGCCAGCGTGGGGAGGGAAGGAAGGAGGCACACAGTCAAAAGCCATTTCCAGGCTTTCAACCTGGGTGAGGTCACTGCTGAAGGGACAGAGCTGGTTGGGAGGGCAGGCCCAGCTCACGAAGCCCAGGCGCGGTGGCAGCAAACCTTTCCACAAGGGGGCGCTCACAGTCTGTCTTTGCATTTCCATTTTAAAAGCCAAGATGTGGGTTTTTACCGGGCCTCAGAACTAAGAGCAGTGGAACTCGCGTTTCAGGCTTTATGAAGATTATTTAATGTACTTTTACTCTTTTAAACACATTTTCAACAATGCACTTTTTTGTCTTAGAAAAATAAAGCATTATGTGGGACTTTGGGAGATAAGTATGCACACATGCTCGCACACTCACACACTCACACACACAACGCTATTGTGCTCAGAGGTAGCCAAGGAGGGCAGGGGTGTGTCAGGGAGAAGGGAGATGGTTTGGGGTGGTTTTTGCCTGAACCGACCTCCAGGAGATGTCCTGCAGGCAAAACGGAGAGGAAGGGACAAGAGAAGGCAAGAGTCATGGTGGATTGGGTGACCCCTGCATCCTTGAGGGGTTTCCCATCTCGGCCTCAGCTTGATACCCATCCCTGATACCCACCCCGCAAGATGCACGCCTGCCCCTCCCTCCCACGCACTCGCTCCCTCCCTCCCTGGCTGCTTGTTCTCTGAGCCTGCCTGGCATCTCCCCTCCCGCACAGCAGCGTGTAGGAGGCTGTCTGTCGCTGCTCAGCTGGAAGGCAGGGGAGGGAGGTCTTGTTATCCCACTGCCTATCGGGGTGCCTAGGACATGGATGGGGCTCAAGGCGTGCTGGCTGGCTGGTCGTGTGACTGGGCCACAAGGAAGACCCTGGTTGGGGCGGGTGAGAACCTGGAGGAGGAGAGGGAGACATCCCTGTCTGTCTGTCCATAGGTCCTTCTCCTACACCGACAGCTACAACCGGGATATCCGCTTCGACAACGTCTACATCGGCACCTACTTCCGCCAGATCGATGAACGTAGGAAGAAGCTGGCGAGTGGGCGCTGCCCTGCCCTAGGACCCCCCGCTGAGTGTCTTGTGTGGGCCTGACACATTCAGGAGGGCAAAGGGGAAAGGGCAGAGGGTCCTCTGGGTTCCTAACCACGCCGCCATTTCTTCTCAGGGCAAACGGAGTCTGCTGCCACTCCGCAAAGCAGAAGAGAAAACCATCATCTTCCCCTGCAAGCCCGCCATCCAGGCCTCAGAGATGAGAAATGTGGTGAGGACGGCCCGGGTGCGGCCCTGGACGCACCTCGGGGCGCGAGCCTGAGGGCGGAGGCTGGGAGGCCAGGCTGTTCCTTGCCGGGCGGGCAGCGCTGCCATCTCCACCCCTGCTCTGTGGGCAGGTCAGGGAGCTCCTGGAGACGGTGCCGGTGCTGTTGCTGCTGCTGGTGCTGTGTGGGCTGGACTGGGCTCTCTTCTCCATCTTTGACACCATCCGCCACCACTCCTTTCTACAGTACTCCTTCCGCAGTGAGCCTGAGCCCAAGACACCCCCAGGGAATCCCACCCCCATGCAGCCCCACCGCGTTCTTCCCCTGTGTCCTCCTTCTGATCCTCTGGCTTCCTTTTCTGCAACGCAGCCCTTCTCAATCCTCCCCAGGGTCAAATTTCAGCCCTGCCACTGGGCAGCTGTCACAGGGGGCAGTATTCGCCCTTTGCTGGTTTCAACAGAGAGGGTTAGGAATCAGGCAGGTGGGAGCCAGCAGCTGGTGTGGTGGTTAAAGGCACTGGATTCCCGGGGACAAGCAGTTAGCATAAGTGCTGGACTCCAATGTAGTCGACCACGGTTCGAGTCCTGAATCTGGAGGCTTAAAAGTCACGCCTGGTGCGTGTGCATGTGTGCCCAAGATCCTGAGAGGAGAATGGAGGAGAAAGGATTGCAGAAAGGATTGCAGAAGTGATTGCGGCATGGCCATCCCTCCCCGCCCCCAAAAGGTACTGGATTCCCATGTGGATAATAGTGGTTCGAGTCTTGGACCTGGTGGCTTGCTTTCTTGCTTTCCCTTTCTCTCAGTCTGTCTCTCTCTGGTCAAATTAAAAACTAATAATAACTGGGGCTGGCAGGTGGCATGGTGGTTAAAGGTGCTGGATTCCCACATGGCCGACTGGGATTTTGCTTATTGTTCACTCACTCTGTCCCTCTCTGGTTAAACTGAAATAAACAAATGAATAAATAATAAAGTTAAATAAAATAATTCTTTAAAAAAACTACTAATAATAAATGGAATTAAATAATTCTTTTTTAAAAAAAGTTTCAGGCAGGGAACCAGCAGTTAGCGTAATAGCTATGTCGCTGGACTCCCACGTAGTCAACCGCGGTTCGTGTCCCGGACCCGGTGGCTTAAAACTCACGCCGGGCGCATGTGCATGCGTGCCCAAGATCCTGAGAGGAGAATGGAGGAGAAGGGATTGCGGCGTGACCATCCCCCCTGGGGGGTGATTTCTCGCTTTCTGTCTCTATGTCTCTCTCTGTCTGTCTGGCGAGCACACGTGCCCTACAGTGAAAATCTCTCCAAAAAAAAAAAAAGTCTCAGGCAAGTGATGGTAAGGCCTGTATTGCTTTCTCACTTTCTCTCTCTCTCTCTCACTCTGCCCTTCTCTGGTCAAATCGAAATAGAGAAATGAATAAATAATAAATAAAGTTAAATAAAATAATTCTTAAAAAAACTAATAATAACAAATGGAATTAATTAAATAATTCTTTTAAAAAAAGGTTTCAAGCAGGTGATGGCAAGGCCTGTACAGCTGAGAAATCTTTTTCTTTTTAAGAGATTTTTGCAGGCCACCAGGTGGCATGGTGGTTAAGTGTGCTGAACTTCCACATGGCTGGCCATAGTTTCTAGTCCCCAGACCTGGTGGTTTGCTTTCTCTCTTTCTCTTTCTCTCCCTCACCGTGTCCCTCTCTTGTCAATGAAAAGAAATAAAGTTAAGGGACCAGCAGTTAGCATAATGGCTATGTCACTGAACTCCCACGTAGTCGACCGCAGTTCGAGGCCCAGAGCTGGTGCCTTAAACTCACGCCGGGCACATGTGCGTGTGTGCCCAAGATTCCAAGAGGAGAATGGAGAAGGGATTGTGGCGTGGCCATCCCCCCTGGGGGGTGATTTCTCGCTTTCTGTCTCTCTGTCTCTCTCCGTCTTTCTGGTGAGAGCATGTGCCCTATAGCAAAAACCTCTCCAAAAAATTAAATAAATAAATAAAGTTAAATAAAATAATTCTTTTGAAAAAAGATTTTTGCTATAGGGCGCTCACTGGAAAGACAGAGAGACAGAAAGTGAGCCATCGCCCTCCAGGAGAATGGCCACGCCACAATCCCTTCTCCTCCATCCTCCTCTTGGGATTTTTGGGCATGCATGCACACACACCTGGCATGAGTTCTAAGCCACCAGATTTGGGCCTCGAACCATAGTCGACTACGTGAGAGTCCAGTGATGTAATCATTATGCCATCTGCTGGTCCCAAGAAATATTTATTTTAAATGTTTATTTATTATTATTATTATTTAATTTGCTACAGGGCACATGTACTTACCAGAGAGAGACTGAAAGAGAGAGAAGGAAAGTGAGAAAGTAAGCCGCCAGGTCCGGGAATCAAACCATGGTCAGCCGTGTCCAGCACCTTAACAACCACACCACCTGCTGGTCCCGAGAAATATTTCTACGCCTTGACCCTCCCTCACTCCAGCCCGCTTCCTGCCAGACTCCTATACTACTTCCTCCCTTATAGTCCCAGTCCATTAACTCCAGCTCTTTCCTGGCCTCCCCACCCCTCACCCCGGCCTCAGGCAGTCATAAACTGGAGGTGAAGGTTGGTGGAGACTCCATGCTTGCCAGGCTTCTTCGGAAAACCATCGGGGCCCTGAACACCTCCTCGGAGACTGTGATGGAATCAAACAACATGCGTGAGTGACGCTGAGAGAGTCTGGACCAGAGCACTGGGTGCTGGGCATGAGGGCAGAGGAGTCCCAGGCAGAGCTGGGGGGCTGGCTACTGGGTGTGGAGAGATGGTTGGGGACAGGAGAAGGGGAGGGTGAGGGCTCCGCTCAGAGGCGTCTGCAGTCCTTAGTCCAGAGGGTCTCCGCCCTCTCCGGCAGCGCTGTCCAGCAGCACTCTCTGCGTGATGGCGACTTCGGAGATCTGAGCGCCTCCGTGCACAAGCTCCAGGGTCTAGTGGCTACAGTGTGGCCAGCATAGCTCTGCAGGGGAGGGGGAGGCAGGAGGAGGGCTGGGAATCAGAGCCTACAGTGCACTTCCCGCTGAGATGGGGAGTGCCACCCCGGCTGCCCTGAACAGACCCCTGACAGGCCGCTCCTCCGCAGCCTGCCTGCCCCAGCCCGTGGCCCTGGACGCCAAGGCCTACTGGAGGGCAGCACTACCGATTGGCCTGCTAGTGTGTCTCTGCCTGGCCCAGGCCTTCGGCTACCGACTCCGGAGGGTCATCGCTGCCTTCTACTTCCCCAAGGTGTGCCCTTCCCCAGACCTCTTTGCCCCCCCAAACCGACATACCCAGCTGCACCCATCTCCTTACCACCCCATCCTCCACCTTCCTCCTCGGCACCCACCATCACTACCTCTCCCTCCCTGCCCCCAGCGAGAGAAGAAGCGGGTGCTGTTCCTCTACAATGAGCTGCTGCGGAAGAGAGCAGCCTTCACCAGACTGCGGAGGGCCACCATTGTGAGGAGGGCACGGCAGCAGAGGGCTCCGGTAGGTCAGGCCTTCCCACTCCAGCTGGCTGGGTTCTAGAGCTCTGGGGAGGGGGCGTCTCCCTTCCGTCTCACCCCCCTCCCATCAGGGCGGTCCCAGGCCTACTCCGGTTTAATGAGCATGCTAAGGTCCCCAGTCACCCAGCTCCTGCAGGTCAGGGCTGGCCCATCCCTATACCCCGGATTCAGTCCAGCCTGAAACAGCAGGACGTCGGGAAGCAGGCAGAAAAAGGAACCCATCAATGCAGTCTGGTTGTCGAGGGGAATGTCAGATGGGGGGGGGCAGGGCAAAAAACGGGGTTCTGAGAGGGCTGTAGACCAGCTCAGTGCAGCTCACAAGGGGGAGCAGGCAGGTGAGCTGGGGTTAGGAAGGCCTCCTGCACGGACTGGAGGGATGTGAGCAGAGCAAGTCAGAATTCGGTTCCAGTCCACACTCCCTCATTAAGCTGTGCGACCTCGGCTTTTACCCGGCCACCGTCTTTCTCCCTCTGAAGAAAGAAGAAGCTGGACAGCCTGTAAGGCCTGCTCACTAGGGAGCAGTGTTCGGATCTGGGGTTCTGGTGACAGAGGGCCTGGCTTCGAATCCTGGCTCCTTCCCTCATCGGTAGGAAAACTGTGGTCCGTGGTCTTCAGCACATTACTTAATTGCGTGCCCCGGCTGCCCCACCTGTAGGATGGGGTTACTGCACCTTCCGTTTGTTGTAGACGAAGTGAGCTTTACTCTCAGGACGCTGGCATGCGGCACATTCTAGATTTGTGTTTGTCGTCTGAGAACCTGGGCAAGTGACCCCCTTTCCAAGCATCAGTTTTCTCACCCGAAAAAACAGTATCTGCCTTGTGTTGTTATTGTTTTTTGTTGTTGTTGTTGTTGTTGTTTTGGGGAGAGATTTTTCACTGTAGGGTGCGTGCGCTCGCCAGACAGACAGAGACATAGAGACAGAAAGCGAGAAATCACCCCCCAGGGGGGATGGTCACGGCACAATCCCTTCTCCTCCATTCTCCTCTCGGGATCTTGGGCACGCACGCACACGTGCCCGGCGTGAGTTTTAAGCCACCGGGTCCAGGACGCGAACCGCGGTCGACTACGTGGGAGTCCAGCGACATAGCCATTACGCTAACCGCTGGTTCCCTGTCGTTATTGTTTGAATTGAGTTCACTTACTGTTCGTTAGTCCAGGACCTGACATTACATGTATTTTTTATTTTTAAAATAATTATTTTATTTTATTTATTATTATTATTATTTTCAATTTGACCAGAGCAAGACAGAGAGAGAGAGAAAGTGAGAAAGCAAGCCACCAGGTCCAGGATTTGAACTGTGATAGGCATGTGGGAGTCTAGCACCCTTAACCACCATGCCACCTGCTGGCCCCTATTTATTTATTTATTATTTTTCAAACTTTTTTGTTCAGAACTAACACACACATTAACCTACAACTACACATGGTCAAGATCAGCAACAATGATGTCTTCCATGTATACATTTTGTCCTACTAGATGGGCCATGAGAAACAAAATAACATGAGATTAAGTCAAGCACTTTTTTTTTTTTTTTTAAGAGATTTTTTTGTCTTAGGGCACATGCAGTTGCCAGAAAGAGAAAGACAGTGAACGGGAAAATGAGAAATCACCCCTCAAGGGGTATGACCACTCACAACCCCTTCTCCCCCACACTCCTCCTGGGACCTCGGGCATGCATGCACACTCACCCAGCATGAGTTTCAAGCCATGAGGTCCAAGCCACCAGGGCTGGCTATGTGGGAGTCCAGAGACATAACCACTATGCCATCTGCTGGCCCGGACCTGACATTATAAACATAATAACGAGCAGCAGCTTTCTCATTTAATCAGCTCTAAGGAAGTTCATAAACTGAGACCCTGTTTGCTTATTCTCCAATGTCTAGGTCCCCCCAGCTCCCACGACACATAACAAGGTCCGAATAAAAAAACAAACAGCAACCACAATGCACATGAAAATACCGAGATTCTGGGACCCAGCAGTTAGCATAATGGCTATGTTGCTGGACTCCCACGTAGTCGACTGTGGTTTGAGTCCTGGACCCGGTGCCTTAAACTCATGCCGGGGGTGCGTGTGCATGTATGTGCGTGCCCAAGATCCCGAAAGGAGAATGGAGGAGAAGGGATTGCGGTGTGGCCATCTCCCCTGGGAGGTGATTTCTTGCTTTCTGTCTCTCTGTCTCTGTCTTTCTGGCACGTGCACGTGCCCTATAGCCAAAACCTCTCCCCACCCAAAAAAAAAAACTGAGTATGTTCTAGGTCCTGGAGTAAACTGAACTTCAATGGATAGATGGAAATGTGAAGAACACTTATTCTCAGCTGAGGGAACAGAATATGTAAAGTCTCAGAGTCCAGAAAGAATGCCAAGAACAGGGACCAGCAGTTGGCGTAATGGCTATGTTGCTGGACTCCCATGTAGTCGACCACGGTTCGCGTCCCGGACCCAGGGGCTTAAAACGCCGGGCACGTGTGTGCGTGCCCAAGATCCCGAAAGGAGAATGGAGGAGAAGGGATTGCGGCGTAACCATCCCCCCTGGGGGTGGTGATTTCTCACTTTCTGTCTCTCTGTCTCTGTCTGTCTGGCAAGCGCACGCGCCCTATAGCAAAAACAAGACAAAACAAAACAAAACAAACAAACAAAAACTCTCCAAAAAAAAAGAATGCCAAAAACAGGGGCCAGCATGCGGCCATGAGGCTAAGGCACTGGACTCCTGACTGCAATTTGAGTCCAGACCTGCTTGAAAATGACAGCAGGCACATGTGCATATGTGCCCAAAATCCCGAGAGGAGAATGGAGAAGAGACTTGTGTGACCATCCCCAAGGGGAATCCCCTCTCACCGTCTGTCTCTGGTGGGCACACCTGCCCTATGGCAACAACTACAGCCAAGGGCTAGAAAGGGATGGGATTATGGCGGGCTCTGAAAGCCGAGCCCAGGAGTTCTGCCTTTGTCCGGCAGGCAGCAGGGCCTCTGGGGTTTCCTGAGCAGAGTGACCTGATAGGTGCCTGCAACAATTTCTGGCAATGGAGTGGAGACAGGGTGCGGGTCCAGGGGAAGGGTGTATAACGAACTAGGCTTATGATGTAGAAGCCAGGATTGAATGTTCTGTGTGGCTTTAGGGAAGTCACTTCGCCTTCATCACCCGTACTGTGGGGATGATGGTGATAGCCCACCCGCCCTACTCGCTCCTCACCCTCACTGTGAGAACCGAATACGATGGTTGACAGGAAGCTGCAAGAGAGTTCCCTGGCAGAGGGTTTAAAGCCTGCACCACTCTAGGACTCCTTTCCACAGCACCCTCACCCTCCTGCGGTCTTGGCCACCTCAGCCTCCTCCAACGTGCAGACAATGCCAGGCCCTGTGACTTCAGACAAGCAGCGCCGCCCAGTTCCCCTCGCAACTCCTTTCCCCCACTCTCTACCCAACGGGCTCTATCCGCGCCCACCTCTCAACAGCGCCACCACCTGGTAGACACCCTGCATCGCCGCTGCCCGCTCCTGCGCCGCTGGCTGCGTCGGCACTGCGTGGTGTGCCAGGCGCCCGAGACGTCGGAGTCCTACGTGTGCCCGACGCCCGACTGCGGGGCGGTGTACTGCAGCTCATGCTGGGACGACATGCGGCAGCGGTGCCCGGTCTGCACGCCGCGGGAGGAGCTTTCCTCCTCCGCCTTCAGTGACAGCAACGAGGACACTACCTACGCCGAGTGAGGGAGCGTCCTGCTCCCTGTCCCGCCCCGCTCCTTCTGTTTAATAAAATGTCTTGTACACTCCCGCTGTTCCCCGCGTTTCGCAGTGGACTGGAGTGAGCCAGACAGCCGAGAAAGCTGGCCCATCTGATCCTCACAGGGCCGGGCCGCGAACGGTAGGCGAGTAGAGTAGGGAGGGGTCTGGACCCTGGGCCGGGTACAGGCGCAAAGCCCCAGCCGGTTGAACCGGCCTCAGCTCTCAGTCCGCACTACTGCGGGAAAGCGGCCTCGGCCCTGAGCGGCGTGGGCGGAGCCAGCACGTGGGCGGGGCCAGCACGTGGGCGGGGCCCCAGTTTCTGTAGGACCCGGCGCCCGGCGGGGGCGGGACCTGGCCGGGGGCGGAGCCTGGCCCCCGAGTGGGTGGGAGGGGGCGGA
>NW_006159872.1:711270-712740 GCF_000334495.1 Tupaia belangeri chinensis | reverse complement strand
GGGGCCCGGGGGCTCCTGGGCGCGGGCAGCCCTCTGCCCTCTCGGCCACTACCACATGTAGGTAAGTCCCCGGCCAGGCGTTAAGGGAGGGAGCTGGGAGGAGGTAGAGGGAAGTCGGGAAGTATTGGGGTACTGGGGCTGGCTGGAGACTCTGCTAGAGTCCGGCCAGAGCGCCGCCCGCCTAGCTTTGCTGTCCTGGGCCTTGGGCCGGGTGACTTGGCGATGGAGTGGAGAGGGAAGGAGGGGGAATGCCCGCATCCCCTGCCCGGTTCCCGAGGACACTTTCGGGCTCAGGTACTAGCCACTGAGAGGTCTGCCCAGCGACCCTTCAGAATCCTGGAAAGGCAGTCGCTGCTCCCCACAACCGACGTCTCACTCCTCTGGGGCCTAGCTGACCGTTCCACCCGGTGCCGGGTGCCGAGTGGGACGGCTGATAGGGTTTAGAGAAAAGGATTTTTCTAGCCTCATCCCAGGCCTAGGCGGCAGGCTCCCCTCACCCTGGCGCTGTTGCCACCCGAAGCTTGGCTGAGCGGCAGCGGCCCGGCCGGGAGGAGCCTGGAGAAGGGAGAATTGGCCAGGAAAGAGGCTGGCACTCCAACTCCTCCTTGGAACTTTCACTTCCCGCTGCTGTCTTGGGCCGGGGGCCGAGAGGGCAGGCGGGGGTGGAGTGTCCGGAGGAGAGAGGGCCATTGTGGAGGGGGGCACTGGGGGAGGAAGCCGAGGCTGTGGGGAGCGGGTGTGCCTGACTGGGCACGGAGATGTTTAGGGAGGTGGGGGTGTTTGCACTGCTCACCCAGAAATGGGCGTTCCCAGCATCTCAGATGTGAGGGAAGGGGAGGGTGAGTGGGCACCCAGCCACAGGGCTTAGCTCAGTCCTGAGAGGGGGCGGGGTGGGGGGGTACTGGGAGGGAGTGGGAACAGGGGAGGGTCTCTTCTAGAACCTGGGTTGTCTGGGGTGGAGAACAAGGAGGGGCGGCAGGCTGCTGGCTGAGCTGCTTTCTGTAGGGGTTTGTGGATGGGGGGAGCCCCCTCCCTCCAGTGTTCGCTTCTGAGTCCCAGTGCACTCTGCGGGAGCCCCGTGGGCACAGAAGGGCCCTAATGCGGGGAGGGTGGTCTAAGGGCACCAGGCACCCCCAGCCCTGGTGCTGATTCCTTCTGCACTATCTTGGGGTACCCCGGGACCCTGCAGGTGGCACTGAGGAGCAGCAAGTGAGGCCAGAGAGGGCCCTGAGTGGGTCCTCAGAGCCCCAGGTCCTTCAGGATGACCTCCCAGTTAACCTAGCAGAGGCACTTCAGGTGAGCTCCCGTCTCCCCTCCACCAAGTAGACGGCCCCCCAATGCCAGCATGAACAGGTGACTCAAGGCCAAAGCATGGCTGAGTGGGTGAGTGGACCTCACCGGTCCATCCCAAGGCTGCCTGCTGTCCCCACCATGCCCGGCACCTGGCTTCACTTACCTCCCTACTCCCCA
>NW_006159872.1:694067-697881 GCF_000334495.1 Tupaia belangeri chinensis | reverse complement strand
CCTTACCCCCCTCCTCCCCCCCCCCTACCTCCCCACCCCCCCCACCCCCATCACACGCAGCTGCTGGCCTGGCCCACCAACCCACCTACCTCCACTGGGGACATTCTGATGCCAGACTTGCTTCTTGGTCTCCTGTTGTGGGGTATTTGCACAGGGTCAGGGCCTCACCAGCCCCGCCCCCCAGCCCCATTCTAAAGCTGAGTCTGAGGAAGGGCTGAGGCCTGCACTGGGTCCTCCATGATGCTTCCTCTCTGGGCAGGAAGCCGAGAAGGGGCGGCTCAGATACCTTCCTTGACCTCCCCATACAACCCCCCAGAACAATGCCCCCAGCCAGGCAGGGCTTCCTGGCCCCTCCCTCGGGATCCCCCCACCAGTGATCTAATCGTCCGTGCGCTCCCGAGGGCCTGTGGTTTTCTGGTTCGAGCGGGTGGAAGCTGTGGGCAGGACGAGGGAGGTGACATGCCCTCCGGTGCCCACAGACCAGTCAGCCTGAGGTCCTGAGGATCAAACTGGAGCTGGATGGTGAGAGTCACATCCTGGAGCTGCTACAGAACAGGTAAGAGTGGCAGTGGTAATGACAGTCACAGAGCGAGCAACTTCTGTGGCACATGCTGTGTGCCAGCACCTAGCCACTAAGGGTGGCACTCGTGGAACCCTCATCACTACCCTGTAAGGTAGCTACTGTTGTGCAGTATTGTCTCATTTTATGTGAAGGAATCAAGGCACAGAGAGGTTGAATAACTTGCCCAAGGTCACACAGCTAGTAGATGGTGAAAACCTGATGGGAGTGGGGGGGTCAGCAGGTGGTTTAGTGGTTAAAGCGTTGGACTCCCCCATGGTTCAAGTCCCAGGCCCACAGGCTTGAAACTCAACTGGTCATGTGTGTGAGTGTGTGCTCAAAATCCTGAGAGAAGAATGGAGGAGGAGGAGTTGCAGCATGACCACCCCTCAGGAGGTGATATCTCTCTCTCTCTCTCTCTCTGTCTCTTCGTTTGGCTCACATGCCCTAAAGCAGAAATCTCTCAAAAAAAAAAAAAAAAAAAGCCCACAGTGTTTACAGTGAATATATTTGTACCAACTGTGTCTCTGCCTAGATTTAAAAAAAAAATCGCAGGGACCAGCAGTTAGCGTAATGGCTATGTTGCTGGACTCCCACGTGGTCGACCGCAGTTCGCATCCCAGACCCGGTGGCTTAAAACTCACGCCAGGCGCGTGTGCGTGCATGCCCAAGATCCCGAGAAGAGAATGGAGGAGAAGGGATTGTGGCATGACCATCCCCCCTGGGGGGTGATTTCTCTCTTTCTGTCTCTATGTCTCTCTCTGTCTGTCTGGCGAGCACACGCGCCCTATACCAAAAACCTCTCCCCAAAAATAATCGGAACCCAGGTGGCCTGGCAGAGTCACTGTCCCAACCACTGTATTCTGCTGCCTCAGGGAAAAGTGGGAGGCTGGAATTTGCTGGCCCCAGTCTCCCTGCTACCACCTCTGGGGCTCAGCTTGTCACCTGGTAGGTGGCACAGACACTGCCCTCCTTTTCCTTCGCCCCCTAGGGAGCTGGTCCCAGGCCGCCCAGCCCTGGTGTGGTACCAGCCTGATGGCACACGGGTGCTCAGTGAGGGCCACACTCTGGTGAGTCAGGCCCTCTCATGCCCTGTTTCAGCCTTGGGAGAGGGAGAGAGGGGGCAGCTGGAGGAGGGTGTGGGAAGCTTGGCATATCTTTACCAACAAGCTGGACTCCTGAGTCCAAACCTGGCCGACCCCGCCAGTGGGCACTCGCGTTGTCTCCACGGTAGGAGAGCTGCTGCTACCAGGGACGAGTGCGGGGCCACGCTGACTCCTGGGTCTCCCTCTGCACCTGCTCGGGGCTCAGGTATGGTGGTCGGACTCCATGACGGGGAGAGAGGGGAACCTAGTGTGTAGCTGGCTTCTCTCACTTCCTGTCTCTTTCCTCAGGGGCTTGGTGGTCCTATCCCCAGAGAGAAGTTATACTGTGGAACTGGGGCCTGGGGACCTTCAGCAATCTCCCATTATCTCCCGGATCCAAGACCTCCTGCCAAGTCACACCTGTGCCCAGCGCTGGCATGCATCTGTGCCCACTCAGGCTCCACCTGAGCTGCCCCTGCAGCAGCCCCACAGCAGCAGGGTGAGGAGGAATGGTGGGAGGCCTGGCTTTGGTTGTCTCGCGGGCTTGCCCCAGACCCTCAGCTCCTGTTTGAGGTAATGACAGCTTCTGCTGAAGAAGCAATTTCCATGTGCCAGGCACTTGTCACTTACTGAGCCAGCAACCCTGGGAGGGAGGTGCTGTCCGTAGCTCTATTTTAAAATAAGGATGGGGCCAGCAGGTGGCGTGGTGGTTGAGGTGCTGGGCTCCCACATGGTCAACTGCGATTCGAGTCCCAGACCTTGGTGCCTTGAAAATTATACCAGGCACGTGTGTATGTGCGTGCCCAAGATCCCAAGAGGAGAATGGAGGAGAAGGGATTGCAGCATGGCCATCCTCCATGGAGGGTGGTTTCTTCTTTTTTTCTTTTCTTTTTTTTTTGAGAGATTTTCGCTATAGGGCGCATGCGCTCGCCAGACAGACAGAGACACAGAGACAGAAAGCGAGAAATCACTCCCCAGGAGGGGTGGTCATGCCGTAATCCCTTCTCCTCCATTCTCCTCTCGGGATCTTGGGCACGCACGCACACGCGCCTGGCGTGAGTTTTAAGCCACCAGGTCCAGGATGCGAACTGCAGTTGACTACATGGGAGTCCAGTGACATAGCCATTACACTATCTGCTGGTTCCCATGGAGGGTGGTTTCTTACCACCACACCCCCTGCCATGTCTCTCAGGTGAGAGCACAAGTCCTCTTATGAAACTGAAAAAAATAAATAAATAAGGGAACTGACTCAGAAAGAGCAGGTGACTTGCCCAAGGCCATACAAATCATAAATAGTATTTTCAGATTCAGAAGCAGATATTTGACTCAAATTCCTCTCCCCCCCCATTTTTAAAAAAGAATTATTTTATTTAACTTTATTTTTTTATTTTAATTTGACCAGACAGGGACAGAGTGAGAGGGAAAGTGAGAAAGCAAGCTACTAGGTCAGGGACTCGAACCACGGTTTGCCACATGGGAGTTCAGTGCCCTTAACCACCATGCTACCTACCGGCCCCACTCCTCCACTTCTTATGAAACCATTTGCAGAGCTCTCACTTGGGCATAGAAAACCATGTACTTAACAGCCATGAAGCAATAGAAAGCCGATTTCCTCATTTATAAAACGGGGATGATGAAACCGCTTACTCGATAGGGTTGCTGTGAAGATGCAATGAATCAATATGTATGTAAAGTGCTTAGAACCTGCCTGGCACTTGGTGAGTATTTGACAGTACTGGCTGTTATTATGGCTATTTTAATTTGGACAAAGCAGCGTTTGGATCCAGAAAAGCAGGGCTCAACTTCCAGCTTCATAATCCAATCTCTAATCCACGTGCGCAGGCCCCACCCTCTCTGGCTGTCAGTGGTTCATCCGATGGACTCTCCGCCCGCCTCTGACCACACAGGGTGGGAGTGGGCACCACTTGGTCAGTCCTAGGCGACTGCTGGCCTGTTACTCAGGTTGACCCGACAGTCCTTCTTGTCCACAGCGGAGGCGGGACGTGGTGACAGAGACCAAGATCGTCGAGCTGGTGATTGTGGCTGATCACGCAGAGGTGAGCCTGGGGCCCCTGTGTGTCCTCCCCCGCCCCTGCCACTCTGCCACCTTCATGGTCACCTGCGTTGGTCCGCAGGTCCAGAGGTACCCGGACTTCCAGAGCCTGCTGAA
>NW_006159872.1:688808-693733 GCF_000334495.1 Tupaia belangeri chinensis | reverse complement strand
AACCGCACGCTGGAAGTGGCTTTCCTGCTGGACACAGTGAGTATGCGGTGGGCAGTAGCCCTGTAGCCCCCACCACGGTGACCCCTCTTCTGAGCCCCAGGTCTCTTTCAGTTCTTCCGGGCCCTGAATGTACGGGTGGTACTCGTGGGCCTGGAGGCCTGGACCCACCGTGACCTGGTGGAGATCAGCCCGGACGCGGCCATCACACTGGACAACTTCCTGCACTGGCGCCGGACAGATTTGCTGCCTCGACTGCCCCACGACAGCGCTCAGCTGGTGACGTAAGGACCCCTTCTGCTCAGCCAGAGGTCTTGGCTCTGCCCTGTCCTGGCCAAGTTCTCACCGCTTCGGCTCCCTACCTCGGGCCCTGAAGCTCTGACCACCATGGCTTTTGGCCCTGACCGTTGACCTCCTGCCCCCACAGTGGCGCGTCCTTCTCTGGGCCTCTGGTGGGCATGGCCATTCAGAACTCCATCTGTTCTCCGGACTTCTCGGGAGGTGTGAACATGGTCAGTTGTTCCCAGGGCTCTTTCCTGTTCTCGATTCAGCTCTGCCAAGTGCCATGCTGCTTGCTCACTGGCAGCCTCGATAGCGTTGCCCACCCCAGGGCACACAGGGTGGGGGTGTATGACGTGACCTCTGCCGTCAGGGAGCCCCACGCCTGTGGCCACTTCCCCACAGCATATGCCGTGCTCACCTGGGAGGTCTTCCCACTTCCTGGGGCGGGGGGGGGACATAGCTGAGGCCCGAAGAGAAGAGTGGAGGGGACCTCCAGGGTCACACAGTTGTGGGGGGCTGGTGCTGAGCTGGAACCAAGACTTCCTGCCACCCAGCCTTTAGGAGCAATTAAGGAGGAAGGTAGTGCCTGCTGAGGGCTCAGGTCAGATGAGGAAGGAACGGGCGCCAGGTGGGCTGGGCATTATGGTGGACGCAAGTCGGGGCTGCACCTGGGTATCGCCTCCCCAACCACAGGACCACTCCACAAGTATCCTGGGAGTTGCCTCCTCCATAGCCCACGAGCTGGGCCACAGCCTGGGCCTGGACCACGACCCCCCCGGGAACAGCTGTCCCTGTCCAGGCCCCGCTCCAGCCAAGAGCTGCATCATGGAGGCCTCCACGGAGTGAGTAGCCACAGGGTGGGGAGGGCTGTGGCTGGGAGGGGGGGGGGCACGGCCCGAGCCTCCTTGCCTCTCCCCCCAGCTTCCTGCCAGGCCTAAACTTCAGCAACTGCAGCCGGCAGGCCCTGGAGAAGGCCCTGCTCGGTGGGATGGGTGGCTGCCTCTTCGAACGGCTGCCCGGCCTGCCTGCCATGGCCAGCTTCTGTGGAAATATGTTGGTGGAGCCGGGCGAGCAGTGTGACTGTGGCCTCTCAGAGGTGAGCCCCTCACCCCAGCCTTGCCCCACTTCCTTCCGTGCCCTGCCACGGCCTCCAGAGCTCCTCCCAGTTCTGAAGGGACCCCTGTCCTCGGGGCAGCCCGCGGGTGGCGGGGCTCCAGCTCTTGTGTGTTGTGTGACGCCAGGCCTCCTCCTGGCTTGGTCTCTGGGAGGAGGGCTAGGAGGTGGCCCTCGGGCCACCTGTGCCAACATGCCTGTGCCCTTGCCCCAGGAATGCTCCGATCCCTGCTGCGATTACTTCACCTGCCAGCTGAAGCCCGGGGCACAGTGTGCGTCCGACGGACTCTGCTGTCACAACTGCCAGGTGGGCACATACTGGACTGGCCACCCAGAGCTCACCTGCCAGGCACGGGTGGAAAGGGTCATCTGACCCACACAGATCCCGCCTCCCCTCCACAGCTGCGCCCAGCCGGCTGGCAGTGCCGCGCGCCCAGAGGCGAATGTGACTTGCCTGAGGTCTGCCCAGGAGACAGCTCCCAGTGCCCCGCTGACGCTGGCCTGGGAGACGGCGAGCCCTGTGCCGGCGGCCAGGCTGTGTGCATGCATGGGCGTTGTGCCTCCTATGCTCAGCAGTGCCAGTCGCTCTGGGGCCCCGGGGCCCAGCCTGCTGCTCCGCTTTGCCTCCTCACAGCCAACACTCGGGGGGATGCCTTTGGGAGCTGTGGGCGCAGCCCCAATGGCAACTACGTGTCCTGCACCCCTAGGTAAGTGAGGGAAGGTGGCTCCTCCTCTGGGAATCTTGGTCCTGCCTCTGCTGACCCTGCATGTCCTCCCTGTACCCCCAGAGATGCCATTTGTGGACAGCTCCAATGCCAGGGTGGTAGGGCCCAGCCTCTGCTGGGCTCAGCCCGAGATTGGCTCTGGGAGATCCTGGAAACCAACGGGACCCAGCTGAACTGCAGCTGGGTGCACCTGGACCTGGGCAGCGACGTGGCCCAGCCCCTCCTGACGCTGCCCGGCACAGCCTGTGGCCCTGGCCTGGTGAGCAGCGTGGGTGGGCAGAGAAGTGGCAAGGGACACCTGGCCCGCGGTGGGCGAGGCCCGGGCCTCGCTGTCAACCAGCGTGAGAGGCCCAGACTCTGAGAGAAGGTTCTGCTGCTGACTGAGCAGAGCCTCACTCACTGAGCCTCGGTTTCCCCATCGGTAAAAGTGGGGTGTGGCCTCCCAGTCCCAGTGGATTAGGGCAAGAATGTGAGTTTTGCTCTTGTCTCCCCCTGGGACAGGTATGCATGGACCATCGTTGCCAGCCCGTGGATCTCCTGGGGGCACAAGAATGTCGGAGCAAATGCCATGGGCATGGGGTGAGCCGGTGTGGGGTAAAATGGGGGCGGCCTCCAGGGAGGAAAAGTACAATGGGCTTTGGAAACAAACGCCTGGGTTCTAATCCACTCCGCCACTTCCTAGCTGTGGGACGTGGGGCAGGTTATCCCCCTCCCCCAGCTCAGTGCGCTCACGTGAAAGGGGGCACCGCACTAGTACCTGCTTCCTGGGGTGCACGAGATGAGCGTGGAAGTTTCTAGCACAGTGCCCAGCACAGGGCAGTGAGTGCTCACTGAGTGCTCACCTGATGACAGTTCCCCTAGCGTGGAAAAAGGCTGCCTCTCTCCAGGCTCCGGCTCTCTACCCATCATCCCCAGTGCACCTGGAATCCTGGGGATCCACGATCTCAGAGTGCTGGAGACAGGGCCCTGTCCCAGCGTACGGAGTGCCTCATGGCTCCTGGTTCCTCCTAGGTCTGCGACAGCAGTAGGCGCTGCCACTGTGACGAGGGCTGGGCACCCCCTGACTGCACCACCCAGCTCAGAGGTAGCACGGGCTGGAGGCGGGGGCAGCCTGGAGCACGACGTGGCTCTTCCTTCACCTTGCCCATGACCCTCTTGCTCTGACCCTGGCCTTTCTTGACCACTTGACTTCGCTCCTGCCCCCTGCTCCTTCCTGGAGATAGCGGCCCTGGCCCTGGCCACCTCTAAACCTACCCTTACCCCACAGCAACCCGCTCCCTGACCACAGGGCTGCTGCTCAGCCTCCTGTTGTTACTGGTCCTGGTGCTGCTCGGTGCCAGCTACTGGCATCGTGCCCGCCTACGCCAGCGACTCTGCCAGCTCAAGGGGCCCAGCTGCCAGTACAGGTATGGGCATTGCCTCCCTGCCGCCAGATCCTTCAACTGGGGACAAGTCCAAAGCCTGCCCTCACCTCTGCAGCCCCGAGCCTCATGCACCCCGAACTTGCTTTTTGCCACACCCTTCGTACCTCCCTTTCCTGCATGCACCCTGCAACTCTTCACCTCACCTATAGGGCTGGAATGCTAGGGCCATTTCTTCCTGGGAGCCCCATGCTGGGTGAGTGGACCCTCCTTCGGGCTGACTCACTCCCCCACCCCGATTTGACCTAAACTGCACCCAAGCTCCTCTCCAAGGGCAGCAAGAAGATGGAAGGCGGGTCTGACACTGGGCCCCTCCTCTGCTTGCCTTTTCATGTGCGCAGGGCAGCCCAGTCTGGCCCCCCAGAACGGCCAGGACCCCCGCAGAGGGCCCTGCTGATGCCAGGCACTCAGGTGAGTCCTGGATGCCAGAGAAAGGGGGTCCCAGCTTGGTCTGGCATCCAACCTGGGCCCTAGGCGGGTGGACCACTAAGGCTCTAGACTCACAGAAAGGCTGGGGTGGTACAAGAGTCAGGGCCAGCTGGCCTGCCCCTCCCTGCCGCTCCCCTTCCCTGGCTACAGGCTAAGAAGCAGGGCCCAGCCCAGAGTGGGAGGGCAGTTACCTAGGCCAGGGTCTGCTGAGCTCTTTCAGCTGGCCACACAGGTGGCTTTGAGAGGTGGGTCTGTCCGTGCCTGCAGCAGTGACCTCTGGAGGGTCGTGCCCAAACCGGGCCTTCAGTGAGCTGGGACCTGCCGGGGCCCAGGGCACCATGTGTGGAGGGCTGGTGAGTGCCAGCCCTGTGCGCCCTGATGACAGGAGTGTGCATGGGAGGTGGCCTACATGCTCGCTCCACCACTTGTCACCCACTCTGCATGCAACCGAATAACCGCATGCCCAGCCCCACTTCCCTGGGCCCTGGCTGGCCGCCCTGGCACTAACTCCTCTCTGCCCACCTCTGTCTCTCTGCCCCCTCTCTCCCCACTCTGGGCCTGTCTGCTCCTCCTGCTCTCTTGGCAGGCTCAGGCTCGTGCTCTCGGCTTTCCGGCTCCCCCCTCCAAGCCGCTGCCGCCTGACCCTGTGCCCAAGAGACTCCAGGTAAATCTGGGCCAGGCTCCACCCTGGCCCAGGGCAGATGGGAGGCTTGGTGCCCAACCGCAGTTCTCATCCCTGCTCCCTGCCAGTGGTGCTCTTCGTTAGGCGACCAGGGTGCCCCTCAGCCTTCAGACATTCTGAGTCCTGAAGCAGCAAAGGGTGAGCCTCCTGCCTTGGTTTCTACCACCATCTGGTGGTCACTGGCGGGACTGCAGTCGGCCAGGGCCTCCTCTACTGACCCACACCTTCCTCCCCTGAGGCATCTGCTGGCATGCGCCCCAGGCCTCTGCGCATGCA
>NW_006159872.1:677296-685750 GCF_000334495.1 Tupaia belangeri chinensis | reverse complement strand
ACTGTGCCCAAGAGACTCCAGGTAAATCTGGGCCAGGCTCCACCCTGGCCCAGGGCAGATGGGAGGCTTGGTGCCCAACCGCAGTTCTCATCCCTGCTCCCTGCCAGTGGTGCTCTTCGTTAGGCGACCAGGGTGCCCCTCAGCCTTCAGACATTCTGAGTCCTGAAGCAGCAAAGGGTGAGCCTCCTGCCTTGGTTTCTACCACCATCTGGTGGTCACTGGCGGGACTGCAGTCGGCCAGGGCCTCCTCTACTGACCCACACCTTCCTCCCCTGAGGCATCTGCTGGCATGCGCCCAAGGCCTCTGCGCATGCCCATTCCCTCCTGTCCCCTGGCTGACTTGCATGTTGATTTGACCCCCTCCTTGTTACCTCTGCATGCCCACCGCCCTGGCTACGCTCTCACAGCCACTGCCCCTCTCTCTGTTCAGGCTGAGCTGGCTGACCGACCCCATCCCCCCACCCGCCCTCTGCCAGCTGACCCCGTGGTGAGGCGCCCGAAGGTAACAGGGGGGGAGAGAAGGGCACGGCCTCTCCCCCCACCTAGGGCTGTGGTGCTGGTAGCAGTGGTGGCCGTGGCGAGATGCCCCCTGTGCCCATGGGCACATACCTCAGTGGCTCTTTTAATGGTAACAGGTTTGTTTGGAGACAAGGGTGACCTCTGGTGCTGCCCCCAAGCTGGTGTTCCCTGGCACCAGTGCATTGGGGGTGGGCCATGTGACAATTTCCCCAAGCCAGCTTCCTGCTTCTCTCTCAGTCTCAGGGGCCTGCCAAGCCCCCGCCCCCTAGGAAGCCACTGCCTGCCGACCCCCAGGACCGCTGTCCATCAGGTGACCTGCCCGGCTCAGGAGCTGGACTCTCGCCCCTAGTGGTACCCTCCAGGTAGGCGAGGAGGGGCACTGAGGATCGGCCGGCTGGAGGGTGCTCTGGGATAAGGGGACCTCTGACCTTGTCTCTCGGCTCCAGGCCAGCGCCACCGCCCCCAGCAGGCTGCTCGCTCTACCTCTAACCTCTCCTGATGTCCCGCTGCCTCCGACCTGGACTTGGGACTTAAGGAAGCGGACTCGTCCCTGGGGGTCCCCCACTGTGACTGAAGGAGCAGGAGTCAAGACACCGAGCACCACGTGCTTTGAAGCAGCACCCTGGGGACCTGCCCACGTGGTTGCAGCCGGGGGTTGGGGAGCGGCTGAGGGAGCTGCGCACAGCCTGTTTCTGTTCAGTGGTAATAAACGTGAGATCTCGGAGCGCGCCTCGCAGTTTGCGTGCTCCTGGACGCCGGGTCGCCCCGCTGCGGTTTCAAATCTGGCCGCCAGGAGACGCTGCTGCCCCATAGGAGGCGGCAGGGGCGGGCCGGATCCTAGGATGGGTCTGTGCTCATCCCGGGATGCTCGCGCCCGGCTCTGCCCAGTATGGGATGGCTCTCAGCACAGCCCTGCGCCACTGGGATCTGTCCGCCTGCTGCCACCACCAGTTTCCAAGTCACGCAACCCCCAGGGGCGGCTGTCGACAAACCGGCCAAGCTGTCCGACCTGCCTTCCCCACCCTCTGACCAGTGGCTGGAAAAAGTGGATCTGGCTGGTGTTCTCAGAGCCCCGGAGCCGGGGCGGAGCGGGGCGGCGGCTCCCACGATCCCAAGGCCGCGCACCTGCCTCCTCTCTCTCCCCCGCCCCCACCTGAGGGCTCAGGAACAAAGGTGCTTTGTACAGGCCGCAACCACCTTATTACTGCGTCTTCGAGACTGGGGCCGCGTGTCTCCCCGCAACCACCCCCTGCTCCGCCTTCCCAGAATGAGGGCGTGGGGTGGAGAGGCACAGGCACCAACACCGAAGTGGGCATCCAGCCTGCCACGTATGGTGTTGTAGGGAAGGGGGGCTGCTCCTTCCCCTCGCACTACCCCGAGATGTGCAAAGGATTGAACAGAAGGCCTGACTGGGCAGGTTTCGTGGATCCTCACCCATGCCTCACTTCCCCTATCTGGGCAAATGGTGCGTGCCCCTATTTAAAATCTTCCAGACTCCTAGAGCATTCTACCCTGTACTAAGGCGAACACGAACGGCGTGACCTCCCCCAAAAAAGAAAAAACTAGTGGAAGCGTCCCCGCCCCCCTCGCAGCGCAGAGCGACCTCAGTAGCTCTGGCTAACCTGGCGCGCGCCACAGCGCGCAGGGGGTTAAAGAGTTGGCACGGAGTGGAGAGGCGGAGACGCACTCTCATAGGTGGAAAGTTATCCAGGGGCGTGGCATGTGAGTCTGTACCCCACCCCCTTCCCGCAACCCCCCTTTCCACTTTGTACCTTTCTCGCCCCGACTGCGAAGCGGGCCGGGACCGGCCGGGCCAGACCAGACCAGACCCCGGGGGCGATGCGGCTGCTGCCCCTGCTGCGGACTGTCCTTTGGGCCGCGCTCCTTGGCTCCCCTCTGCGGGGGGGCTCCAGCCTCCGCCACGCTGTCTACTGGAACTCCAGTAACCCCAGGTAGCTGGGCCGAACCGGGCGAGAACCCAGCCGGTCCTGCGCGCTCCCGGGCTGTGCGCGCGCGCGCCGCTCGCTGCTTGCGCGGCGCCGGCTGAGCTCGGCCGCGCGCCGGGACTCCTTTGTTTGAGCCGGCAGGGGAGGGGGGAGGGGCGAAGCGCGCCCTGGGTCTCCCCCCGCCCTCGCGTGTTGAGGGGGCGGGTGGAGGACCCCAGCCTTGAGAGCGGTCCGTGGGGTCTCAGAGCACCGAGCTGGGGGGCCGCGGCGCACACTCTGGGCCCCGCCCCCCTCACGTCTTTCCTAGTGGTCCCCAGCTCCAGCCGGCGGAGGCAGAGGCGGACAGACTGGAGAGCAAAAGTGGGGGCTTTACTCTTGCGAAGGAGTTTGGGTTACTCTTCTCGCTGGCCTCCCCTCTGGCGCTTGCTCCGTGCCCTGATCTCATTCGGTATCTCTGCTTTCGTCTCGGTCTTTATAGGTCCTTCTATTTCTATCCTGTCTCGGCCCAGCCCTTCCCGCTGAATCACCTTTGTGCGAGTCGTTTGACCTCCTTAGCCTCAGTTATCTCATCTGTAAAATGGGCTAATGATACCCCCTCCGCTGGGAAGCCGGGCGGGCCAGCCAAGGTCATGTAGATGAAGAGGTGCAGGCTCCGTCCTTGTTACCGTATTTCTTTCTGGCTCCGGATCTGCCTGCCTCGGCGTTTTCCAGTTTCCATCCCCCTCCCCAATTTTCCCTGCCTCTCTCCCTTCCCCATCTGTTTTTCTTTCTGATTTTCTACTTGAGACAATCTGTGACTCTGCTCATTTATTCACTCCCTAACATTTACTAAGCACATCTTGTGTGCCTGGACCTGGGTGAGGTTACTGGGAGCTAGAGAGATGTGAAAACCAAGACCCTGCCCTGTGGAAAGCCCCCCCCCCAGGAGAACAGGCTGTGGGGGAAGCAGGCGTGAAAACCAGTCATTACAATACCAATACCGTGTGATAGGGCTATTGTTGTCCTGGGCACCGAATTCCTCTATCTCTGTTCCAGACCAGTGCCTCTGAATCACTTGAAGGACCTGTTAAAAATTCAGGTTTCCTAGCCCCCAACCCTGAGGTTTCTGGGTCATTCATTCGATCCACAAATATTTAGTGAGGGCCTCCCTGCGCGGGGCACTTGAGGCACTGAGCACCCTGGAGCAGAGCCCTCAGGGGCCCTGTCTTCACTTAGCTTGTGTTCCAGCAGGTCTGGACTGAGCCGGGACTCTCCCGGGACTCTGATTCTGGTCAGAACCCCCATGGTGGTGGTCCTCGCGGGGTGGTCCTCAGACCACCCATCGAGGGGCAGTGGGGGCTTTTCAGCAGGCAGTCTTGCTGTGGTGGTGGATGGGCCCAAGGCTTCAGCAGTATTTGGTGCTGTTGGGAGCAGCCTGTTCAGGCCCTTCCCACCTGTGCTGCCTCCCCTAGGCAGCTCCCAGAAAAAATGGGGAGTCCTGAGAAGGACGGCTGGGAGGAGGGGGGTTCCTCTCCATGCCTGACACTTCCTTGGCCTGGCAACAAAAGGAGATGTTTAGTACCCCCTCCCTCGTTCCTTTCTTTTTTTTGTAATTTGCCTTGGGGTGTGTGCACTTGAGAGGGAGAGAGAAAACCTCGCGTGGGGGGGTGGGGGGTGGCCATGCTGCAATCCCTTCTCCATTCTCCTCTCAGGATTTTGGGGCGGGCATGCACGTGTATCCAGCATGTTTTTCATGCTGCCAGGTCCAGACTCGAACCTCGGTGGAGTAGACCATGTGTGATCCAGCTGCCGTAACGGCCATGCCATCCATCAGCTGACCCCCTTCACTCATTTTGTCAACCTGGCATTCTGGATTGAGGGCTAAAGGGCAGTCTCAGGACCAGCAGGTAGCATGGTGATTAAAGTGCTGGACTCCCACATGGCCGATTTACGGTTCGAGTCCCAGACCTGGCAGCTTGAAAATGACACCATGCACGTGTGTGCGCGCGCGCATGCCCGAAATCCCAGGAGGAGAAGGGATTGCAGTGTGGCTATCCCCCCACGGGGCTGGGGTGGGATTCTCACTTTCTCTCTTCCCATCTTTCTTTTTCTCTTTCTAGCAAGCGCACATGCCCTATGGCAAAAACTTTAAAATAAAATAAAGGGCCGACCGACTCCTTCTCTGTGTGTCTATTTTCATTGTTTTATTGGCAGAGAAAAAGAGAAAGAAAGCACCCCTGATGGGCTGTGGTCACCCCACAATCCTTTTTCCTTCATTTCTCCTCTCGTCAGGACTTGGGACACACACTCAGTGTATCTTTTCAAACCACCAGGGCTGGGATTCAAACGGTGATCAGCCCCGTGGGATCCCGCTCCTGTGTGTGGGGCTGGCCGTCTGTGTGTGTTATGAAGGCTGCTGTATCCAGGCCCCCCATCCTGTGTGTGTACCTGCACTGTGGGCAGTGTACCCCGCCTCAGCCCCAGCTTCCCCACCACATCCGCCCACCTAATGGTTCCAAGCCCAGGTGCTGCGCCAGCCCTGGTGTGGGGCACTGGGGCCAGAGAGGTGGGTGGCAGCGCCGGCCTGAAAGGTTATGATGAGGTCACCCAGCTGTCACGGTTGCTCTGTGGGGTGCAGGCACCTCTGTGACCCTGAGAGCTGGTCACCTCATCTGTTTCTTGCACTTTGTCGCTGAAGAGTTGTCAGCCTGGAAGACTCAGCCCTCCCTGAGCTGCTCCATCTGCAGGGGGAGGGGACAGGCTGCAGGGCCCTCCGAGGAGGGGTCCTCTGACCCCACACCCCACCGTGCTGTGCTGGAGCCCACTCAGCTCTGCCTATACCCACAGGCTGCTGCAGGGGGATGCCGTGGTGGAGGTGGGCCTCAACGATTACCTGGACATCTTCTGCCCCCACTACGAAGGCCCAGGCCCCCCAGAGGGCCCTGAGACGTTTGCCTTGTACATGGTGGACTGGCCAGGCTACAAGGCCTGCCGGGCGGAGGGGCCAGGTGCCTTCAAGCGCTGGGAGTGGGCCTTCCCCTTCCCCCCCTTTGGCCCTGTTCCATTCTCAGAGAAGATTCAGCGCTTCACACCCTTCTCCCTTGGCTTCGAGTTCGTGCCTGGAGAGACTTACTACTACATCTGTGAGTGACAGAGGGCACAGAGCGGTCCCTCAGGGAAGGTGGGGAGTACTGGGGCTCCCTGCCACTGCCACTGGTAAGGGGCCTGGAGAAGACTGGGTGTGGCTCCTAAAGCTCTCCCACTGAGCAGGGTGAGGCCTAGAGAGCACTGTGGAGGGGAGGGGCTAGGAAGGCCGGGAGAAATGGAGGGGCACAAGTGGGGTCTGTAGTGGGTGTGGCCCCAAAGTCAGGGCCCTGGGGAGGAGGGGTGCAGCAGGGTTTGAAGCCAGAACCGGTGTATAAAGGCGTGCCCTGTGCTAACTTCTTCCTTCCCACATTCCCCACTGCTCAGTGGTGCCCACTCCGCAGAGCCCTGGCCAGTGCTTGAGGCTCCAGGTGTCCGTCTGCTGCAAGGAGAGAAGTAAGTGCGCCGGGGCATGGGGTGTGGGGCGTGGGGAGCACCCTCTGGCTAGGGTGGCCCTTGGGAAGGAGGGACACCGGGTGGGGAGGGGAGAGGACAATCTGGGCGGAGATTCAAGCCTGGCCTCCTCTCCACCTCTTAGCCTTGTGGGAACTTCCACTGCCCCCTCCCCCAAGCTGGCTCAAGGTAATGGGGCCTCCAGGGGCAAGGTCCTTCAAGACCATAGCTGACTGTCCCAAGTGGCAATCTGGGGGAGACCTGGAAGTTGGGCTTTGGCTGAGATAGTAGGTTAGGCACGGGAGGGGCTGGTTTGGCATATCCAGGGAAGTGGCACCCACAGCCAGCGGGTGCTAAGCACGTGGGAGGACCCATCCATGCCTCCTTCCCTTGCAGAGTCCGAGTCTGCCCATCCTGTTGGGAGCCCTGGAGAGAGTGGCACGTCCGGGTGGCGAGGGGAGGGTGCTCCCAGCCCCCTGTGTCTCTTGCTGCTGCTGCTGCTCCCAATTCTGCGTCTCCTGCGAGTTTTGTGAGCCAGCGGCTCTCCTTGCCACCCCACGGAGCCTGAGACCCTCAGGAGGAAGGGCCCCTGCCACCTGCGCTAGGAGTCCCTGCCAGACAGACGAGATGGACACTGACGAGGGAGGCCAGAGGGCCTGAGGGGACCTTTGCAGGTGCCTGCCCCCTCAGCACAGGCGGAAGAAGAGTAAGGAGAGCACTGCAGACAGCCTGGGCAACCCGAGCAGAGGCCAGACAGACATTCATAGGGCTCTGTCACTGCTTCCATGGCCTCATCCCATCCCCCTGGAAGACTGGGATTTGGGGGATCGGATCCTGCAGCCAGCTGGCGGCCAAGGCTCAAGACCTGGGGAAAGGTGGATTGCTGGAGCAGGGCAGTCCTGCTGTCCGCCCTGTAGACCCTCTTCCTGGGACACCTTGCCCTCCTCAGGGGGTTACTCACTTGTCTTCTATGAAGACGGACTCACCATGAGGTTCAATTTCATGCTAATTTGTATTTTTATAAGTGTCTGGACCAAACCTGCAATAAACTGCCCATCTTTTTGTTGCCCTCCCCGGCCTATTGCCCTGTGGCTCCCTCCCAACCAGGACTTCCTGCAGCCTGCGCTCAGCATGCTTGGCCTGACCTCCGCGCCAGCTGTGCCTGGGCCATCCATGCCAGGCCTCAGTGGGCACCCCTCTGGGCAGTGTGAGGTGGGTGCCAGCAGCAGCTGTGGAGCTTGGCACCCTCTCCCACCTCCCGGGCCGGCTTCCTGTGCTGAGGAGGGGGCAGATGCTCCTGACAGCCCACCCACTTGCGCCTCAGCGCATGGTCCAAGCCCTGGCAGCGCCAAGCAGGGCACGGGGGCAAAAGCAGGGGATAGAGGAGAGAAGCACCCTGGTTTCAGAATGCCTGGGTTCCTGAGCTCCCAGCGGCCCTCCACCTCCGAAGGGCACTCTGGGCGGTGCCTGGCCTAGAACTGGGAAGGTGGGGTCAGATCAAAGCCTCCTTCCCCAGCGGCCTCTTTGTTCTTGCTTTTATAAGGAGGAGGGGGTGGGGCTGAGGAGGGAGGGCCCCCTCTGCTCTCAGCCCGACACTGTCTGTCTCACCTCTGGCCAGCGGGCTGTGATCCCCCCAAGCACAGCCCGGGCAGGCACCCTCTTTCTGAGCAGTACCCTGGATGGGGCCAGGGTGAGGGGGGTGCCCCTTCCCCTGCAGCTGTGCGCTATCCGCCCCATGCCCCGCAGCCTCCACTGGCACGGTGCCGGCCCGCCTGGCACGGAGCCAGCGATCGATAGGTGGATGTTGTGCTGATTAGCTCGGCCCGGCTGCGGCAGCAAGGCGGCGTGTGAACACGGGGCGGGGGTCCGCAGACCGAGGAACAGTGAGATGCTGGGGCTTGTCAGCCCCTCCCCCACCCCCTTGCGCTCTAGGCCAGACCCCATCCGTTTCCGAAGGGCCGGGCCCTCCCCATCATCAAGCACTGACTTCGGGCACCACCGATCCTAATTCCTAATTCCGTTGCTCTTGCTAAGGCGGGTGGCGGAGGGCGACACTGCAGGCAGAGCAGACCCGAGTGAGTCCCTTCCCCGTTCGAGGCCACTTTCAGATGCCATGTCTGTAGGTGCGTGTGCCTGCGTGTTCCTGTGTCAGCGCTCTCACCCCAGACCTCGACCTTTAGCGGGGTCGAGGGGCTGGGGAGCGAAGTGGATGGAGTCTGAGCTGAACGATGAGCTGTGGGCTCGGCCCTCTGGTCCTGGGTTCGAGTCCTATGTCTACAATCATCCGGAGGGTGTCTACGTGTTGCCATGGAAACGATGGCACAGCTACCTGCGCCCCTCCCCAGTGAAACCTTAGGCCTGGGACACCCGGGCTATGGGGAGCTACTCGTTAGCAGCCTCCGCCCTGGGTTGAGAACTGAGGGTCTCACCCTGATCCCAGCCGCTCCCGACACACCTTCTCCATCGACCAAGG
>NW_006159872.1:672242-676630 GCF_000334495.1 Tupaia belangeri chinensis | reverse complement strand
CCCCCCCCCTCACCCCACCCCCTCCCGACACCCCTTCTCCACCGACCAAGGCGGGCGGGCGAGCTCGCTCCCGAGTCTGGAGCCGGCGCGCGGATCCGCCGCTGATAACGCATGTGCGAACGAGACGCGGGGCCCAGCCGACTTTCTCCGCGCTCAGACACACGCCCTCGCTCTCAGACGTCCACACTTGACACAGACACGCCCTCGCCGGCCGCCCGGTCCCTGCAGGTGCGAAGGCGGATACCTCCGCGTCCGCAGGAGCTGGGCTTGGGGGTCGAAAACTAACCCCGCCAGGCTGCGGGCGCTCAGGCCAAGTCAGCCCTCCCTACGCTCCCTTCGCTCACAGCCTGGGCCCTGCGCGGGCGGCTGATTCCCCGGGCGCGTCCCTATGGAGAGCTGGGGCCAAGTCTGCTCACTGGCCGAGACCGGCCGAAAGCCGGGCGATCTTGGGAGCACCGGCCCTACCCACGAGAAGTCCTCAAGGCGTGTTCCGGGGCGCGGTTCCAGGAGGCTGGGCGGGCCTGCAAGTTTTGGGGCGTCATCGATCTCCCCTAAACTCAGCGGCGCTAGACAGCTGAGGGTGGGGCCCTCAATTTGCTGGGCCTGCCCTAGTCTTTCCGGAACGGATGTGAAAACTCATCCTTACCTCGCCCTATCTCCCTGACCTGAGAGTCTGAGAGCCCAGAGTCTCTGCGACCCTGCTCCTGCTCC
The DNA here is from genome assembly GCF_000334495.1 of Tupaia belangeri chinensis. Lineage (NCBI taxonomy): Eukaryota > Metazoa > Chordata > Mammalia > Scandentia > Tupaiidae > Tupaia > Tupaia belangeri. Next base: position 675,919 of record NW_006159872.1, on the reverse strand, counting down.
ACACTCCAGGGTTGCAAATGGCCCTCTTCCCCTTGAGACTAAACCCCGAAGGTTCGGCTTTCCTGTGACTCCCCTCCTTTTTCTTCTTCCAGTGTATCAACCCCTACTTTCTTTTCTTCATTCAATCAGTACATTGGGAGCTCTGAGCGTGACCTTCTTTCAGTTGGCCACACTAGCTGGGGTCGTTGGGGGGATCCCCAGCGGTGACGCAGTTGAAAAGGGCACACTCTGGATTCCAAATAGCCAGTAGATTCCCGGGGCCTGGGGCATGAGGTCATCAGCGGTGATACCCATTGGTTCCCGCCTGCAAGTGAGACGAGGGTCCCCATAGCAACCGCTGTGTGTCCGAGCATAACCTGGAGAGTGGTCATTCATTGCCCGAGCTGCTGTGGCAGCTTGGGTAGGTGCTTGGAATAGGGCGGAGATGCTAGCACGGGGGAGCCTCACTTCCCAGGTTCTTCAGCCCTAGCCAACGAAGCTCTTCGCTTTCTTGAGACAGTCTCAAAGCAGTGGCCAGTGCTACTTGACCCAGAAAGGTTAGGAGAGGGTGACTGGCCACAGTGTTGGGATCCCGGGTGCAAAGCTTCTGCCACCCGGAATGTCAGTTCTGAGATCCTTGTGTTCATCTGCATATCGTCTGCATCTCATTTGCATTCTCTTCATTTAAGGTCAAATTGGGCAGACATCTCCACATCCCCAGCCCTGTCTCGCGCGTCTGAAAGCAGAATGTAACTCTTAGAGTCCCCAAAGCTATGCCTCAGTTGCCCACTCCACGCCCTGCCCTAGCCCTTCCCCCACTCTCCACTGTCTCCTGGGGGCGGGAGGGGGCACATTGTAGCTAAAGGAGAAAGGATCAGGAGTTGGCCTCTCCCTCTGGGTGTTCAGTGACAGATGGGGACTGCTGGTCTGTACTGCCTGGAGACTAAATTGGCAACGTAAGTGGTTGGGGGAGGTGGCCGGGCTGTGTTGAGGGTCTCTGGGGCCAAATCACCCACACATGGCCTGGCAGGGTGCTGGAACTAGGGACGCCTGGTTCCAGCAAGGGGTAGGCCTGCCCACCTGTCTGGTGCCAGGGCAGCTTCCTTCCTCCAATTAAACACTAATGAGGTGTCATTAACCCTTACCTTGCCTGCCAACCCTCAGGTGGAACTCAAATTACGGTCTCACACCGAGGGGAAGTGGGAAGAAAGGCCTTTGAGGGCACTGAGAGGCAGTGTCTCTGGGGACCAGGAGACAGGGCCAGAGGCATAACTAGCGTGTATCTCGTCATCCTCTGTGGGCCCCTGAGAGAGTCTAGGAATGGGTGTCCTACTGTATTTATTCTTTTGTTCAGCCATGCAACAATTATTTATTAAGCACCTCACCTGCTCCTACTGACTAAATACCAGACTGCATGCTAAATGCTAGGAAGACATACTTGCATAAGACAAGATCCCTTCCCTTAAGGAATCTTCAGATTACGGAGGAGACAGACTGGCCGATGAATAATTATAATGCCAAGCGCAAATGCTAATATAGAGCTCTATACCAAGTGCTATGGGAACACGGGGAACATGGGCCGTCAAAGGAGGCTTTGATTTTGAAGGACAAAGTTTATGGGAGGGAGGGGATGTGTCGAATGCATGTCCGTGTGTTTGACACGTGTGGTCCATGTGGAGATGTGTTTCCAGGAGCCACGATGGCTGCCCTCCTGCAGCTCTGTGTGCTGCACCTGTGTGTAAGTGTGCGCGCGTGTGTCTGTGTTGTCTGGATCTCTCTGCGTCTGGAATCCCTTCTCCTGAACACACATTACGGTTTTATTACAGATCGATGTTTGCCGTGAAGCTCTTGTGCAGATTGGCCTGAACCTGCCCAGCCCAGGGGAGGGGAAATGGAGAACTGATGTTGGCTCCCTGGGAAGGGGTGGGCAGGTACCATCTTTACACCTGGGGGGCCCAGACCCCTGGCTCCCCAAGTGGCAGCAGGCTGGCCAAAGGAAGCAAAGGGTCGGGCCCGGGCTACAGTAGGACGTGCCCAGACTACGGTCCCCTCTGCCCCCAGTTCTCCAGGGGAGATATAGGGGTTATAGCCACCACTCCCCACCGGGCTCTCAGGCCCCCTCCCCCAGCCGGTTTCTCTGTGTCTGCGGAGGAGCAGGCCGGCTCAGACCTGTCTGCTGGCTCTCTCCTGCTGGGAGTAGATCCTTTCCAGGGGACACGAGAGGGCTGGGGAATGCTGGGGCCTACTGGGATGCCGCCAGATGCTCCACCCTGGCCCTCCGAGGCTCTCTCCAGCCTGGATTCTCCCCACCCACTCTAGGATGCCGCTCTCTGGTTTCTGCCCAGACATAACCATCATTGCCAGGGGAACCTCCACCGCCAGGCAGAGAGTGGGGGCCAGAGCTCGGGCAGTGAAGCTGGGGGCTGGGGGCTGGGGGGGATGCTACTCAGAGACCTCTGTCCATTTCCTCTGTCTGTTAGCAGCCACTTAGTGGAAGGTTTCATTTTGGTGGAAGTCTGGATGCAGGGAAAGTTTTAGGGGTTAAAGAGGGGCTCTGGGGCCTTAGGAGATCAAAGACCTTTTCTTCCACACTGTCAAGGACTGGGACTTCTTTTTTTCTTTTAAGAATTATTTTATTTAATTTTATTCATTATCATTATCATTATTATTATTTAATTTTGATCAGAGAATGACAGAGGGAAAGTGAGAAAGCAAGCGGCCGGATCTGGGACTCAAACTGTGGTCAGTCATGTGGGAGTCCAGCACTTTAACCACCATTCCATCTGCTGGCCCAGACCTCTTTTTTAGACTATAAATTCACCTTCCCCTCATTTCATTTAATTTTGTCTAAACTCTTCCCTACTCTTCAAGCCCTAAGCTACTCCTGTCACTGTGAGAGCTAGCAGGGAAGCTTGGAATTGAGGGAGGGCAGATGGGAGAGGCTGCGGCTGGCCTGGGGGGACAGACCCCAGGAGGTAACCTCTCAGCAATGTGTAGGCCAGGCCTCCTTTAATCAAGCACCTCGGATCCTAAACACTATGCTAAGCGTCTTCAGATACCACGGATCTTAATCCTAACAACCAACTCCTGGAGGCGAGGAGGGGTGTTATTACCCCATCTCACAGATGCAGAAGCAGTCTCGTCTCAGGAAGCAGAGAGCTTAGGTGACTAGCGCAGGCGTGAGCAGGAGGGCTGGACTTCAAACCCGAGCCCATGCTGTTCACTGCTGAGCCACACTGCCTCCCTCTCAGCTGCTCTCCAAGGACCTTCAGAACGTGCCCACACCCCTGCCGTGTGACAGCCCAGAGATGCCTGCCCCCGGCGGGCTCCTTGGCTTGCCGACTCATTACAAGCATGAGGCCATGACCAGTACCAGAGTTTCCGCGGCCTGACCCCACCCACCCAGCCCTGCATCTTCCTTTCCTGGGTCCTGAACCACACACTGGCACACCGTGTCCCCTGCTGTCACTCATGAATGTGGTTCCATGCCAACTTACGGACAGTCGGGCACCAGGAGCCATGGAGATGTGCACACTAGGGAGTCAGAGACACCTGCGTGGCCCTGCTTCTTGGCACCTGGGTTTCTGCTCCAGGACAGAGCCATTGGCCCGCCTGTGCCGGGGTCCACACGGCCCCGCACAAGGTGCAGGCCTGGGAATATTTCCTGTCTGGGGCTGGCGGCGCGCCCCTGCCCCCCC
>NW_006159872.1:668812-671175 GCF_000334495.1 Tupaia belangeri chinensis | reverse complement strand
GGCTGCCTCTGCCGCTCACACGCGTGCCCGATCTTCCTCTCTCAGTCTCCTTGTTTATTTGTTTAATGAATTATTTATCTATGCCCCCCTCCCTCCTGGCCTCCCCCTCCCCCAGGCCCTAGCCTCCATGATTTATTGAACGCAGCTCAGCTCTGTGGTTGCCACCCGCCATCCTGGGAGCTGCCTTGGGCCACACTGCCTGGCTCCCTCTGCCCCAGGCCTGCTCAGCTCCCTGTTCCCTCAGCCCCCCGGGGAGTGGAGGAGAGCGAGGCAGCTTGTCAGAGAGCTCCCAGGGCCCTCAGGAGCTGTGGCCCTTGGAGAGATCGTGGCAGCCAGAGTGTACTGGCAAATCTGAGGGTCAGAGGGGACGAAGGCAGAAGCTGCAGATGAGGAGAAAGGAGGCCTTGAGGCCCTAGAGCGCACCACCCCTGTGCAGAGAACCCAGCCTTGACAGAGGCCCTCACCCAACAAGAGACAGATCAGGGCCCAGGCCTAAAATACCTGTGTTTCCTGGTAAAAGTCATGACCCACTGAGGGTGGAGGAATCAAGAAATCAATTTCCTGGGTCCCAACAGGCTTTATTATTATTTTTTAAAGAATTTTAAGAATAGAATAGGAGGAAAAATATCGGAGTGCATCCTCTGTAGTAATGGTAGCGTTGTGTTGTGATGTGTGACCGGGTGTGACAGTGTGTGTGTACAGTATGGTTTAGACATTCTGGGACTGGATGGTCGAGCAGAGGCAAAACACAACGCTCTGCTCTTCCCCACACGGGAAGGTTCCAGGTTCACATCTGGAGACCTCCCTGAGTGTGCCAGGCCTGTGTGCCTATGATCCTGGGCTGGCTGAGTCTAGGGGTGGATCACAGCGCCAAGGCTCTGTTGGGGGGCCATCCAGTGGCCTGGTACTTACAGCGTCTGGAACCTACATGGCTGGTCACACAGTTCAATTCCCAGAACTGACAGCTTGAGAAACACCGGGCATGAGTACATGTGGACCTAAAATCCCAAAAGGGGAAGAAATGGAGAAGGGACTGCAGTGTGACCGTGCCATATGTGGGGTACTTTCTCATTTCCTCTCTGTCTCTTTCTCTCTCTCTCTGGCAAACATACATGCCCTCTGGCACTCTTTAAAAAAAAAAAAAAAAAAGGGACCCTGTTAGGGGAACTAGCTCTCTGCGTCTCTTTTCTTCTGTCTCTCTCACTTATAAAATAAATAAATAAACTTTCATGGGCTGGTCCCATGGCCTTGTGGTTAAGGGAGCTGGTTCCACATGGCCAACTGCATGATTTGAATCCCAGCCCAGCATCTGAAAACCATACCAGGTACATGTGTGAACATGCCCCAAATCCTGACAAGACGGAGCAACGGGGAAGGAATGACAGCCTGTCCCCTACCTCCTTCTCTCTCTCTCTGTCTCTCTCTATGGTGAGTGCACATGCCATCTAGCTTATAAACAATAAACAAATGAATACACTTTTTAAAAAAATTGCTACAGGGTGCATGCACTCACTGGAGAGGGACAGAGAAACTGAGAAAGAGGGAAATCAAGAGAGCACGCCCCCAGGAAGGATGGCCAAGTTGCAGTCCCTTCTCTTCCATTCTCCTTGAGATTTTGAGCAGGCACACATACGTGCCCAGCACATTTTTCAAACTGCTGTGTTTGGGACTCAAGCCATGCAGTTGGCCATGTGGGATCCACCTGCCTTAATCGCCACACTTAATCTCCAAATTCCAGCTGGCCTTAAATAAATTCTTTTTTTTTTTTAGTTTTTTTTTTTTTTTTCTCCTAGAAAGTGCATGTGCTCACCAGAAAGAGAGAGAGAGAAAGGGAGAAATCACCCCTCAGAGAGGATGACCATACCACAATTCCTTCTCCATTCTCCTCTCCAGATTTTGGGCACACACACACACACATCCAGCAATCTGCCAGGTTCAGGATTCGAACTGCAGTTGGCCATGTGGGATCCAGTACCTTAGCCTCCACCTACAGACCCTAAGAAAATAAACTTTAAAAATACACACACACACACACACACACACACACACACGGGCCGGCAGGGGGTGTGATATTTAGGGATGCTGGACTCCCACATGGCTGAATGCAGTTCCAGTCCCCTGCAGCTTACTTTCTCAATTTCCCTCTCTCTCTTTCTCTCACTCTTGCTTTCGCACTCTCACTCTGTCCCTCTCTGGTCATATTAAAAATAAATTAATACATAAATAAAATTAAATAAAATAATTCTTTTATTTTTAGAAGTTTTTGCTATAGGGTGCATGCTCTCGCCAGAAAGACAGAGACAGAGAGATAGAAAGCGAGAAATCACCCCCCGGGGGGATGGCTACGCCGCAATCCCTTCTCC
>NW_006159872.1:664856-668798 GCF_000334495.1 Tupaia belangeri chinensis | reverse complement strand
GACTACATGGGAGTTCAGCGACATAGCCATTACGCTAACTGCTGGTCCCCAAATAAAATAATTATGTATATATATATATATATATACATATATATAAACATCTTACTCTGAGTTGCCTTCAGAAACTATTTGAGTCACAGTTATAAACAAAGGCCTAGACCCCACTGACAGGAGACCTCATCCTTTCATGACCTAGACCCTACAGAGAGACATCCAGGTCTTCAGAGCAGGGCCCATGCATGTGAATGGCAGCCCAGATTTGATACATAGAGACCTCATCCCTAGAGAAGCCCAGCTCCCCTGAATGGAGGCCTAGAGACAGGCCTAGGCGTGAGAGCTGGAGGCACAGCCTATAGATGCAACTGCCACACACTCGTGCATAAAGGAGCCACCCAAGGGGCGAGTAGAGGCTGACATCAGCCCAAACTCCCTCACTAAGACGGAGAGACACACAGGGCCACCTCTTGCCGAAGGAAGGAGCACCTTTGTTTTTGCACAAAAGTAGCTCTTGCCAAGAGATGTACCCTCGGGACTCGGTCTACAGAGAGAGATGCTTTTTCTAATTCACACAAAGGCCCAAGTCGACCGGCAGTCCTGTGCATAGAGGCCCAGGTAGACGAGCACCAGGTCCCCTGGACACAGGCCTCAGCCCTATGGAGAGAGGCGTAAGGCCCAGAGACAGCTGCTTAAATCCTATAGAGAAGGCTCTAGATTCTGAGAGAAAGGGTCAGTGATGGCGGGATGTGAGGGTGCTAAACTCTATTTTTGCTTTTTTAATTTGTCAGAGAGCGCATACATGCCCCAGATAGAGACAAAGACAGAGAGGAAGAAAGCATCCCCCTGCGCATAGTCACAGCACAGTCCCTTCTTCTCTATGCCTCTCTTCTTTTGAGATTTCAGGGCATACACACACATGCACCCAGCACGCTTTTCAAACCAGTGGGTCTGAGACTTGAACTACTCAATTAGCTATGTGGGATCCCAGATGCTGTTTTTTTCTTTTCTTTCTTTCTTTCTTTTTTTTTAGAGCTTTTTGCTATAGGGCGCGTGCGCTCGCCAGAAAGACAGAGACAGAGAGACAGAAAGCAAGAAATTACCCCCCAGGAGGGATGGCCATGACGCAAACCCTTCTCTTCCGTGCTCCTCTCAGGATCTTGGGCATGCATGCACACGCACCTGGCGTGAGTTTGGGCCTTGAACTGCGGTCGACTACATGGGAGTTCAGCGACATAGCTGTTATGTCAACTACTGGTCCCAAGCCAGATCCTTAACTACTAGGCCAAGGGCTGGCCTGGGAGGAGCTAGATTCTGGTCCCTACAGAAAAGGTCCAAATCCTTAAGCAGGACCCAGATTCTATAAAGAGGTATGTAAGGTTTCCAAAATGGGTTCTAAAGTCCTAGGCCTTGCCTTAGTGGTGCAGTTGGTAGTGGGGACTGGGGGTGCAGGGCTGGAAGCCACATGGCTGACTGTGAGTTTGGATCTGAAGTCAACCTGAAACACAGGAGGTGCATGCACCTGGGGTCCTTGCTAGCTGTGGAGCTGGGGGAAGGCTATCACAGTGTGAGAAGAAGTGCCCTGCCCCATCAAGAAATGAATTTTTTGAAAAAGTTAATATGAATTTTAAAATAAAATAGAATTCTAGACCAAACCAGCAAGCTCCCACTCACTCACTATGAATACGGACAGCCTCTGCCAACCGTGGGCCCTGCAGAGAGAAGCCTGTCTTTGTGGAGCAGGGAGCGGGGCAGGAGTGCTGGGGTCTATGGCACCTGGACCAGGCAGGTTAGCATCATTTGGGTGACCGGGATCTCCCCAGAGATGAGGAGTCTAGAGGGAGGGAGAGCTGTTTGCAAAATCCCCCACTCCCTGCCCCCCAAGGGGCCTAATTTATTTTCCGGCTCCTGAGAAGGGAGAAGAGATCTCCTGGGGTAGAGAGGAGCCCAGAGAGGACGGAGCCTGCTCTTGCCTGGCAGCAGGTAGGCACAGTCTATTCTGGATGGCACGGCCCCTCCGCCACACCCAACGCCTGAGGCAGACTTGTGGTCAGGACCCTGTCCTGCCAAGGATAAGCAGATGGGGGTGTCCATACGTGCTCTCTCCTGGAGAACCGAAACAAAACAGCATCGTGCCTGTCTCCCTGGGCACAGGTGCTTAGCGTGGTTCTGAGAACCCAGACTGGCCTCCTTCTGCTCCGTCACTCCCAGCCTGGGCCTCTCTGAAAGAGAAAAGAATGACCCTCCCTAGGTCTGGATTCTGGACTCTCTCCTTAAATTTCTTTCTTTTTTTTTTTTTAAAGAATTAATTTTATTTGGGACTAGCAGTTGGCATAATGGCTATGTCGCTGGACTCCCACGTAGTCGACGGCAGTTCGAGTCCCAGACCTGGTGGCTTAAATTCATGCTGGGCGCATGTGCGTGCGTGCCAAGATCCTGAGAGAAGAATGGAGGAGAAGTGTTTGTGGCAAGGCCATCCCCCCACCACCATAGGGGGGTGAGTTCTCGCTTTCTAGAAAGCGAGAAAACAAGCTACCAGGTCGTGAACACGAACCCACAGTTGGCCATGTGTGGGTCTAGCACCCTTAACCACCACACACCACCTGTCGGCTCCATCTTTTTTTTTGTTTTAATAGTTATATTATTTAACTTTATTTTCTTATTTTAAATTTGACCAGAGAGAGAAAGAAAGTGGGAAAGCAAGTCACCAGGTCCAAGACTTGAACTGTAGTCAGCCATGTGGGAGTCCGGGGCCCTTAACCATCACTCCACCTGCTGCCCCCAACTTTCTTTTCTTTCTCAAGAAAATTTCTTCTGTGAAAGAGACAGGAGAGGGAGAGTGAGATAGAGAGGTACCCCCGACAGGGTAGCCACACTGATCCACTCTCCGTCTCAGCTGGTCTCAGCTGGGCCGTATCATGGGCAAGTGTGTGTACCCAGCATGCTCAGGGAGGTCCAGGGTTTGGAGCCAGGAGCCCTCCCACGTGAGTCCAGTTGTGCCACCACCTGGCTCCTTTCCCTAAATTTCCACTTCCTGGGAAAAGGAGGGAGAAGAGAGCACAGAACTGCATGTCAGAAGACACGTGTGGGTTTGTGCGTGGGCATCAGTGTGTTTGGGTCTGCAGGCCGCGAGCCTGTGCATCCACACAGCTCTCGTTGTCTGATCGTGCCCCTGCCTGCAGTGTCTGCGGGGAGAGCCGGTGTGTCTGTGTGCCAAGTGTGTGTGTTTCCATGTCCTCTCCCTCCGGGTGTTTGCGCCTTTTCCCCAACATGTGTATGTGGTGATTGTGTGCTTACTTGTCACTGTGAGGACAATGACCGTGGGCCAGCTGGAACCCAGGTGCTCTGCCCTCTGCCCTCAGGGTCAGCGTCTGTGAGAGTGGGAGTGAGAATGCCTGGGGACCCCAGCGCAGCTCTGGGAGGGGGCCTGCCCGGTGTGACCAGGAATCCTTTGTAGGTGTTCCAGGAAAGCCTGATGCGCTCCAGCTCCCCAGCCCGCTCCTGCGCCTTGGGCACTTCCAGCACCCACTACTGGCATTCTGGGGGCGCTGGGCTTCTCTACTCCACCTCCAACAAAAATAAGTACCTAGCCCAGCTGGGGGCTTCAGGTCACCAGCCGTCAGGCCCCCGGTGCTCGAGGGTTTCCCCAACGTCCTTCTGTGCCCACTGATTCCTCACGTCCAGGGGAAGAGGGGCAGGGGGGAGCAGGAGGCCAGAGTGTTCAGGAAGGAAGGGGGCAGCTTCTTCTCAAGTCTCCTCCTTCGCCCCATCCCGGAGACGAACCGGGCAAAGGAGATCCTAAGACAGAGATCCCTGGCTCCCGAATTTTTATCCTGGGAACTCCGGCCTGCGGAGAAGAAGGCCGGGACCAGCTCTAGAAAACAGCTTGGCAGGGAGAGGCGAGGCGCGCGCCGGTCGTTCCCGAGGGGGCAGCACCGTTCCCACCTC
>NW_006159872.1:663840-664678 GCF_000334495.1 Tupaia belangeri chinensis | reverse complement strand
GGGCGCTGGGAAACCGGCATGCGGTGTACTGGAACAGCTCCAACCAGCAGTGAGTCGGGGGCCCAGGGAGCCCGCGCGTCCGGTGTCAGTGAGAGGGGGAGCTGGTGGGCCCGGGAAGTCCTAGGGGAAGCCGGGGTGGGAGTCCTGGGAGACTAGAGCCGGGGGGCTGGGAGGCGAAGGAGAGGGGGAGACGCCCTCCGTGGGCGTCTGTGAAACTCGGGGGGTGTCTGAGAGAGGCTGTTGGGATATAGTAAGGCGCGCTCGGGCCGTGCGCAGGAGGCTGCTGGGGACCCCCACCCCATTTCTCTGTCTCTCCACGCCCGCCGCTGGAACAGCGTGCCTGTCTCATTCCCCCATCTTCGCTCCCTTCAGCGGGGTTAGGGTTTGGGATACCAGTGTGCTGGAGATAGGCCGCCACATCTGGGGCCCGGAGATGACCTGTTTTTGGCCATGAGGGTTTCAAGGGGTTCTGTCCAAGACTCTCTGCTTTTTAAAGTGGGGTCCAGGGCTGAAGCAAGTACCGAGCACCTCGCCAGAACGAAGGCGAATGGGTTGCCCTGATTGTGTGGCTAAACCCGGCCGGGGTGCGCTGGGGCTGGGTCGCCGAGTTGGGGGTCCCTGAGAGTGCTGCTTGGTCAGGATGAGAACGTGGGGTACCGGCGAGAGGGAAGGAGGCTGGGAGATGTCGGCGTGTCGCACACGCACACACGCCCGGGTTGGGGACGGCGTATGGCTCCAAGTGTGAGCGGGCGTGCGCGGCTGTCAGTGTGCGTGTGTGTCTGAGTGTGTGATTTGTGTGTCTGCGTCGGCGATCGTCTGGGGGTGGGAGCGGGCGGCG
>NW_006159872.1:662918-663771 GCF_000334495.1 Tupaia belangeri chinensis | reverse complement strand
GGGCGGTGGCCAGGGCGCCCGTGTGGTTTCCCGGGGTGTGTGGCGCGGCGGCCGGGTGCCGGCCGCGGGGCCGGGTCTTCCTCCCGCTCAGTCCTGGCTGCCCTTGTCTTCTCCTCCCCGCGGAGCCGAGTGTGTATCGCCCTGGCTGCCTCGGTGTGTGTCTCTGCGTTGGTAGGGGGATCCCTGGGGACGCGGGGGTCACTGTCACACCTGCCCGGGCGATGGCGGCAGCACTGCTTCTGGCTCTTCACCCCAGGGGGGCGACTGGGAGCAAATGGCGAGACCCCAGGGGAGGGGACCGTGAGGGCCGGGCGGCCGCGACCCCCAACCTCCCGGGGGAGGGGCTGCCGCTCGCCGCTTCGCTCTTTGTTGTTTGGGGCTCCGCGCCTCCCCCTCTCCCTCCTCGCGCCCGGAGTGTCAGACTGGGGGTGGGGATGAGCCAATGACGCCCCCCTCTCGCTTCCCATGGAAACCTCGGGGGTGGGGATGCGGCCCCTCCCCCCAGGAGCGGGACTCCGAGAACTCCGGGGGGTGCTGGGGGCTGGCTCCCCTGCTCTATCTAGCTCGCCTCCCTCCCCCAGACTCACACGTCCGCCCCCCGCCCCGCTAGAGTCTGGCAGCGAGTGGAGAACTCGCAGGTGAGGGGTCCCAGGTTCCCAGCCACCCTCGGGGCACCCCTGCGTTCTTAGGGGAAGCCAAGCCTAGGGTGCGGGGAGATGCGGGAATAGCCTTGGGGTGGGTGTCGATCAGCTTCCCTTCCCCCACATACACCTGGGCGCAGGTGAAAGCTCCGGGAGGGGGTGGGGGAGCCCGGGTTCCGGGAGTGCCTTTTACAAAATCACTCTGAGACAGT
>NW_006159872.1:661732-662715 GCF_000334495.1 Tupaia belangeri chinensis | reverse complement strand
GAGCCACAGGCTCCCGCGCCCCCTCCCCCCAGTCACGTGAGCTGGGCTCCTGGCTCCCACCTCGCGTCACGTGCAGGGGGTCTCTGCCCCTTGGGGTCACGTGGGAAGGGTCTGGCGACCCCGCCTCTGGGGGGGTCACGTGGGAGGGTGCTGGCGGGGCACGTGCGGGGGCCGCCTTTGACCGACCTGGGGGCAGTCTGCACAGCTGCTGCGAACTAACCTTCTGCCCCCCCCAGCCCCTCCGTGTAGTCCCCTGGAATGACAGGCGAGACCTGTTACCAGCCTGGCCCAGAAACTAGGGTTGGGGGGACTATCCAGGAAGGGATCGTGAGAATGTAAGGTCAGGAGGCCGCTGAGCTCAGACCTGAATTTGGACTGGGGGCGGCCTCTGGGCAAGTGCGCCCCGGGCCTGAGCTTCATTTCCTTGCAGAACTGAGCAAGGATGTGGGTGTTCGCCCCCGACTCGAGAAGTCTCGGGAACATCTCTAGCTGTCTACCTGTCTCTGTCTCTGAAATGTTTCTGTTGCTGATCTCTTTCATTCATACATTCATTCAACAAATATTTATTGAGACTCTACTACACCCTTGATGGGCTCTGTGTTCTCCCTGTCACCGAGCCTCGGGCCCAGACCCTCCGTGTCCGATTCTCTCCTTTGCCTCTTCCGTCTTCGCTGTCTGTGGGCCTCTTTGGGTTGGCCTCTGTGTCTCTCTGGTTCTCCCAGTCTCTCTGTTCTGGTCTCTTTCCTACCTCTGTCTGTTTCTGACTCTCTGTCTCTCTGTCTCACTCTCTCTCCCTCAGACAGCGACTCCCTCCCTCGCCCCTTTCTGTGAATCCGGTCTCTGTTCCTCTCCTTGGGGTGTGTATCTCCTCTCACTCCGTCTCTGCGTGCCTTGCTTTCGGCGGGTCTCTCGCTCTTCTCCGCCGCTGCAGATCAATAAACCTTCGCCGCCGCCGCCGCTGTCGCAGGGAGGAGGGGCGGGGG
>NW_006159872.1:658697-661654 GCF_000334495.1 Tupaia belangeri chinensis | reverse complement strand
TGCTGGAGGGGGCGGCGCGCAGCCTCGCGGGCGCGCGCTAGAGGCAAGAACCGGGTCCCGTCTCTGCATTCCTTCTCCACTCCCTTAATTCTGCATCCCGTCGTCGAAGGCCGGGGACAGGGATGTACCAAGTTCCAGGCCCCGTGGGATCCTTCCCTCCTCTGGCCCTGCTTGACGCCCTGTTTACCTGCCCCTGGTTGTCCGGGGGGAGGGGAGGGAGGTTCGCTCCCCACCGCCCACCTCCGCCCCTCTGCGGACACTCAGGGCTGCGCAGGGCCGGCGGGCAGGCGGGACACTGAAGGGCAGCAAGAGAGAGGTGCGCCCGGAGCGGTGCGAGCTGGGAGAGACTGAAATAACGGGGTGAGGGGGCACCCCCTCCAGATGGGGCGTGTCGACACATTCCTTCCTACGGGAGAGGTGGGAGGCTAGAAGGGGATGTCGTGGGGGAGAAGAGAGAACTGCTTGAAGGGGCAGGGCACAACCCAGTCCCCAGATGCCAGCCCACCCACCCCCGCGGGGGTGCGGCCCTGGAGGCGGAGTTAGCTGCCAGGGCCTAGCGGCACCTCCCTCTCCACTCCCGGGGAGAGAGGATGACAGATTCAATTAAAGTGCCCTAGCCAGCGACAGGACCGTCTCGCTGGAGTTGTGGCTGGGGATTCCTGGCACCCAGCTCTTCTGCCCCCTGTCCACCAGACACCACCAGAGCACAGCCACCCAACAGCAGGTCTTCCTCTGGCATGCCCAGCTTTGGGCAGCATTCCAGGGGCTCTCCCTGCCACCCAGCTCAGGCATTAGGTAAGAGGTGGCTTCTTTTCACCTGTGGTCTCCCAGCAACCTTTGTATAGGGCTGAGGCTAGTCCTGTCCGCCGAGGAAACTGAGGCACCTGCAGGAATAGCTCTGGAGCTGGTTTACTCCCTGCTGGAGTGGGGTGTGCAGGTGCAGCAGGGAAGGACAGCTTCAGAGTGGGACCGAGAACATGGGTGAGGCTCAGGACAGAGGCCCCGGTGTGGCAGGCCCTGCTCCAGGCCTGGCACGGTGCAGCTGGCAGCCCCCTCCCCTCCGGGGAGGAAAGGTAGTCTGTGGGGTTTGGGATAGAGAGGCAAGTCTGGGGTGGCGCTGGGAGCCAGGCCTGGTCTAACCCGTTCTCCTGCTCCCAGTGCCCCAGGCCCAGACTCCTGCCCACCTGAGTGCCAGGGCCAGGGAGGGGCCTGAGTGACCCATCACTCCCATGGGAACCGAGTGGGGCTGGTGGCGTTCCTGATGACTCAAGGCTTTACCCGTCCTTACTGGGGTGCCCAACACCAGCTCTCACCTGTCTGCCTCCCTGCCAGGCTTGGAAGGGAGTGCTTGGGGAGGGGGAGGCAGATGAAGCCAAGGAGGTAGGGTAAGGTAGAGAAGGACCCTCCTGGCCCCACCGCACGCAGAGGCCTTTCCCTAATGGATCTAATTACTGTTTGTGGAACCGGGTGTGCCTGGTGACATAGGGAGCCAGTCTCTCCCCTTAGGGAGTTCCCAGGGACTAGAGACCCTCGCGGTTTGACATCCAGCCAAGTACCCCATGCCTTCCTCACGTCCACCATACTCCTCTCACCGCCAAGGTGTGCATACTAACCCCAAGGAATCGGAGGCAACCCCTGCCCACGGCACATTAGCTTTGGGGTTTCTTCTCTCTGATCCGCTTCCTCTCCCCCGACAGGGAGTTTCTGCCTCCATGCTGAGGTGCCTCCATTCCCACAGCCCTCGGTGCCACCCTGAGGGTGTTAAGACCAGCACTTTGATGATGACTAGCGAGGCAGGTGCGGATTAGGAGGGACCCAGCATCTGCTTTGCTCTCCTAAAGAGGGATCAGGGAAGTAAGAGACACAGCCATCTTAGCCGGGCGCCGTGCCCGCACCCTGCCTAGCACCATTAAAGGGAGCAGTGGCAGAGGGAGGTGCATAGTGAGACAGAAGTTTGGGCTGTTGGCACGCTGCCCTGGAGCCCTGGTGCCGAGCCCCTTAGCTCCCTGGTCTGTCGGGTCGGGTTATGGGGAACCTAATTATGGCTCGCGTTGGAGGTCAGTGGTACTGTCGTGTGGGGAGGGCAGGGAGAGCGCCAGGTGGCTGTGGTCAGCCAGCACTGGCACGCGGGTCCAGGTACATGCCGCCTGTGAGTGGGCGGTGGACCTCTGTGTGTGTGCGCCGTGGAACTTAGGCATGTGTATGCATGAAGCCGCCGTACATGCGTGTGTGAGGGCAGGTCCTGTCCGACTGGCCGTGGGGGTGGACTGGCAGCAGCCGGGAAGCATGCTGGGAGAAGCGATGGAGGGTGTGGATCCCTTAGAAGGGACCCCTCCCACTCGCACCCTTTGCTTCCAACCCTCCTATCCCTCCTCCCGGCTGGTGAATTATGGGGGATGGACGGAGGAAATCCGGGCCTGGGTCTGGGAGTCGCTGAGGCCTGCGCCGTTTCTGTGGCAACCAAAGCGTACGTCCCCTTCTCCCCCCCCCCCCCCCCCCCCCCCGCCTCTTCCTTCGGCGGCGGGCCGGGCTTCCCTGCGCCTTTGCTGCCCTCTAGTGGCCACCGGGAGAAACACAGGCCGAGGAGGCGAGGGCGCGGAAGGATAGTGCGGGCACCGGCGGCACTAGGGCCCCGGGGACGGAGAGGGGGCTGAGGGAGAGGAAGGCGGAGGAAAAGTAGTCGGAGGCTCCGGGGACCCTGGGGAAGGTCTGCGGAGCGGTGAGGTGGAAAGCGCATTGGCTTTGGGGTTTCTTCTCTCTGACCCGCTTCCTCTCCCCCGACAGGCTGCGGCGAGAGGGCTACACCGTGCAGGTGAACGTCAACGACTACTTGGACATCTACTGCCCGCACTACAACGGCTCGGGGGTGGGCCCGGGGGCGGGCCCGGGGCCCGGGGGCGGGGCGGAGCAGTACGTGCTGTACATGGTGAGCCGGAGCGGCTAACAGCCCCGCCAAG
>NW_006159872.1:640518-658604 GCF_000334495.1 Tupaia belangeri chinensis | reverse complement strand
GGTGGAGTCCCGCGGGGCTGCGGGCGGGCCGAGGCGGCTGTCGCCAGGCCACCGTGGCTGAGCGGTACCTCGGGAGGAGGCAAGGGACTGGGGGCCTCAGGGCTTCAGCTCAGACAGATCGTGAGGCTACGAGTTTCGGTGACAGTCCCATGTTGGGGCTGCAGTCACTTGTTCCTGCGAGTGACATTCCGCGGCAGGCATCTCAGGGGTCAGGGCTTTCTAAGGTTGGGATCAAAGAGGCTTCTAGAGCAGACACAGAGCCGCAGGGACTAGCGTCCAGAGGGAAGGGGAGCTGCGGAAGGAGGCTGTCCAAGGCGGGATGAGGGACTTTGCGAGTTGGGGTCCAGGGCACAAATCGAGCGAAAGCAACTCAGGCCACCCTCCTTTCCAGCCACGCCCACCCACAACCTGCACTGGAAGTGTCTGAGGATGAAGGTGTTCGTCTGCTGCGCCTCCAGTGAGTATAATCGACTCCCAGCCGCGACCCCTTCCGCGGCTCCCCTGCTTTGGGGCTCCCCTGGCTTCCGGGGGTGGTGGCGGAGGGCACAGGCGAGGGGGGCTTGCTCCCCAGCTGTAGCAGGAGGAGGGGATCCTGGCCCTGACTCTCCCCTCCTCTCTCCCCACCCGCACCTCACCCCGCAGCATCGCACTCCGGGGAGAAGCCGGTCCCCACTCTCCCCCAGTTCACCATGGGCCCCAATGTGAAGATCAACGTGCTGGGTGAGTCTGCGCAGCGCCCTCTGGTGGCCACTGCTGGAACCGCAGCCCCCTCCCCGGTGCCTGCTCGCCTCGCATGCCTTCCCCTGGGGCACCAAGCCGCCCTACCCCGTGGGTGGTCACCTCCCTGGCTCCGCTGCTGCTGCCGCTGGCCGCCGCGTGCCCCCGCCCCGGCGCGTAGCCCAGCCCTGACCAGTCTGTTCATCTATCCACAGAAGACTTTGAGGGAGAGAACCCCCAGGTGCCCAAGCTTGAGAAGAGCATCAGCGGGACCAGCCCCAAGCGGGAACACCTGCCCCTGGCCGTGGGCATCGCCTTCTTCCTCCTGACGCTCTTGGCCTCCTAGCTCTGCCCCTCCCGGGCCGGAGAGACGGGGGCGGGCTCCGAAGGAGCTGGGAGCCTTTGGCCTCTCCCAGGGAAGCCTAGCCTGGGGCTTAGACCCCTCCTCTTGTGGCTGGAAGTGGGGTCTGCCACGTTCATCTGTGCCCACTCCCTCTGCCCCTCTCCCAGGTAGGGCACTGTAGTGGACCAGGCCCAGGCGCAGCCACGGGTCCCAGATGGCCTTGTGGCTCTGGTGATGTTTGGTACCAAACTTGGGGGCCAAAAAGGGCAGTGCTCAGGAGTCCCTGCCCCTGGGACCTTCCCCTGCCCCCTGGCGTCCTCCCCGGTGGCCCCTCAGAGAGACAGACACGCCCAGAGAGAGCAAACCCAAGCGTAGGAGCACCCCATGGCCCTCCACCGGGGCAGAGCGTGGGGAGGGGACTGGATGGGGAGGGGGCACCACCCGCTGCCTCCCTCCCCTGTTTACAGCAATAAGCACGTTCCCCCCACTCCTACTTCCAGGATTGTGGTTTGGATTGAATCCAAGTTTACAAGTAGACACCCCTGGGGGGCGGGCCGTGGACGAGGGTGGCAGGGGTGGGCATCGGGGTGCCAGGCAGGCATGTACAGACTCTATATCTCTATATATAATGTACAGACAGACAGAGTCCCTCTCCCCCCTTGACCTCTGACCTTTCTGACTTCCCCTTCCAGCTTCAGACCCCTTCCCCACCAGGCTAGGCCCCCGCCCGGGGGACCCCCTGGCCCCTCTTTTGTCTTCTGTGAAGACAGGACCTATGCAACGCACAGACACTTTTGGAGACCGTGAGACAACAGCGCCCTCCCTCTCGCCCTGAGCCGGGACCAGCTCCCAGGCCTTGCCCTGCCCACCCTGTGAGCCCCACCCACCTTCCTGGGCCTTTTTCAAGTGCTTTGGCTGTGACTTTCATACTCTGCTCTTAGTCTAAAAAAATAAACTGGAGATAAAAATAACCGAGTGTGTGTGATTTCAAGGGGACAGCACCCTTCTACGCTGCTTCAACCCCGCAGGTCACAGGGCCTGGGCGAGGGAGGGGGTTCTGGGGCCAAAGAGTCAACCGAAGACCCTCCCCCCTTCAACTCTGGGGAGAGCTGCGGCTGGGCCTGGTTGAGTCTGGGCAAATTCTGAACCTCTCTGGGCCTCCAGTTCTCCCTAGGAAGAACCGGGTTCCTGTATAGCTCAGTGCTGGTGTGAGTCTCAAGTGATGGGGTTAAAGGCTCGTTCCCTGAGGGTCTCCTCCCCACTACTTTCTGTAATCGGGGTTCTTGACTGGGGTCTGTGGATTTCAGGGGGTTTGTGAACCTAGATAGGAAAACCATCACGTCTTTCTTTTCGCTCATCTGTAACTGAAGTGGAACATGCTTGTATGTAACCGGGCGGTAAGCCACAATATAGCAACAGTTCTGGGGCTCTGTAACCGACAGATCGCAGACGTGTGCAGACTGCAGTGGAGGTGTCCGAGGTGTCTCAGGATGCCACTTACGCTCATCACTACTTGGAAATGATCATAGTTATTAGATTTTCCTTGTTTTTAATATGTTAATAAAGAAGCATATATATTACTATACCAAAAAATGTAAATGTTTTGATAACTGTGTTTCAATATAATTGGTTTCCTTTATAACCGTTTGTAATTTTGTTCATTTAAAAACATTATGCCTGGAGGGCCGGGAGTTCGCTGGGGTCAGGTTGCGCAGGAGCAATGGGAAGACAGGCCAAAGGTGGGGCCAGGGGAAGGAGTCAGACGCTCTTTTTTTGAGCCCAGGTGGGGTGAGGGCAAGGCCCTGCAGTGGAGCACTGGGAAGAAGGGGTGGGAAAGTGACTGAAATGCAGCTGGGGCCTCACCTTCAGCCCAGGGAGAGGGAGGTTTTTTGTTTTTTTTTTTTCTTTAGTTTTTTTGCACATGCACTTACCTGAGTGCGACAGAGAGGGAAAGCGAGAAATCACCGCTGGGGGGATGGCCATGCCACAATCCTTTCCCCTCCACTCTCCTCTCAAGATTTTGGGTATGAATGCACACGTACCTGGCATGATTTTCAAGTTGCCGGTTCCAGGAGATAAAAATAACCACGTAGTTGGCCATGTGGGAGTCCAGCACTTTTTTAGGGGGGAGAGGTTTTTGCTATAGGGCTTGTGTGCTCGCTAGACAGAGACAGAAAGTGAGAAATCACCCCTCAAGGGGATGGCCACATTGTAATCCCTTCTCCTCCATTCTCCTCTCGGGATCTTGGGCATGCACGCAGATGTGCCCGGCGTGAGTTTTAAGCTACCTGGTCTGGGACATGAACTGCGGTCAACTACATGGGAGTCCAACGACATAGCAATTATGCTAACTGCTGGGAGTCCAGCACTTTAACCTCCAGGCCACCTGCTGGCCCCAAGAGAAGGTGCCTTCTTTTTCTTTTTTTAGAATTAATTATTTAATTTTATTTATTCATTTATTTATTTTAATTTGACCAGAGAGAGACACACAGAGAGGGGAAGTGAGAAAACAAGCCACAAGGTCCAGGACTCGAACCGTGGTCAGCCACATGAGAGTGTCCAGCACCTACCTTAATCACTATGTCACCTGCTGGTCCCAAGAAGGTGCCTTCTTTTTTTTAAGAGTTTTTTTGCTATGGGGCATGTGCGCTTGCCAGAAAGAGAGAGACGGAGAGACAGAAAGCAAGAAATAAGAAATCACCCCCCAGGGGGGATGGCCATGTCGCAATCCCCTCTCCTCCCTTCTCCTCTCAGGATCTTGGGCACGCACGCACATGCGCATGGCGTGAGTTTAAGCCACCGGCTCCGGGACTCGAACTGCAGTCAGCTACATGGGAGTCCAGTGACATGGCCATTACGCCATCTGCTGGTCCCTAGCCAGGTTGTCAAGTGGTCCCCATGTGGCAGACTGGGTCCTGGCCAGTGCACTTCAGTGTGTCCCGGTGGCTCTTGCCAGCTGCACTGTCAGAGTGAGCCTTTAGAGTCAGGGGCCGTGTCTGCCCCTCTCTGCACTCATACGCTATGCGAAATGGAATCGTAGCTGCACCCTAGAGAGCGGGTGGTTCCCAGTGGGACAGAGAGGATGCGGAGTGGAGGGCAGGCAGGGAGAGCACCCGGGCAGTCCATGGCCCGGTGTGAGGCTCCTCAGTGGGAGAGAAGACTGAAGAAGTAGGGCACCCCTGCAGTCACCCCCAGAGCCAAACCACATTTACTGAGCACCTGCCAAGTGCCAGGCTCTACCAGGGGCACTGGGGGTACGAGGAAGGCACAGCCTCTACCCGAATTAGCTCACTATGCAGTGCGTGTGGACGTGGGAGCAGCGATATAACCAGGGCTCTCATGGGCAAATGCCAGGGGCCTGTGTGGGCTCCAGGGAAAAAGCACACCCTCCCCTGGGACAGGGAGGCTTCAGGGAGGAGGAGGTTCGCATGACCCGGGCCCTACCGAAGAGAGGCTGGGAAGCCTTGAAGGTGGAGACGTGGGGGTTTGTCCCGTGAGGGAGCTGTAGCAGTGGCCTGGGGGCTGGGGGGTGGAAAACGAAGGGCCTTGTGGTTTCAGAACTCCAAGAGTGGGCGAGGGCCAGGCGTGTGGGAACAGAGCACTTAGCCGTGCTAAGCGCTGTGTCCTCAGACCTCCCTGTTCCAGAAACAGAGGAGGGTCTGAAGCCTGCGCCTGCCCTCACACAGCCTGGTGAGTGCTAGGGCTGGCATCCAGAGTGCCTGGGACTGTCCCTGGGCCCTGGCCCCAAGCCCCTGTCCCACCACCGTTCTTTGTTAGTGTTACTATAGGGCACATGTGCTCGCCAGAGACAGAGCGAGGGCAAGAATCACACGCACACCCCAGGAGATGGCCACACCACAATCCTTTTTCCTCCATCCTCCTCTCAGGATTCTGATCACACACACACACTCACCCGCCATGATTTTCAAGCTGCCAGATCTGGGACTCGAACCTCACAGTCGGCCATGTGGGAGTCCATTGCCTTATCCTCGACACTACTGCTGGCCCCAACTACCTGGAACCTTCCCCACAAACCCTGAGTGCGGGCCCTCGTGCACACAGCCGTCATGCCCTCTGCCCAGCCACTTGAGTTTTTGGAGAGAGACATTTGCGGGCCCTCAGATCTGGGTGGGTAAACCCATCCAAACCTGTCACTGCAGGCAGGAGAATGGAGGCAGAGCCGGGACCGCAACCCCAGTGTCCTGAGCCACTTTCCTTCTTTCCTTCTACCTACCCAGGCACCCAAAGGGAAGATGCATGCCCAGGAACGGAAAACCCTTTTTTTTTTCCCCAAGTTTATCTAACTCTTCCATAAGCGAGATAGCAGCCAGGGAGAAAGGCAGAGAGATGACGCCTTTGACAGGGCCTGGATGCCACCCAGCCTCTGTGCCAGGCCATGGGCACAAGCTGGCTTGGTGCACTCAGGAAAGCCCCCAGGTGCGGACTCAGAACCTCCCCTGAGCATCGGGTTACCTGTCCCATCCCTCCTTGGTCCCTAGTAACCTCTTTTTTTAATTTTTATTTTTTTTGCTATAGAGCGCGTGTGCTCGCCAGACAGAGACAGAGAGACAGAAAATGAGAAATCACCCCACCCACCAGGGGAGATGGCCACACCGCAGTCCCTTCTCCTCCATTCTCCTCTTGGGATCTTGGGCACGCACGCACACGCGCCCGGCGTGAGTTTTAAGCCACCAGGTCCGGGACGCGAACCGCAGTCGACTATGTGGGAGTCCAGCAATGTAGCCTTTACGCTAACTGCCATTCCCCCCAGTAACCTCTTAAACCAGCACAAACGGTGACTAAGGAGGAGGCATCCCCACCTCAACGGTCCCTTTGTGTTCCTGGGGGTCTGCAGATTGGTCAGCTCCCAGCAGACGCCGTGGACGCCGAGCCCGCCTGGTGCAGGGGCCCTGCCTGTGACACCAAGGTCTGCCTGGGCCCACTGGTAGGGTCCGAGGACCGAGGACCGAGGACCGAGGACGGGCTGCTGGGGAGGAAGGAGAGCCCTGTCGGGTACCATGGAACAGAACGGAATCGAAGATCCAGATGTGGGAAGGGGAGCCGGCTGTGCCACCTCCTGCCTGCTGCCCCGCCCGTGCACCTGCAGTGCCCTTAGACACTGCAGGTGGCTGCCAGGTGCCGCCCCGGGGCCTGAGCATTCTGCCCATCGTGCTGTCCCCACCCCAAAGCACGGTCCCTGAGGCAAGGGAAGTTCAGGTCAGGCAGCTGGGCGGGTTCCAGACCGGCAAAGCCACTTCCAGAGGGGCAGCCCTCCTGACCCGGGCCGCTTTTCTTCCTTTCTTGTCTCCTTCTGGCTGCCTCAGCAAGGGCCTCAGGAAGAGTCCCACCAGCCCACACCGCCATCCTCAGAAGGTTCTCACTGGCACGTCCCCTACACGCAGAACCTTACGCCATCCCTCCCTTCCTGTGTCCCAGGGTAACATCTACAGCAAACAACTGAATGCAGATTTGCGCTTGGGGAGGAGGCTCAGAGCTGGCCATGCCCTCCCTTCTGGGTGAGAGGTCACCAGTGGGCAGTGGGGAGGGGAGGAGGCCTGGCTGGAGACCATCCAGGGGTCTAAGCCTGCTGCTACCTGGACGTGCCACTCCCTGGACCGCCACCAGGTGGCAGAGCACCTGGGCTAGGATCAGTCAGAGTACAGGGTAGGTAGGGAGTGGTCCTGGGCCTTGGAAGTGCTGGGGTGGGTGCTGGCTGTTGGGGGGAAGGGGCTGTCTCCTGATCGCAGACCTGGGGCAGAGCAGGAGAGGACCCAGGCCGCTCTCCATCTCAGAATTTCTTTTCTTTTCTTTCCTTTTTCTTTTTCTTTCCTTTTTTTTCTTTTCTTTTTTAATATATATTTTTACCATAGGGCAGGTCGTGGGAGAGACAGAGACAGAGGGAAAGTGAGAAATCACTCCCTCGGGGGACAACCACACCACCATCCCTTCTCCTCCAGTCCCCTGTCAGGATTTTGGGCACACATGCACACATGCATGGCATGATTTTCAAACTGCTGGGCCTGGGACTTGAACTATAGAGTAAGCTGTGTGAGATCCCGACCATTAACCACCATGCCACCTGTTGACCACCTTCCATTTTTTAAAATAATTATTTTATTTAACTTAATTAATTGTTAATTTGACCAGAGAGGGACAGAGTGAGAGAGAGAAAAAAAAAAAAAAAAAAGCAAGCCACCAGGTCTAGGACTTGAACCGTAGTTGTCCATGTAGGAGTCCAGTGTCCTCAACCACCACGCCACCAGCCAGCCCCAACTTCCTTCCTTTTAGAAAACAAAATGCTGTAGGGTATGTGTGCTCGAAGTAGAGAGAAAGGGGGAAGTGATAAATCACCCGCCAGCGCCAGGGAGATGGCCCCACCACAACCCCTTCCCCTCCGCTCTCCTCTCAGGGTTCTGGGCGCACATACAAGCACGTGCCCAGCGTGACTTTCGAGCTGTCCGTCGGAACTGGAACCACAGTCAGCCATGTGAGAATTCAGCGTGCCAACTACCATGCCAACCACTGGCCCTCAGAATTTCTCTTATTCCTACTCCCTCACTTTTTATTTTATTTATTTCTTTTTAGATTTTTGCTGTAGGGCCTAGGTGCTCCCTGCGGAGAGCTGGACAGAGGGAAAAAGAAAGCACTGCCCCAGGGGGGTGGCCTCCCACATCCCTTCATCCTCCCCTCAAGATCTGGGGCGCGCGCATGCGCACGCGCCCAGCATGATTTTGAAGCTGTTGGGACCAGGACTCCACCCACGGCTGACCATGTGGGAGGGAGTCCATCAGCTTAACCGCCATGCCACCTGCTCGCCCCCACTTCTGAAATTCTAGCTGCCGTGGATTTGGGGACAGCCCACAGAGCCGGTAGCCCCCAAATCTTAAACATTCTCCCTCCCCCTTCTTGTTCAGTCCAAACCACAGAGCACGGGCTGGGCCAGGGGTACCTGAGTTGGGACAGAGACGTGGCTTCATGGCCAGGAGGGGAATGGATTGGAAAAAGGACCAGAGACAAGGACAGGGATGATGGGTCTGAGTGGAGGTGGGGCGGGCGTGGGCTGGCATGAGGACACAGGTAGAAGGTGACGGGGACCAGGCTGGGGGGCTGCAGCCCTGGAGGACATGGCCGGAAGTGTGACGCTGACAGGAGGGCCAGCTCCGCTGAGCCAGGGCTCAGTCAACCAGGGACACTTGGGGCCCCAAGCAGGAAGAGCAGCTTCAGGTCGAACCCGTGACCCTGGCCCGCCGTGGGCCCCCGCAGGTTCAGGTCCCCCCCAGCCTGTTCCTGGTGGAGGCAGAGGCGGCCCCCCGGGGTCCACGCCTTCACCACAGCGTCTGGTCCCAGGTAATTACAGGGCCGCCGCCACGCCTGCCGGTAAAAGGGTGGACGGACCGGCCCAGGAACCTGGGGAGCGAGGCTCCACTGGCCAGGGGTCCCGCAGCCTGCCCCTGAGAGGGGGTGGCCAGAGGACACTCAGGCTTCACAGTCCAGCTCACACCCACCCGCGTCATCCCACAGCCCCGCGACCCCGCACAGTCCATCAGACTAGCGGCTCAGGGACGGGGTGGGGGACAAGCCCGAAAGGAAAGCAGGGCTTTGGTTACCAGCTGAGGTGGAAGGGGCCCGGGCAGGCCACCTTCTCCCCGGCACAGGCAGCCCGGGACACTGACACCGGCCACCCCACCACACACCCTGACTCTCACACACGAATGTCACCCTCTCACGCTCATGCCAGCAGGGGCCCACACGCAGGGGAAGGGGCACGGGCGCCCCGAGCCACACTTGTATCCGGGGTTCGCACAGGGCGACCCGAGGGCTGGCATCCCACAGATGACCCGGTCCTACAACGCTCCCCCCCCCGGCATCCCAGCTACACAAACAGGGGCCAGGCCGAGCGGGCAAAGTCTGGAGTCCGGGGAAGCCGGAGGGTGGGGATGGGGTGTGTAGGAGGCCGGTGCCACGTCACAACCCTGCAAGCCTGTGGGCCATGTGACAGCCACACGGAGCACAGAACAAGCCCCAGACACACTCAGGAAGACCTGGAGAGGCCAGGACTGCGGCTCACGCCCCCATGTCCACACTCGGCCTTAGACGCCGATCCCCACCCGGGGCCTTGAGCACTGTCTCTCCCCCTCTCTTTCTCTCTCTCTCCCTCTCCCTCTTTCCCTCCTTCTTATCTCTGTGTGTCTATTTTCTTCATTCGTGGAAGAAATAAACTTCTAAAAATGTAAACAAAAAAGAGCTAAGCCCGAGAACAGAGATTCCTCTTCCCACACCACAGACATGCCCACACGCACACACGTACACACGTATGTTCACACACAGCTGCCACACCGTTGGTCTCAGGGGAAGGGTCCAAGGAGGCTCCAACAGAGGCTGTCCCACCCTGAGGGGAGCTGCGCCCACATCTGCCAACCTGGGCACAGAGCCCGAGGCCTGGCCTTGCAGCGTGAAGTGCCCTGGGCATGGAGGGTGTTCTTGGCACTTTCTGTGCCCTGAGGCCTGTCGCTTTGTGCCCTGCGGAGCCTGACAGGATCTAGTCTCTTCTCTTCACCTCTCGAAATTGAATCCAACTTCTAGTTTGTTATGTTTTGTTTCATTTTGTTTTGTTTTAGTTTTTGCCATAGGGCATATGCACTTACTAGAGGGTGGGGGGAGTGAGAAATCACTCCCCGGGAGGTGGCCACGTTGCAGTCCCTTCTCCTCCATTGTCCTCTTGGGATTTTGGGAATGAACACACACACACACACCCAGTGTGACACTCAGGTTGTCAGGTCTGGGACTCAAACCGCGCAGCTAGCCATGTGGGATCCAGCACCTTAATCTCCATGCCACCTCCTGGCCCATGGATTTTATTTTCTGTCTCTCACATTTCTCCATATTATGTCCATGTGTTTCTTTATCTTCTTGAACATATAGAATATATTTATTATTATTATTTTTTAATTTTGCGGGGCCAGCAGGTGGTATAGTGGTTAGAGCACTGGACTCCCACGTGGCTGACTGGGGAGAGACCAGACTGGTGGCTTAAACTCATGCCGGGCGCATGCGCGTGCGTGCCCAAAATCCAGAGAGGAGAATGGAGGAGAAGGGATTGCGTCACGGCCATCCCCCCTGAGGCGTGATTTCTTGCTTTCTCTCTGTCTCTCTGGCAAGCACATGTGTCCTATAGCAAATATCTCTCTGAAAAAAAAAATTGCTACAAGTACGTGTGCTCACCAGAGAGAGAAAGGCAGAGAGAGGAGGAGGGAAATGACCCCACAGGGGTTTGCCATGCCACAATCCCTTCTCCTTCATTCTCTTCTTAGAATTCTGAGTGTGCACACACACACACACGGCGTGTTTTTCAAGTTGTGGGGTCTGGTACTCAAACCGTGCCGTCAGCCATCTGGGATCAAGCTGCCTAAATCACCATGCCTGGCCCTATTTTATTTTCTTTTATTTCCTTTTATTTTATTTTGCTGTAGGGTGTGTGCACTTGCCAGAGAGAGACACAGTGTGTGTGTGTGTGTGTGTGTGTGTGTGTGTGTGTGAAATTACCTTATGCGGGGGAAGGCCATGCTACAATCCCTTCTCCTCCATTCTCCTCTCAGGATTTTGGGCATGTACACACAATGCGGACCGGCCTGGCATGATTTTCAAGCCACCAGGTCCAGGACTCAAACTGCTCAATCGGCCATGTGAGATCCAATGCTTTATGCTGGTTCCCCTATATTTTTTTAAAAGCTCTTTCTCTTTCTTTTTTAAGAATTATTTTATTTAACTTTATTTATTTTTAATTTGACCATAGAGGGACAGAGCGAGTGAGAGAAAGAGAGAAGGGAAGAAAGCAAGAAGCCAGTTCTGGGACTTGAACCATGGTTGGCCACCTTAACCATCACGCCACCTGCCTCCCCTTCCTTCCTTCGTTCCTTCCTTCCTTCCTTCCTTCTTTCCTTCCTTTCTCTCTCTCTCTCTTTCTCTTTCTTCTTTCTTTCTTTCTTTCTTTTGTATTCGTAACAGAGCGTGTGTATGATAGAGACACTCTTCTCTTAGATTGGAGGTATTCTCAGCTGGCCCTAGCAAGTCAAGTCCCCTCAAATGGGCCTTAAGAGCATTCCTCACTTTGGGGCCAGCAGGTATTGTGGAGGTTGAGGCACTGGACTCCCACATGGTTGACAACGGTTCAAGTCCTGGACCAGGTGGCTTGCTTTCTCACTTTTCCGCTCTCTCTCTCTGTCTCTCTCTGGTCAAATCGAAAAAGTATAATAATAAATAAAACAAATCATTCTTTTTAAAAAGAGCATTCCTCACTCCTTGAGGGCAACCACCAGGCCTGTGCTGAAACATGGGTCTACAAAGCAGACATTTGCTGGATTTGTGGGCAGGGTTGTCAGGGAAGACTCTGGGAGAGATGAGAGGCAGTTTGCCAGCCAGAGCTCTGGGGGTGGGGGGGACACTGCAGAGGGGACAGAGGCCAAGAAGGGGGGACGATGCTATGATGGAAAGGGCAGAGGCTGTGGTATTCACGTCTTTTAGCTTAAGCAGGCACACAAACATTCACACTCACGACAGAGCACCCTCTTTCCACACAGCGGCCTCATACACGTGCACACCCTCCTTGAGCAAGAGCCGGAGGGCTGGGACGGGCAGGGCGGCCCCATTCCCACCTGGCTGTGTGCAGGGCGCCCCCTGGAGGCTCTCTCGCACATGTAGGCCCGGCTGTGTGGCGTGCCGTGAACACCCGCAGTCGAGTAGGCGTCCTCCCTGGGGACAAGTGGCGCGGGAGCTGGGGGCATGGAGCAGTCTCTGGGCCTCGCAGGCAGGACGGAGCAGAGAAGTCAGGAAGACGGTGGCGGTGGCGGCCCAAGAGTTTCAGAAGCAGCCGGTTCCCTTTCAGCCAAAGCACTTAAGCAGAGGCCTGAGTTAAAAATAGGCAGGGTTTACTGCCAGAAGGTGGCAGGAGAGGAGGTCTATTTCTGATGGTTCCTATTCCACCCCAGACACCTGCAGAGGCCCTCCCTCAACCCACTGCTCTCTGTAGAGTCGGTAGCCCGCATTAGTGCATGGGCTTCCTGCAGCCTTACCCCCGTCTTAGCCCCTTTATTGACTCAAGCTGTACCTGAATCTTTCTCCATTGTTTCCTTTAGTTACAGACTCCGTCTTTTTTGTTGTTGTTTTTCACTTTTTAAAAAGCTTTTGTTGTAGGGTCCTTGCATAAACCAAAGAGAGACACAGAGAGAGAAAGAGAAATCACCCCCCGGGGGGTTGGCCACACCACCATCCAGCTCTTCCATTCTCTCTTTGGGATTTTGGGTGCGCATGCGTCCGCGCACGCACATGCGCCCAGATCCAGGGCTCCGTCCGTAACTGCCGACCTGACCGTGTAGATAGAACTCGGGGCCTTAACCTCCACCCCACCTGCTGGCCCTCCAGGCTTCCAGGGCCTCCTCTCCACGTGCTGTCACGCCGCGTAATAGAAGCACCTTCTGTTTTCCACCCCGTCTGCGTGCCATTGACGTGGTGCTCTTTATTCCTACGTAACCTCCACACCCTGCTATTCACTATTACTTTTGCTTGAAACTCTCAATTGTCTTAAAAAAGAGGATTTTTTAAATAAAGGGGAAATCTTTTACCCACAGAGTTACCATTTCCGGAGCTCTTCATTCCTTTCTGTGGGGCGATTTCCATCTGGTATCATTTTTCTTCTGCTTGATGGGACTTTTAAAAACATTTACAGTGCGGGGTGCCTGGCAATGAATTCCTTCAGCTTTTGAATATCTGAACACATCGTCATGGAATCCTAGGCGGCAGTTGTTATCTTTTTGTGCTTTGAAGACATCACTCCATTGTTTTCCAGCATTGTTTCTGACGAGTAATCTGCTTCTACTTTCCCTCATTGCAAAGTGCGTTTCCCCGGCTGCCCTTAGGACAGAGGATTGTGGGGAACTTTCTGTACTTGTCTTCCTGGGCCTTGTGCCTAAGGGATGTTAAGCCTCTTGGATATGTGGGCTTAAAGATTTTATCACATCTGGAAAGTTTTTGGCCACTGTTCTTCAAATATTTCCTGTCACCCCACCTGTGACTTCAGTCAGACTCACCTTTCTGGATCTCCAAACAGGTGTCCAGGCTGCCGGTGTGATTCCACAGCTCACAGGGTCTGGGTTTGGTTTTTAGTTGTTTGTTATGGGGCTCGTGCACTTGCCTGAGAGAGAGCGAGAAAGTGAGAAAGTATCCCCCAGGGGAGATGACACCCCGCGATCTCTCCTCCAGTCTCCCGTCAGGATGTTGGGCATGCATACACATGTGCCTGGTGTGCTTTCTACGGCGCCAGGTCTGGGACTCACACCGCTTAGTTGGCTATGTGGTTCCAGCTGCCGTCACGACCACGCGTCCTGGCTGGCCCTCTGGGTTTTGTTTCTTTCTCTTTTTTTAAATTTCTCTTTCTTTCTTTCTTTCTTTCTTTCTTTCTCTCTTTCTCTCTTTCTTTCTCTCTTTCTTTCTCTCTTCCTTTCTCTTTCTTTTTTTTTAATTTGCTGCAGGTACAGGGCATATACTCTCACCAGACAGAGGGGGGGGGGAGCATGAGAAAGCAAACTGCCCAGTGCAGGACTCTAACCGCAGTCAGCCATGGGGGAGTCCAGCCCGCTAACCACCACGCCGCCTGCTGGCCCATGTTTCTTTTTCTTTTTCTTTTTTTGAAGAGTTTTGTTTTTGGTTATAGGACCGTGCACTCGCCAGACAGATAGAGAGAGACAGAGAGACAGAAAGCGAGAAATCATTCCCCGGGGGGATGGCCATGCTGCAATCCCTTCTCCTCCTTTCTCCTCTTGGGATCTTGGGCACGCACGCTCACGCACCGGGCATGAGTTTTAAGCCACCGAGTCTGGGACACGAACCGCGGTCGACTACGTGGGAGTCCAGTGACATAGCCATTACGCTAACTGCTGGTCCCCTGGCCCATGTTTCTTTACTTGTCTGTTTCCTACATGGTACAGCCACTCTGGAAACCAGTGTGACCTTTTCTTTTTAAAGGTTATTAATTTTTTCCCATGTGCGATCAAGCAAGAGAAAAAGAAAGACAGAGCTCCTGCCGGGTCTTGATCCCACCTCCCACCCCTGGCCTTCAGCTAACCCTAGATCCCCTGGTGTGCCCAGGGAGGTTTCCAGGCTTGAACCAGAGACCTTCCCACTTGGGATTGCCTCTTAAAGCGTGTTTTACCACTGTACCGCCCTACAGCCCCTCTCTCTTTTTCCGTGTTAGACTCTCTCCGTGGACTTCCTCTTGTGAAAGGTGAGGCTGTGGTTCTATGTCCTACCTTCATGCACAGCCGTCACGCCGCACCAACACCCTCCCAATGGATCATCCGGAATTGGTTAAATCAATATTCAGCATTGATACTGTTAGGAAACTGTAACAATTATTCACAATGGGGCCATGAGATATACTGTGACCGTTCTTTTAGTTTGCTCTAGGGCACGCGTGCTGGGGTGGGAGTGAGAAAGCACCCCTCAAAGGGGTAGATGACTATGCTGCAAGCCCTTCTCCTCCATTCTCCTCTCGGGGTTTTGGGCACCCATGTACATGGGCCCAATGTGTTTTTCAAGCCACCAGGGCCAGGACTTGAACCACCCTGTTGGCCATGTGGGATTCAGCCGCCTTAACCACCACACCACTGGCTGGCCCCTTGTACTTCTTTAAAAACTTTCTGGTTTGGGGAACCAGCGGGTGGCATGGTGGTTAAGGTGCTGGATACTCCCACATGGCCAACCAAGGTTCAAGTCCCAGACCTGGCAGCTTCCTTTCTCCCTTTCCCTCTCTCTCTCTCTCTGGTCAAATTAAAATAAATGAATGAATAAATAAAATTAAATAAATAATAATTTAAAAAAAAACCTTCTGTTTTTCTTGGCATTAATATTTAGCTGGAAAGAGGAAACCACCCAAGAGAAAAATGACCAACGTGAATAGTTCACAGGAAAGAAACACGAATGGCTTTTTAAATGTTTAAAAAGATGCTCAATCTCACATATATGATAAATGAATATTAAAAGTATATCAAGATAGCATTTATCAGCCTGGCAAAACTCCAGAAGTTTACAAGACAGTCTGTTGATGTGGCTTTAGGGAACATGCATTTTCGTACACTGCCAGGGGAAGGCAGAGGAGTGTAAGAGGAGGGGACCTGGAAATATCAAACAAATTACAAATGCAGGTGCCCTTTACCCTAGCCACCCCCTCGGGGAATTTGCAGCTATGTCTGCACGGATGTACGTTATTCACTGTGGTACTCACTCACAATGGCTAGTGTGGGAAACCCTCCAGCTCCCCTTCTAGCAGGCTCGTTAAATAACCACCACTCACCCACACAATGGGACGTAAGACGCCAGACAAAAGAAGAGGATTATTCCATAAGATCCCCAGGATGTAGGAAGCATTGTAAAATAAGAATATTGACTGGCTGGTGATCTGGTAGTTAAAGGAATCGGGTCCCACATGGCCAATGACACTGTTTGAGCCCCGGACCCAGTGGTTTAAAAACACACCAGATACATGTGTGTGGGTGCCCCAAATCCCAAAAGGAGGGAGACAGGGTGGAGAAGGGATTGCAGTGTGACCATTCCCTGTGGAAAGTGCCTTCATTTTCCCCCTTTGTCTCTCTGTCTCTCTCTGGTAAGTGCACAGGCCCTCTGGCAAAGTTAAACAATGACAGGGGTCAGCAGATGGTGTGGTGGTTAAGGTGCTAGACTCATGTCTGACCATGGTCCAAATCCCGGGCCTGGCAACTTCTATGTCTCTCTCTAACTCTCTGTCTCACTCTGGTGAGTGCAAGTGCCCTGTAGCAAATTAAAAAAATAATAACAATGGTAAATAAAATGAAATTTTTTTACAAATTAAGAAACGAGGCCCAGCAGATGGCGTAGTGGTTACGTCTCTGAACTCCCAAACCAGTCGCGGTTTGAGTGCCAGACTCAGTGGCCTGAAACTCATGCCAGGTGCCTGTGCGTACATGCCCAAAATCCTGAGAGGAGAAGGGCTTGCAGCGTGGCCATCCCCCTTGGGGACTAATTTTTGCCTTCCTGTCTCTGTCTCTCTCTGTATCTTTTTGTCTCTCCAGCAAGGGCACATGCCCTATAGCAAAAATGTCTCTAAACATTTTTTTTAAAACATCACTGGCGTACAACAATGTGAATATAATTAACATGACTAACCTGCACACTTAAAAACGGTCAAAATGGTAAGCTTTATGTTGTATGGTTTTTGTTCACTTACAATAACATTTGTAAAAAAAGACAATACTGGAAGTATGTGTAAGAAACTGATAGGCCCAGCCAGTGGCTTGTTGCTTAAGATGACTGGGTCCCACATGGCCGACGGCAGGGTTCCTGGACCCAGAGGCTTGCGAAGCACTCCAGGCAGGTGTGTGCGCATGCCCAAAATCCCAAGAGGAGAGGGACTTGGAGGAGACGGGAATGCGGCATGACCGTGCACCATGAGGGGGTGCTTTCTCACTCTCTCCCTTGCTCTCTGGTGAACGCACATGTCGTCTGGCAAAAAAAAAAAGAAAAAGAAACACAAATTAAAAATGGTTGCCGATTTGGGAGGAAAGAGGACGCAGAGAGTCCGTTATTTTGCTTTTTGTCTCATTTTTCATTTTGAACCGTGTAGATATATTACCTATTCAGAAATAAATT
The DNA here is from genome assembly GCF_000334495.1 of Tupaia belangeri chinensis. Lineage (NCBI taxonomy): Eukaryota > Metazoa > Chordata > Mammalia > Scandentia > Tupaiidae > Tupaia > Tupaia belangeri. Next base: position 641,869 of record NW_006159872.1, on the reverse strand, counting down.
TAAACTTTAAAATTGCCTGGGTGATTTTATTCATTTATTTTAGTTCTGGGTTGTTTTTGTTTTGCTTTGCTAGGTTTTTGTTTGTGTTTTATTTTTCAGAGGGTGTTTGGGGTGGTTTGGTTACTACTAAGTTATCCTTAAATGACTAATTAATCCTTAAATTCTCTGATAGATCCTCCCTCTCAATATAGTCGCCCATCAAGGAGCCTGCACGCCCCCTGCACCCCCTGCACCCCCCCCTTCCTTTGCCTAGTCTGGGCTGGTTGGTCTTCCTTTCTGGAAACCAGCTGCCATCTCAGAGCTCCCGCCCCACATTCCCGGAACCCTTCCCCCTTCCTGTGTTGGAGCATGGCTTCCTGGTTGCCACATCTCATTCTTTCTGTTTACCTCTCATTTTGTGGCAGACGTCTCTGAGAGCTTCCTGAGAAACGCTGCCCGGAGATAAATGCTTCGTGTCACCGAATGACAGAGGGCTCTCTTTTATATCCTAACCCCATTCTTCTTTTCTCTTCTTCAGTGTTAGCAGTCGGGCACATGGGCTCACCAGAGAGACAGAGGGTAAGTGAGAAATCACCGCCCGGGGGCTGGCCATGCTGCAGTCCCCTCTCCTCCAGTCTCCTCGTGAGATTTTGGGCACGCATGCACACATGCCCAGCATCATTTTCAAGTGCCCGGGTGTATGCAGTCGCCTATGTGGGAGCCGCACCAACTGCTGGCTTCTCTTTTTTTAAATCTTTTAAGTTTCTTTCATGAGAGACAAGATGGAGGTAGAGAGACAGCAACCCTGACAGGTCCCCCAAACCCTGATCCACCCCCAGCCTCAGCCAGCCCCAGATCATGGGTACACGTGTGTTCCCATGTTCAGGAAGGCCTCTACACAAGAACCAGGACCTGCCCTATGGGCCAGCCTTGTGGCGTCTCGTCTTACCGCTGTTTCACGATCTGGCCCCCAGCCTCGTTCTTGATCACTAGTTTCGCTAGGGATAGAATTCTAGGTTGGAAGACATTTTCCGTTAGGATTTCATGGTCATTGATTCAGATCTCCCAGCTTCCAGTGCTGCTCTTGAGAAATCAAAGTTAAAACGGATTATTTTTTAAAAGTTAATTATTTAGGGACCAGCAGATAGCGTAATGGCTATGTTGCTGGACTCCCACGTAGTTGACCACGGTTCGCGTCCCGGACCCGGTGGCTTAAAACTCACGCCGGGGGAACCAGCAGTTAGCGTAAAGCTATGTCGCTGGACTCCCACGTAGTTGACCACGGTTCGCATCCCGAACCCGGTGGCTTAAAACTCACGCCGGGCGCGTGTGCGTGCGTGCCCAAGATCCAGAGAGGAGAATGGAGGAGAAG
>NW_006159872.1:635671-640396 GCF_000334495.1 Tupaia belangeri chinensis | reverse complement strand
TTTTTAAATTTTATTAGTTTATTTTTAAAATTTGACCAGAAAAAAAGAGCGCCTGGCGTGAGTTTAAGCCACTAGGTCTGGGACTCAAACCATAGTCAACCATGTGGGAGTCCAGCAATGTAACCCCTCTGCCATCTACTGGCCCCTAAATGTTGACCTTTTGTCTGGGACTATTCTCTGGACTTTTTCCAGAAAAGAATCCTCTTATCTCATTCGTGGGAATATAACGCTGGCTTTCAGGAGGCAGCTAGAGATATACAGATGTATACAGAGGATGGTGATGATTTTTTTCAAAAATTATTCATTTTACTTTATTTATTCATTCATTTTTTAATTTGACCAGAGAGGGACAGAAGTGGAGAGTGAGAGACAGAGGAAGTGAGAAAGTAAGCCATGAGATTCAGGACTCGAACCCTGGTCGGCCATGTGGGAGTGTCCAGCGCCTTAACCACCACGCCACCTGCTGATCCTGATGATGATGTTTTAAAAATCTGTGATTAGAAACCAGCAGAGGATGTAGTGGATATGTCGCTGGACTCCCACGAAGTCAACCATGGTTCGATCTTGGACCCGGCAGCCTAAAGCTCATGCCAGGTGCGTGTGCATGCGTGCCCAAAATCCTGAGAGTAGAATGGAGAAGGGACTGCAGCATGGCCATGCCCCCTGGGGGGTGATTTCTCGCTTTCTGTCTCTCTGTCTGTCTGGCGAGCACACACGCCCTATAGCAAAAACCTCTCAAAAAAAAATAAATTTTGTGATTAGGGCTGGCAGGTGGCATAATGGTTAAGGACTGGACTCCCACATGGCCGACAGCAGTTTGAGTCCCAGATCTGGCAGCTTGCTTTCTCACTTTCCCTTTTTCTGTCTCTCTGGACAAATTAAAAAACAACAATAATAGTGATGAATAAAATTAAATAAATAAGGACCAGCAGATGGCACAATGGTTATGTTGCTGGACTCCCACATAGCTGACCACAGTTTAAGTCCTGGACCTGGCGACTTAAAACTCATGCCAGGCATGTGTGGTCATGTGCCCACGATCCTGAGAGGAGAAAGGAGGAGAAGGGATTGCAACATGGCCAATGCCCCTAGGGAGTGATTTCTCACTTTCCGTCTCTCTGGTGAGCCATGTGCCCTATAGCAAAAATCTCTCTGTAGAAAACAAACAAACAAATAAATAAATATTTTAAAGAAAAACAAGTAATTCTTTAAACACATCGTGATTAGATGATTATTTTTAACTGTGTGCTCCTGAGGCCGGAGTCAAGCCCTTCCTGTTTTCTTGTTTGTTTTTAATTTGCCAGAGGCTGTGTGTGCTTGCTGGAGAGAGAGGGAAAGCGAGAACCGTCCCCCAGGAGGCTAGTCACACCTCACTGCCTCCCCCTCCAGCTCGCCATGCGTCCAGGATTGGGCCACACACACGTATTCGCTCACTGTGGTTTTCGAGCCATGGGGTCCATGACTAGAACCGCAAGGCTGGCCATGTAGGATCCAGCCCCCTTAACCGCCGGGTCATGGGCTGGCCTGTTTTTTGTTTTTGCTTTGTTTTGCTTTTTAATTTTTGGAAGTGGGCACATGTGCTCTCTAGAGAGGCAGAGAAAGGGAGAGGAGAGAGCCCCTCTCAGTGGGGCATGGTCAGACCACATTCCTTCTCCATTTCTCCATCCCGTCAGAATTGTGGGCTCACACACTGTTTTTCCTTTTTTGTTAGAGAGTACACATGCTCGCCAGAGAGACCGAGAGGGGAGGAAAGGAGAAAACACCCTCCATGGGAAATGGTCACACCCACATTGAAATCCCTTCTCCATCTCTCTGTCCTGTCAGGATTTTGAGCACACACGCACATGTGTCCCACCATGTTTCTCAAGCTGCCAGGTCCAGGACTTGAACCATGAAGTCGGCCATGTGGGATCCAGCTGTCATAACCACCAGGCCACAGAGCCAGATCAAAAGTTAGCTTCCCTGACCAGGAACACATGTGGGTTTTTTTTTTTTTTTTTTGGAACACATGTGTTTTTAAGCCACTGGGTCTGGGATTCGAACCACATGATCAGCCATATAGAATCTGGTTCCCTTAACCACCAGGCCATGGGCTGGCCCTGTTTGTTTTTGAAGTTTATTTAGTTTATTCATGAGAGAAAGTCTGTTCACATGAGAGAGAGAGAGAGGGAGAATGAGAGAGAGAGAGAGAGAGAGGAGACAGAGAGACACACCCTGATCGTCTCCTCATGCCTTGGTGACCTTTGCCCAGTCCGCCAGCTCCTCGGGGTCATGGGCCGGCGCATGCTCCCTGCTTATTTTCAAGCCAACAGACGATCCAAACCTGCAATTGACCATGTGGCTTCTGGCAGCGAAGTTCAGCTTGCTTCTGACTGCTCTGCCACCTTCCTATTTTTTGTTTGTTTGTTTCTTAGATTTTTGCCACAGGGCGTGCGCGCTGGGCTGGCGAGAGATAGGGACAGAGAGAGACAGAGAAAGAGAGAAATCACCCCCCAGGAGCATGGCCGCCAGGCCAGCTGCTGGCCCCACCTTTCCTGATTTTTAAAGTACTACTGTGTGCCCAGCACCTTTGGCCAGCAAGACACTGCCCTCCAGAGTAGGGGAAAAGTTTCTGTCCCATAAAGCTTACAATCTCCTGGGGAGACCGAGAAAGCAGAAGAGGATGTGTGTGTGTGTGTGTGTGTGTGTGTGTGTGTGTGAGGTAGTGACAAGTGCGAGGAAAAAAAATGGAGCAAAATCAGAGGATGCCCGTATGAGGCGTGTGTGCCCGTATATCTGCGTGAGCTCCCTCGCTGTGCACGCAGTCATCGGGGGAGACCTGTCACCGGAGGCCACGTGCAAATGAGACAACCATCTATCTCGGGGAGTTTTCCAGGAGAGGTTCGAAGAGCAAAGTCCCTGAGGCTGGAGCATGGCGGGGGAGGCAAGGAGCACCCACAGGCCGGGGTGGCTGGAGTAGGAGCCTTAAGGAGACAAGGGTTTGAAACGTGCTGGGGAGGGAGCCAGAGCTTGGGAAGACCACAGGAAGCAGCTGCCTCTCAGAGCAAGGGTGCTCAGGACGCAGGAGAGGGTGGCCAGGGGGCGCAGGGGGAGATGCGAGGGGAGCTCTCTGCTCAGGCCCAAGGAGGAGGATAGTGGCTAGCCCAGGGCAGTAGAGGCAGAAACCTGGGTTCAGGGCGTACACAGAGATGGACCCAACAGGACTCACGGATGATGGGACAGCAGGTGAAAGGGCTCATTCTGCTTTGGTTTCTTGCTTGTTTTATTTTGTTTGTAAAGAGATTTATGCTACAGGGTGCGTGTTCTTGCCCCAGAGACAGAGAAACAGAAAGTGAGAAATCACCCCCCAGGGAGGATGGCCTCACCACAATCCCTTCTCCATTCTCCTCTCAGGATCTTGGGCACACGCACATGCACCCAGTGGGAGTTTCAAGCCACCAGGCTCAGGACTCGAACTGCAGTCAACTACATGGGAGTTCAGAGACATAACCAGAACATCATTCACTGGCCCCTTGTTTTTTGTTTTTTAAAGCTTTTGCCTTAGGGCATGCACGCTCACCAGAGAAAAACAGAGAGACAGTGAGAGGGAAAGTGAGAAATCACCCTCCAGGTGGGATGGCCTCACCACAGTCTTTTCTCCTTCAGTCTCTTCCCGGGATTTTGGGCACACACACGTGCCTGGCATGAGTTTCAAGCCATCAGACCCAGGGCTCAAACTGTGGTCGGCACTGTGGGAGTTTTCGTTTTGGCAGCAGGGCAGTACATTTTCTAAGGCAGGAGACATGGGGAAGGAGTGGCTCTAGGGGTAAAAGTGCAGAGTGCTGCGGCTGGGGCCAGCAGATGGTATGGTGGTAAAGGCACTGGACTCCCACATGGCCGGCCATAGTTCGAATCCTGGACCTAGTGGCTTGCTTTTTCACTTTCCCGCTCTTTCTCTCTCTGGTCAAATTAAAAATAAATACATGATGATGATGCACATGAATAAAATAAAAAAAAAGAAAGAAAGAAAGAAAAAGAAATGGAAACAAATCCTTTACAGACGTACAAGCCGGGACAGGCCATCAGCCCTCAGTCCCTGTCTAGGAGGGGTGATACTAGCTCATTGGTTATCCTGGGGGAGGCTGCTTCCCATCTTCCCACCCTTCATAAAACCAACTCCACAGAACATGTATGAATATGAATGAAAATAAAAATAAACAGAAGGGCCCAGGCCGGCGGCATCTGCGGCTGTGTGTCTGTCATCTCCAGGTCGGGCCGGATGACGTGGAACCTAGCGCTGTGTTCCCAGCGGCTGGGAGCTGGGACAGGAGGACCATGCTGGCTGGAAAGAACCGGGCATGGTGCGCTCGCCTGCCGGCCCAGACAGGAGGCTGAGGCAGGAGGATCTGAACACGGAGAGACACTGTCTTAAAAGAAACAGGCAAGGAGCCAGCAGATGGCATAGCGGTTACATCACTGGAATCCCACATGGCCAACCGCTGTTCGAGTCCTGGCCTTGGTGACTTGAAACTCACGCCAGGCACTGGGAAATGAATGGAGAAGGGATTGCAGCATGGCCATCCTCCCCAGGTGCTTTCTCACTTTCCCTCTCTCTCTGTCTCCGGTGAGTGCACATGCCCTGCGGCATAAAAACAAACAAGACAAAACAGAAGGAGAGAAGAGGCAACCTACCAGGCCTACCAGGCTTGAAGACCCCCACTCAACTCAGGCATAGCCACCATCCCC
>NW_006159872.1:628504-635655 GCF_000334495.1 Tupaia belangeri chinensis | reverse complement strand
GCTGGCCGCATGCTCTGCCAGGGAAATTAAATGTGCTTGACTATGCCACGTTTAACTAACTTTGGAGGACAAGGGGGAAAATGCGCAAATATTTTAAAGTTGATTTATTTATTTTCTCCATGAGAGAAAGAGACCAAATATGGGGAGGCTCCTGTAACAGGGTCTCCACATCAATCCACTCCAGTCTCAGTCCAGATTGTGGGGACCATGTGTGTATGCCCAGGGCCTACAGGGAGGTCCCTGGACTCGAACCAGGGACCTTCCATGGGGGTCCAATTTTATTACCATGCCCCCTTCTGGTCCTTAGAGAATAACATTAATATAACAATTGAAGTCCAAACAACAGAAGAACCTGCATTTCTACTTGGCCCTCTGACCCCAGGAGGGGTGACAGTTCCCCCTCAGACCCTCTGTGTCTGGGTGAAGAACACCTGTGGAGATTAGTTATCAGAAAGGACTGCCATTATGCTTCGTGTGCCCTCCAAAAGGACCCCAGCTTTATTCAGCTGATTTCCAAACTTAAACCAATACATACATACATGCAAACATACATACATACAAACAAACATACATACAAACAAACAAACATACATGCAAACAAAACCAGGACTGTAGATGTCCTCGGACCTCAGTTCTGTGCTACACCAACTCCACAGAATGTGTACAAATATGGGGATCAGCAGTTGGTGTAATGGCTATGTCGCTGGACTCCCATGTAGTGAATGAACCTCAGTTCAAGTCCTGGACCCAGTGTCTTAAACTCACACTGGGCGCATGTGCGTGCGTGCCCAAGACCCTGAGAGGAGAATGGAGGAATAAGGATTGTGGCATGGCCATCCCCCCTGGGGGGTGATCTCTCACTTTCTGTCTCTCTGTCTCTCTGGTCTTTCTGGCAAGTGCACGCGCCCTGTAGCAAAAACCTCTCCAAAAAAAAAAAAAAAGAGAGAGAGAGAGAAAAGAATGTGTACGAATATGAATGGAAATAAAAATAAAGAAAAGAGGCCCAGGCGGGAGGCATCTGCGGCTGCATCTCTGTCTTCTCCAGGTCAGGCCGGATGGCATGGAACTTAGCGCGGTGCTCCCAGCGGCTGGGAGCTGAGGCAGGAGGATCACGCTGACTGGGAAGGACCGGGCATGGTGCGCTCGCCTGTGCTGTGCACCACGTTACACGGCATACGTCACGCATCACACCATGTCACAAACCATATCAGGAAGGACTTTGCTCAGGGGCCAGTTTCACAATCCTCCAAGCAGCAATCCCAGAGTTACCCACGCACTAAAGCAAACAGCACTCGAAATTTCTAGAAGTTTAGACACTCTCTTGTTCCTGTCTGAGTTGCCATGTCTTGGCAACAAGTGTCAGGACTCAAGAAAGACATTGCCTCCCTCAGTCCCCGGATTATCCCACTTCAGGCTCTGCTCCTTTGGGGCGTCATTCTCTGACCCCCAGGCCTAGGCAGACGCCTCTGTGTGCCAGGCTCTGCAGCCCGCCAGGAGTGCAGTGTGGCTTCTGGAGTGCAGTCCCAGAGCTTGGGCCTGAAGCACAGTGCCGGCTGGGTGGCACTGACCCTCCAGCGCCTCTGCGGGGTGCTAGTTCCAGCCCGGCAGGAGTCCAGGGTTACTGAGAAGGCTAATGGCAGGTGGAGGTCACTTAAAGCCCCTAGCGCCTGCCACTGTGCAGACAGGTCAGCAGGTGGTCATGGGATCACTGATAAGAACAGTGGAGCTGCTTCCTGGATGACAAGCGAGTGTCAAAGTCATGAGGTCTATAGGTGACCGGAGGGTGAACCTCGCAGTCACACTGTGAGGAGGATGGGAACCTAACTTGGTGCTGCCAGATAAACCACAGAACTTGCAGTCGCATTCGAAGTTCAGATAAACATGATTTTCCATTTGTTCTGTATAAGTATGCCCCAAATATTACATTGGCTATACTTATACTGAAAAAAGGATTCACCGTTCATCTGAAATTCAAATTGCAGCAGATGTTGCATGTTTTTATTTGTTACTAAATTAGCCTCAACTTGAAGAAAGGGCAGTACAGATGGGCCTGGCAGAGGTGGACGGGAACCTACCTGGCTAAGTGGAGAAAAACACGCCTACAGCTCACCTCTGCCAGGGGCCATGCTGGGCAGTTCACAGAGCGCCACGCCCGCCCGGAAGGTACTTGTTAGTCCTCACAGTGTACAACTGCGGACCAAGACTCAAGACCACTGCTAGTTTGTGTTTAAACCCCACAGGGTCAGCTTCTTGGCTTAATGGATAAGGCATTTGGATCCCATGTGGCCAACTGCACAGTTCAAGTCCCGGACCCTGCAGCTTGAGAAACATGCCAGACGTGTGTGTGTGTGTGTGTGTGTGTGTGTGTGTGTGTGCCCAGAGTCCCAAAAGGAGGAGAAACGGGGAGAAGGGACTGCGGAATGACTATGCTTTATGGAGGGTGCTTTCTCTTCTCCCCCTCCCTATCATACACTCTCTAGCAATAAGTAAGCAAACAGGGACCAGCAGATGGCATACTGGTTACATCACTAGACTCACATGTAGTTGACTGTGGTTCAAGTCTTGGACCCAGCGGCTTAAAACTCACACCGGGCACATGTGCATATGTGCCCAAAATCCTGAGAGGAGAATGGAGAAGAAGGGATTGTGGTGTGCCCAGTCCCCTGGGGGGTGATTTCTTACTTTCTGTCTCTCTCTCTCTCTCTCTGGCGAGTGCAAGGACCCAATAGCAAAAATCTCCCTAAAAATAAATAAAGAAATACAGAAGCAAATGAAGCAAGCTGCGTCTGCCTGGCCCCCAGGCACCTGCTTTTTTCAGTGTGTCCCCCCTGGCACAGCAGAGACCCAAGGAGAGGAGCTTGAGCCCACCTGTGTTGGAGCCCACTCCAGGCACCCGTCCCAGCTCTGTTCTTGAGGCTCACTGTGGCGAACACCGAGGTTCTCATTCTTTCCCTTTCTTTCTTCTATTGTTATTGTTTTGTTTTGTTTTGTTTGCTATAGGGCACATGTGCTCACCAGACAGCGAGAGTGAGAAATCATCCCCACCCCAGGGGACAGCCACTTGGCAATCCCTTCTCCTCCATTCTCCTCTGGCGATCTTGGGCACGCAAGCACATGCACCTGGTGTGATTTTCAAGCTGCAGGATCCAGGACTCGAACCACATAGTCAGCCATGTGGGATCCAGCTGCCTTAACCTCCATGCTACCTCCTGACCCATCCCCCCTTTTTTGTAATTCATTTTTGAATGCTGAACACAACAGCTAGACGTATAGATTCCCATTCCCTTTAACATTTCCATTTAATGAGGCTGCACTCGGGCTCCTTTGAATTATTCATACAAATCAAGCGTTCCTTCCCCGCTCGGCCGTGTGTTCCACGTCCCCACCCCGAAACCACCACAGGGAACAGTGCCCGGTTGCTGGAGTGTCACCATCCTTCATCAATCAAGTGCCAGGAAATTTCATCATAAAGCACCAATCTGCCACAGATCCTGCCCCCTACAAACACTACCCCCAAATAAAGAATTCCCTAGCAAGATAGACATGCTGTATCCTAACAACCACAAAATAAAGCCACATTTCTTGTGAATTATATTTTGAATCCTACCCATTCCAAACTCCGTGCCATTACCTTTCTACTCTACAATGATGCCAGTTCAGAGTGGGACGTTTTCAAACATACGGTAAAGTGCAATGGCTTTGACCAAGTTACGTCCATGCCCGGTGGGGGCTTTATTTTCTGCAAAATAATTCTCTTAAAAACAACAATAGAGCCAGGTGGTGGTGCCGTGGTTAAGGTGGCCGGAGCCTATGTGGCCGACTGCATGATTTGAATCCTGGACCCGGGGCTGGAAAAACACTGGTTGCGTGTGTGTGCCCAAAATCCCCAGAGGAGAAGGGGTTGCAGAGTAGCCATCCCCCCAGGGGGGCACTTTCTCACTGTCTCTTTCTCGGTCTCTCTCCTGCCAGCATACGTGCCCTACAGCAAAAAATTTACAAACTCACACCAGACACAAGTGAGTGCCCAAAATCCCAGGAGGAAAATGGAAGAGAAGGGATTGTGTCATGGCCCTCTCCTCTGGGGAGGGGGGTGATTTCTCACTTTCCAGAGAGAAAGCGCTGTCCCTCTCTGTCTCCCTCCCTCTGCACCCACCTATTGGCAAAAGCTTAAATAAAATAAAATAAACAAGCAAACCAAAATTCAGTTCAGTGCAGCAAACATGGATGGAGATCCCAGCCCGTGCCCAACTCTGCAGGGAAGAAGACAGCCAAGACTCGGTTCTGGTCCTCAAAGGACTCGTGATGGGGAATGGACACAGATTCAGCTACATTTCAGAAGAGAAAAACAAAGTAAACATTGTAAAAGACAAAATGTCACGGGGGCCCAGAAGAGGGAGTGATTAATTCGCACTGCGGGGAGGTGGTACTGAGCCAGGCTAGAAGGATGAGTCGCATTCTGACAGCTGGTGAAGGCGTCCCAGGCAGAGGGAACAGCTTAGGCAGAGGTAGCAGGCCTTGGTGGGGGGACCGGTGCCCGCGTCTAATTTATCAACCCGCGGATTGCTATATTCTCACGGTGATATGTTGTCAAATATTATCACACCTACTTGCTTCAGAAGTAAAAATCTCCTACCTGCAATATTAGCCCTAAAGGCCTTTAACTAAGGGTTTATAATACAGTGCTGGTTTAAAAGATGTTAATTCCCCAGTCTAAGCCAGCCCCCCAAGTCCGGAGGTCCTTTACACACATTCCAACGCTAGGAACACACACCCTGCCCAACAACAGGCTCCTTCTCTTGCCCCCGATCTCGGCGTCTCCACCTCTAAACACCCTCGTTAACACACACTCCGGGCCACACATGCACACGTCCGACCAACTCCTCGTACCCAGTGCCAGACAGGAAACACATTGGGAGGATTTTAAACAATTTTAAAATGTGCCTTCAAATTTTACAACTTGCTTTACTTGCCTGAGGGAGGAACCAAGCCCTTTATATAAATATCACCCCAAACAGGCCTGCCCTCCATCCCACCCAGCTCGGGAGCTCGGATTTTGAGTGAGGCTGTGGGGTGGGGTGGAGGGGGTTGCACTTTGGGGGGTTTTGTTTATTTTGATTCTTTTTTTTTTTTTCATTTCATCGGTGTCTTCTGCGGTCACTGGCTTCTCTAACCATGTTTGTTTTATAGGCACTCCCGGTAGCGGGAGGAGAGGAGGCGCCTTCCTTGTTTCTCAGACCACGAGCCACGACCAGTCTAGGACTACACTGTCCTGGAAGCTCTAAGGGGGGCCTCCGGGGAAACAGCTCAAGGAAAGGTTTCCTGCGGAAAGGCTCGTCTCTCTGTCTCCCCGTCTCCCCTCCCGGCAGCAGGGGTAGGACAGACTCCAGGGGCCTGAGCCCAGGTCAGGCTCAGTGTCCACAAGGGATCTGGCGGCCCCACCTGGCTTCCTGGTCCACTGTCTCTCACTGATTTACAATCTGGGGTTTCTGTTAACCTTGTCTGTTAGTGTTTGTTGTATTTTTTTTTAAGTTTTTTTTTTTAATTATTTATTTGATTTTTTTGTTTATTTTAATTTTGCCAGAGAGGGACAGAGTGTGTGTGTGGGGTGGGGGGAGTGAGAAAGCAAGCTGCCAGGGTCAGGACTTGAACTATGGTTGGCCATGTGGGAGTCCAGTGCCCTTAACCACCATGCCACCTGCTGGCCCCCTTTTGTTTTATTTTCATGAGAGAGAACTAGAGATAAGAGAGAGCGACAGCACAGCTAGCAGAGGCTCCGTACCACTAGCCGTCCACCCCAGCCATTCTGGACCCTGGGCACGTACGCCTGCTGAGCACTCAGCCGCACACCGGGATCGTCCCCGGGGCCCAGCACTGCAGACGTGCGGAGTCACGGTGGCATCGGCAGGCCCCGCTTGCTGTGTTCTTCCTGAAGTATCACTTTCACACAGTGGTACCCACACGTTCTTTTCTTTTTTTTGAGAGAGGTTTTTGCTATAGGGCATGTGCACTCACCAGACAGACAAAGACAGAGAGACAGAAAGCGAGAAATCACCCCCCCAGGGGGGATGGCCACTCCGCAATCCCTTCTCCTCCATTCTCCTCTCGGGATCTTGGGCACACGTGCCCAGTGTGAGTTTAAACCACCAGGTCTGGGACTCAAACCATGGTCGACTACCCGGGAGTCCAGCGCCAGAGCCATTATGCCAACTGCTGGTCCCTGTACCCACACATTCTAAGTATACAGATCGATGCTGACTTTGGACAAATGGGTACAGCCCTGTAACTAGCACCCCAATCGAGATAAAGAACATTTCAGCTCCTGAGAAAGTTCCCTCATGCCCTCCCGGCCGGTCTCCCCCAAGCCCACCAACCCCGACTCAGCGACGCCTTCTCAGCAGGCTGGATTTACCTGTTCTAAAAGCAAGGGACCATGTCTAGCGGGCACTGTGACTGGCTGGTCACGTCTGACCAGTCCCTGCCCCGCAGCTGCCATGCCCTTCTCCAATCCTGCAGGTACCCAGGTGCATCTGATGAGGCAGGGATTTCTCTTTTTTCTTTTTCTTTTTTTTTTTTTTGCTATAGGGCATGTGCATTCGCCAGACAGACAAAGACAGAGAGACAGAAAGCGAGAAATCACCCCCCCAGGGGGGATGGCCACTCCGCAATCCCTTCTCCTCCATTCTCCTCTCGGGATCTTGGGCACACACGCACATGGGCCCTGCATGAGTTAAAGTTGCCGGGTCCGGGACTTGAACCGCGGTCGACTACGTGGGAGCCTAGCAACACAGCCATTACACTAACTGCTGGTCCCTCTCTTCTTTTTTCTCAGTCAGAAGGTGGAGGGAGTCCTGTTCAGTTGTGCTGTGTGCAGTTCTGTGTTCTGTTGAAACAGAAGCGTATAAGAATGGGGCGAGGTGGAGGGAGGAAGGGTCTTGGGTGCACCCTTGGTCTGGAAGAAGGGTGTGGCAGGAGCCCCAAGAGGGCCTTGGGACTCGAGTCCTGATCCTGGGTGTTTGGTGACTACCTGTGGCCCAGAGCTGCAGAGTTGCAGAGGCTGCCCCCGACCTGTGCAAGGGGCTTCCCCTGGTGCTGGCCTCAGTCCTGGTCTGTATCTTTTTTTTTTTTTTTTTGAGAGGTTTTTGCTATAGGGC
>NW_006159872.1:624165-627893 GCF_000334495.1 Tupaia belangeri chinensis | reverse complement strand
CCCCCACAAGCAGGAACTCTGTGCCCGGCAGGACAGTTGCAACCCTCGGCAGTTCCTTCAGGAGCAAGCCCGGAATGCCCTGTGGGGACCACCGGCACTTGAGGGGGACTTTGCAGGGGGCTGGAGGACTTCTGTCAGCCTGCAGGGCGGGAGCTGGTTTTATTAGACTCTGTTCTTGTCACAGTGACCCTTCTGCAATAAACATAATAATAACCATGGCAATAGCTAGTCCTGAGTTCTTTCTATGCCAGACACTTCAGCTCTTCTAAGTACTTTACCCATATCATCTCACTTAGTCCTCAGCACGACGCGGGTGGGCTCTGTTACTATCATCTTCGGGGCCAGCAGGTGGCATGGTGGTTAAGGTGCTAGACTCCCACGTGGCCAACCGTGGTTCAATTCCTGGACTTGGTGGCTTGCTTTCTCACTTTCTCACTTTCCCTCTGTTTCTCTGTCTCTCTCTGGTGAGCATGCGTGCCCTAAAACAAACTTTAAAAAGTTATTATTATCTTTGTTTCCATAATGAGAAAACCCTGGGACCTGCCAGGGTAGCAGGCCAGTCAGTGACGGAGCTGGGATTTCAGTCTCTGCAGTCTATCTGCAAAGCCTGGTTCTCTGTCAGGGTTAGGCCTGGGGAAGCAGGCGACTGGGGGGGAGGGGGAGACCAGCTCGCAACCTCCTTCCGATCCACTTCGCCCCCATCCACCACCATTTCCCCACCCGACTCTACCCCTAGAAACAGCGACTCCCTGCTTTGGCAGGATGGACTCCTCGCCTGCTTCTTCTGGGATCTGCTCCCTCAGTTTCCCCTCTGCATCTCTGGTGTCTCCGGTGTCTTCTTTCTCTCTTAATCTGCAGCTGGGCCTAAGTTTCTCTGCCCCAAAACAGGTCCTGCCCTCCATCCTGAAAGCTTCTCAAGCTGCCAGGCCCTCCTAACTAACGTCTGCTTGTGTGCTCCTCGCCCCTCCCCTCTGGGCACAGGAGCCCGTTACTTGGAGACCCTGCCCCTCCGTCCTCAGTCCAGGTGGGGTTCACCCCATCTCCCAGGTCCAGTAGGGAGCAGGGTCCTTAGCCTGGCCAATCAGAGCACAGAGGCCCCAGGCCACAGGGATTGGTTTGGGAATGGGCAGAGAGCCCTCCTCAGGCCCTGGCTGAGCCATGGAGGTGTTCCCTTTCTTCTGGGACCGTGACCGTGAAGAGATGCCAGCCTGAAGCCTGTGTGTCGCCTCCCTAGCCAATGTGAGAGTACTTCAAAAAGTCCGTGGAAAACTGAAATGACTTTATTTTGATGCAGACTTTTTTTTTTTAACCTATACATAGTTTTTCATAATGTGCATTTTCTATGAACTTTTGGAAGACCCCCATATCCAGCCCCCCTCACTCTGCTCTGGTACCTGCCCGGCTCCTGCGGGCATTGCCTTTGCAGGCCAGCTCTCCTCGCTCTTGCCAGGCCGCTCCAAGGCCTCAAGTCCAATCCTCCACTCACCTTCACGCCTCTAACGCAAAGCACCAGCCCCAGGCCCAGGCTGAATTTGCAATTCCTCCTCAACCCACTCTTCCAGAATTCTCAAACATTTAAAATTTCGGTTTTAGGAACCAGCAGTTGGCACAATGGCTATGTCACTCGATTCCCATGTAGTCAAATGCAGTTCAAGTCCCAGACCCGGTGGCTTACACTCACACTGGCCACGTGCGCATGGGGGCCCGAGAACACTGGCCACGTGTGCGTGAGTGCCCGAGATCCCGAGAGGAGAATGGAGGAGAAGGGATTGCGGCGTGGCCGTTCCCCCGGGGGGGTGATTTTTCGCTTTCTGTCTCTCTGTCTTTCTGGCGAGCGCACGCGCCCTATAGCAAAAATCTCTCAAAAAATTTTTGTTTTTATAATTTAATAAATTTTTATTTAACCGTTTTTAGTGTTGCTGTGAGGCACATGCACTCATTGGAGAGACAGAGAGATAGAGAGATAGAAAGTGAGCAATCACCCCCCCCCTCGGGGGAATGGTCATGTCCCAATGGGGAGGTTGGCCATGTTGCAATCCTCACCTTCGTTCTCCTCTTGCAATTTGGGGCATCCGTGCACACGTGTCTGGTGTGACTTTCAAGCCTCCGGGTCTGAGACTGGAACCATGGGACTGGCCATGTGGGACTCAGTCGCCATAACCATCACACCACCAGCTGGCCCACATTTTAAATTTTACCTGATGAAAAAGGGCTTGTCTTTCCCCGAAACACCTGCTACTGACAGCACTGCCTCTGCTTCCGGATCTCCATCCTTCCGGAACCCCGGGCTTCAGACCTCGGCCCCAAACAGACTCCCTCTGTGCCGGTCCAGGTTCCGGCTTGCCTGTGACAGAAACCGACTCTAGGCTACTTAAGGCAGATAAAAAGAATGTACTGGAAGGAAATTCCCATCCATACATTGGCTGGGAAGGCCGGGAGCCTGCCTTGGGAGATGGACAGGAATCAGAGTATAGGGTATGGCCAGAGGCCCTGTCAGGGCCTGAGAGAGTCTAATGGTAAATGAATTTAAACTCCTCACAGGTCTGAGTCCTTCCTTTGCATGAGGAGCCCCAGGTGGGACCAGCAGATGGCGTAACAGTTACATCGCTGGACTCCCACATAGTTGACGGTGGTTCGAGTCCTGGACCCAGCAGTTTAAAACTCACGCCAGGCACATGTGCATATGTGAAAAGCCCAAGAGAAAAGTGGAGGAGAAGGGATTGCAGTGGCCATCCCCCCGGGAGGTGCCTTCTTACTTTCTGTTTCGCAGTGGCCATCCCCCCGGGAGGTGCCTTCTTGCTTTCTGTCTGTCTTTCCTTCTGTCTCTGTCTTTCCAGTGAACACGTGAGCCAATAGCAAAAAATCTCTTTAAAAAAAAAAAGGAGCCCCAGATGGAAGCATCTGACTGAGCTATAGCAGGAAAGGCCTGAGAAGTCACGTGTTTGATCTTGAGGCCTTCAAGATCCTGTCTCGGGACCAGCAGTTAGCGTAATGGCTATGTCACTGGACTCCCATGTATCAACCGCAGTTCGAGTCCTAGACCTGGTGGCTTAAACTCACGCTGGGCATGTGTGTGCGTGCCCAAGATCCCGAGAGGACAATGGAAGAGAAGGGATTGTGGCATGGCCATCCCCCCTGGGGGGTGATTTCTTGCTTTCTGTCTCTCTGTCTTTCTGTCGAGCACATGTGTCCTGTAGCAAAAACCTCTCCTAAAAAAACAAACAAAAAAAAACTCTGCCCCAGACCAGCAGGTGGTATGGAGATTAGGATGGCTGGATTCCACATGGCCAACTTCACAGTTTGAGTCCCAGATCCGGTGGCTTAAAGAATACATCGAGGGACCAGCAGTTAGCGTAATGGCTATGTCCCTGGACTCCCATGTAGTCGACTGCGGTTTGAATCCTGGACCCAGCAGCTTAAACTCACGCTGGGTGCGTGTACGTGCGTGCCCAAGATCCCGAGAAGAGAATGGAGAAGGGATTGCAGCGTGGCCATTCCCCCTGGGGGGGCAATTTCTCGCTTTCTGTCTCTCTGTGCCCTTGCTCTCTGGTGAGCACACGCGACCTATAGGAAAAACCTCTCCAAAAAAAAAAAAAAAAAAAAGAGTACATGCATGTGGATGCCCAAAATCCTAAGAGGAGAATGGAAAAGAGACTGCAGCGTGGCCATCTCCCCGGGGGTTGCCTTCTCACTTTCCATCTCTCCCCCGTCTGTCTCTCTCTGGTGAG
>NW_006159872.1:616326-619747 GCF_000334495.1 Tupaia belangeri chinensis | reverse complement strand
TGGTGGCTTAAACTCACGCTGGGCATGTGTGTGCGTGCCCAAGATCCCGAGAGGACAATGGAAGAGAAGGGATTGTGGCATGGCCATCCCCCCTGGGGGGGGATTTCTTGCTTTCTGTCTCTCTGTCTTTCTGTCGAGCACATGTGTCCTGTAGCAAAAACCTCTCCTAAAAAAACAAACAAAAAAAAACTCTGCCCCAGACCAGCAGGTGGTGTGGAGATTAGGATGGCTGGATTCCACATGGCCAACTTCACAGTTTGAGTCCCAGATCCGGTGGCTTAAAGAATACATCGAGGGACCAGCAGTTAGCGTAATGGCTATGTCCCTGGACTCCCATGTAGTCGACTGCGGTTTGAATCCTGGACCCAGCAGCTTAAACTCACGCTGGGTGCATGTACGTGCGTGCCCAAGATCCCGAGAAGAGAATGGAGAAGGGATTGCAGCGTGGCCATTCCCCCTGGGGGGGCAATTTCTCGCTTTCTGTCTCTCTGTCTCTCTGGTGAGCACACGCGCCCTATAGGAAAAACCTCTCCAAAAATTAAAAAAAAAAAAAGAGTACATGCATGTGGATGCCCAAGTAGGGAAAAGACAAGAAACTTGCTTCCTGCCAGGGCTCTTGATGCCGGAAGGACACCCTATCCTCCCCCCACATCCAAACAGGTGGTCTTGCATCTCTGTGTCCCCAGTGACTCCCAGATTAGAAACCAGCACTCTTGGGTCCTCTCCAGGAGCGACTGGAGAGACGGTGCAGTGGTCAAAACAGGTCCTCTGGCCGGACTGCCCTGCTGTCAATTCCGCCTTCACCCTCCTAGCTGTGTGACCTCACAGACCTTACTGGCTTCTCTGGGCTGCAGTTGCTTAGTGTGGAATGAGCATACCAATACTACCTACCTCCCACTGTCATCGCAAAGAGAACGCGCATCGATGTTCGTGCTGTGCTTCAAATGAGCCCGCCACGGAGAACGCGTTTTATAATCATAAGCTGATGCTATGATTCCCCGGGCGTGTTGCCATTATCCACTCTCGGGCCTCCAAACCTTCCCCGCTCTCTGCCTTCCCTCAGCCTAGGGTTCCTAGGGAGATACGAGCTCTCCTCTTGCTTCAGAGGCCATGCCGGATTGCCGGATTGCCGTTCTCCGGCCCAATCTGGAATGTCCTTAGCCCATTTACAAGCAGTCTCCAAAGAACCTTCCCAGGAGGTCTGTCCCAACACCTCGCCAAAGTGGAGACTCGGATGTGCGTGCATGCGTGCGTGTGTGCGAGATGTTTTCCCGAGTCCCACTGCATGGGGTGCTGCCTCCCGCAGGTGTTTACTGCATTCCCCTTGCATTGCAGCTCCGGCCCCACCTCGCTGGGTGGTTCCCCTGGCTTTGCCTCCCTGCAGTGCCGTCTGCACCTGTCTCCTCTGACCTGTGGTCAGTTCTGTTAGGGACCCAGCTCAGGGTCTCTGGGCCCAGCACCTGACACACAACCGGTGGGACTGGTGATGCCAAGGCCATGAGAGAGAAGAGCTGGAAAGAGGGAGAGAGAGCTGGCTCTGAAGGAGCCAGGAGCAGGGAAGTGTGGCCTGGAGGGATCCTCTGGGTGTGGCATGCCCTTGCCCACCATCCACTCCTGGCAAATCCTCAAAAGCCATTTCCAGAGTCAGGTGTAGGGGCGCACACTTGTGGTCCTACCTACTCAGGGGGCTGAGGCCGGAGGATTATGACACAGTGAGAATATGGCTTAAAAAGAGGGGAGGGGCGGCCAGTGGGTGGCGTGGGGGTTAAGACACTGGACTCCCACATGGCTGACCACTGTTGAGTCCCTGACCTGGTGGCTTGCTTTCTCACTTTCCCTCTCTGTCTCTCTCTGGTCAAATTAAAAAGTACTAATAATAAATTTTTTTGAGAGAGAGAGAGAGAGATTTTTGCTATAGGGTGCACGCACTCGCCAGAGAGACAGAGAGAGAGAAAAATCACCCCCCCATGAGGGATGGCCACACCTCATCCCTTCTCCTCCTCTATTTGCCTCTCAGGATCTTAGGCACATGTACACAGGCCCCCGACATGAGCACATGAGTTTTAAACCACTGGTTCCAGGAATTGAACTGAGGTCAACTACATGGGAGTCCAGCAACATAACCATTACACCATCTGCTGGTCCCAATAATAAATCATTCTTTTTAAAAAGTAGGGGAGGGAACCAGCAGTTAGTGTAATGTCTATGTCGCTGGACTCCCACTTAGTTGATCGTGGTTCGCGTCCCGGACCTGGTGGCTTAAAACTCACGCCAGGCGCGTGTGCGTGCGTGCCCAAGATCCCGAGAGGAGAATGGAGGAGAAGGGATTGCGGCGTGACCATCCCCCCTGGGGGGTGATTTCTCGCTTTCTGTCTCTATGTCTCTCTCTGTCTGTCTGGCGAGCGCATGCGCCCTATAGTGAAAACCTCTCCAAAAATAAAAAATAAATAAAAAGTAGGGGAGCAGCAGGTGGCATGGAGGTGAAGGTGCTGAATTCCACATGGCCAACTGTGCAGTTTCAGTCCTTGACCAGGCAGCTTAAGAGTCCATTACAGGGACCAGCAGTTGGCATAATGGCTATGTCACTAAACTCCCATGTAGTCGACCGCAGTTCGAGTCCTAGACCCGGTAGCTTATAAACTCGCGCTGGGCGCATGTGCATGCGTGCCCAAGACCCCGAGAGGAGAATGGAGGAGAAGGGATAGCAGAGTGGCCGTCGCCCCGGGGGGTGACTTCTCGCTTTCTGTCTCTCTGTTTCTCTCTGTCCTTCTGGCGAGCGCACGCGCCCTGTGGTGGTTGAGGACACTGGACTCCCACATGGCCCACTGAGATTCAAGTCCTGGACCTGGTGGCTTGCTTTTTCCCTTTCCCACTCTCTCTCTCTCTCTAACGCTGTCCCTCTCTGGTCAAATAAAATAAAATAAATAAAGTTAAATAAAATATTTTTTTTAAAAATCACATTGTGCACATGTACAAGCATTTCCATAATCTTAAGAGGAGGTCGGAGGAGAAAGGACCGTGGCGTGGCCATTCTCCCGGGAGGTGATTTCTCACTTTGCCTCTCTCTGTCTCTCTGGTGAGGGCACACGCTCTATGACAAAAATCTTAAAAAAAAAGGAGGTGGCATGGTCTGTAGTGACTAGACTGCAACGCTGCAAGGAAGCCGCATGGCCGACTGTGGGTTCAGGACCCCGGGTGAGCCTGAAACGTGCCAGGTGTGAGTGTGGCACCCAAGATCTTGAGGAGTGAAGGGCTGGGAAAGGGCTCTCTGGCAAACAAAGAAAGTGAGGAGACTGTCGAGGGTGCTTCTCCTTCTCTCTCTCTGTTAGTCGTTAAAAAAAACAAAAAAAAAGCATTGGGGACCAGCAGGTGGCATGGTGGTTGAGGCGCTGGACACTCCCACATGGCTGACCATGGTTCG
>NW_006159872.1:609946-615593 GCF_000334495.1 Tupaia belangeri chinensis | reverse complement strand
ACTCCCACATGGCTGACCATGGTTCGAGTCCTGGACCTCAGACCTGGTGGCTTGCTTTCTGCCTTTCTCTGTCTCTCTCTCTCTCTCTGGTTAAATTAAAATAAAATTAGTGAATACATAAAATTAAATAAATTATTCTTTACAAAAACAAAAAAAAGCTAGAAAAAAACAAGAATTAGAGCCTTTTCCCCATCCATCTCCCTGCCCTCCCTGAACCTCAGCGCTCTAGGCTGCCATGTCCCGGGGCATTTGTTCACACAGGGCCTGGTACAGCAGATACCCGTGTTCCTGGCCCTCCTCATCCCCACCTTCCCTAGGCCCTGAAACTCCTCCTCGCCCCAGTATCGGCACGTCTGCCTTCACTCAGTCCACGAGGGCCGGGACCACGAAGGCCAGGACCACCAGAGAGAAACACCCAAGTGCTTCCGGCCGACCTGCTCCCTCAGGCTTCCACCCAGCCCCTCACATCGGCTACTTCATTTAGTTCACTGAATTCCAGCGAAGGCAGTCTGCCCCCATCTTACAGAGGAAAAAGAAAACCCACAGGCCCCGAGAGGCGAAATCACTCTCCCAGGTTTCCGCGGCTGGGACCGAAACCCAGATCTCTGCACTCTCCCTGCGCATGGGTCACCCTAGCTGGCATCCTCTAGTCCAGCAGCATGCCTCCTAGTCCAGGAGCCACTATCTGATCACC
The DNA here is from genome assembly GCF_000334495.1 of Tupaia belangeri chinensis. NCBI lineage: Eukaryota > Metazoa > Chordata > Mammalia > Scandentia > Tupaiidae > Tupaia > Tupaia belangeri. The sequence goes on along the minus strand of NW_006159872.1, from coordinate 614,899 downwards.
TACCACCTACTGGGGCAGGCCAGGGCCAGCTGGAGCCCTAGGGGACGGTGTCTCAGAGCCTGTCCCCCAAACCCCTCAGGCTCCCTCTAGGTCCTGCAGCATCCTGTTCTCTGTCTTCCTTCTCCACCCTCTGCTAGGCTGGTTCTGGAAGGAGCTACCCGTTCGTAGCCCCTTCCTCTCCCTCCCTTCCCTTCTCACACCCGCTCCACACCAGCAAATTCAGACTTGGAGCTTGGGCCTTTCCTTCATCCCCTGGACAGCTGGACAGCAAGGTGTGAAATAACACAGTGTGGGCACACGCCCACCGAGGGTGCCCATCTGGGTCTTGAATACCACCACTGGTTTCCTCCCCTGGTCAGGGGCACATAATTCCTGCCTTCGCCCACCTCACAGGGTGTAGGAGTCTATAAACACCAAACAGCGTGTGATAAAATGTACAACTGAAAACACCCGGTGACCATAAAATGTTACACAAATGTAAGGGATTCCAGGCTGGCTGTAACACAGGCATTAAACTGTAACTTCTCAAAGATATTTACCGTAACAAATGACAGAGCCATGGGGAAAGAATCAAGAGGTAGGCTTGCTCCCGAGACCGCCTTGGGTGATTTTTTTTTTTTCTATGTGTGTTTCTCCAAGTTTTTTGCACTCAGGCTATACTCCTTCTGTAATGGGGGTGGGGTGGGGGGCGTTGTATATAAATAATGCTCTGAAATAAGTATCTACTCCTGCTCTTATACTGCATTCGAGGGAAAGATTAGAGCCAGGGGTGGAAAAGAGGCTTAGCAGCCCCACGCAGAACGAATGTCCTCACCCAGCTTTTCCGCTCAGGAGGGCTAGAGCCCAGCAGCTGAGGAGGAGAGATTTCTCTTTAGTCAAAATCACAGAAAAGGGGTTCCCGGCCCTGTGACCACTTGGCTCTGTTCCCCTGCCTGAAGCATTGCAGTCTAGGGGAAGCCCTTCACCTGAGCCACCAGGTTGACGGGGAGCTCCCACAGCGACAGTTGTTCTAGCTCCTCGCCCACCACTCTAACTGCTCTCTTGTTCTCTCCCACCTGGAAGTCCCACTGGCCCCTTAAATGCAGCATGACTGGGGAGGACACTGTTCCCTATTTGCCAAAAACCACGCACCCCCTGCTTCTAGGCTAGAAGAATTCTAGTGTCCTCCGGGAGCAAGTAGATCTGAGTTTGGAGTTGGTGGGTCCCCACCCCAGTTAGGGGACTTCCTTCTCCTTTGCACACACAGGTGTAGCGAAGGACACAGGGACACATACGCCAGATCTGTTCCTTCAGGGTGAGGTGACTGGGAAGTCACTGGGTCAGCCGGTGGCGTGGTGGTTAAGCACGCAGAGGGTAGATCTCTGACCTGGCCCCAAGCCCCCGCCCCGGAGGCTTGGCTAACAAGTTGAATACATGTGTGCATGTGCTCCAAGTCCCAGAAGGAGGGGGAAATGGGGGAGAAGGGGGTGTCTTCTTGCTTCCCTTCTCTGTTTCTCTTAGGTGCGTGCACCATAGCAAAACTTGAAATAAACATGTAAAATAAAATATGGTTAAATATGGTTAAGGTGCTGGACTCCCACACGGCTGGCCATAGTTCGAGACCCAGACTTGGTAGCTTGCTTTCTCTCTCTCTCTCTCTCTCTCTCTCTTTCTCTCTCTGTCTCTATCTGGTCAAATTGAAAAAATAATGATAATAAATAAATAATTCTAAAAAGAAAAATCTGAATATATTTCCTACCCAAGCAACTATGGGCTACAGAGTAGCGTCCCAAATCCTGAGCACGACGTTCCAGACCCTGGGCAACACGGCCTCTTCCACCTTTGGTCTCACCTCCTGCACCTGCCCCAGGTACAGTCTGTCATGTTAGCAACTCCAGAACATTCAGCACACACGTTCTCACCCCTCTACCTGTGTCGCGTGTGCCCTCCCCCCGACTGCAGATGCCAACATGACCTCCGAAACCCGCGTCAGAAATCCCCCCTCCAGGAAACCCTCCCCACCCCAAATAAACACTCTCCTCCCTCTGTGGGGTCAGTGTGTGGAGCTGCTCGGACCTTCATGCTAATTCTCATCTTGCACTCTGCACACCGGCCGGTAGGTTAACGCTTGCACGGCAGGGAAGTCTTTCAGAGCCCCAGCGTCCCCCTGCACAGTGTTCGACATGTGAGGTTTGTACATTTCTGGTGGAGGAGCAGAATCAAGCGCCTTCTGGTGCTTTTTGTGCAGAACCGTAGTCCCATCCTCGTTAGCGTCTGCTCCTCCCATCTCCCACCCACATGTTCTTCCTACCCAGCCTCCTCTTCCCTGCAGTGGACTCCCAGGGGAAGAATTCCACCTTCTCCCACAGACTCCGTTCCCTCCTGAGTGGGATGTGGGGAGGAACAGATCCGTTAGGTTTTGGTCACCTTGACCCTCAGGAAGAAAAGTGGGTACTTGTCAAAAGATCCGTCTTTGGTTTGGCAATATTAAAAGCTTTGGGGGGCCGGCAGGTGGCAAGGTGGTTAAGGCACTAGACTCCCCCATGGCCGACCGCAGTTTGAGTCCTGGACCTGGCGGCTTGCTTTTTCACTTTCCTTCTCTCTCTCACTCTGTCCCTTTCTGGTCAAATTAAAAATAAATAAAAGTAAAGTTAAATTAAAATAATTCTTTCAAAAAAAGCTTTTGGGGAGCCCAACAGTGATGCAGTGGTGAAGACAACTAGATCCCACATGGCCCACCACATGGTCTGAGTCCCAGACCCAGCAGCTTGAAAAACAAGCGTGTGTATACATGCCCAAAATCCTGAAAGGGAGGGAGAAGTGAAGGAGAGGGAACTGCGGTGGGACTGTTCCCCTTGGGAGAGCATTGCTTTCTCACTTTGTTCTCTCTCTCTCCTCTGTGAGCACAAGCACCCTCTGGCAAATTACAGAAGAAACGAAAACAAAAACTCTCAGGGGCTCAGCCTGGGGACACAGATAAAGGTAAAATACAGTGCTGGAAGTCACAGGACCAACCTCGCTGTGGATCCCTGGGTTGGCCTGAAAGCCTGATGGTGCTTGTGTGTGCCCAGGACCCCAAAGAGCAGGAGGGCTGGGGAAAGGGGGCCCCAATGTGACTAGACCCTGTGAGACTGCTTCCCTCTCTCTCATATACGCTCTCTCGTATACTTTATCATGAATCAAATAAATAAAGAAAAAGAAAAAGAAAAAAACTTTTTCATACATCTGTGAATTTTTCTAAGTCCAAAAAACATGTGTCCAAATATAAGCTTCATGCAAACGGTCCTGGTCTGTTGTAGTCGATCGACTAAATCCTAATTTCCAATCCAGAGCTCTGTCTGGAGTAGAAGATCCACAAATACTTGTCGAATGAAAGTCAATTGCATGGGACCAGCAGTTGGCATAATGGTTATGTCACTGGACTCCCATGTAGTCTGCCACAGTTTGCGTCCCGGACCCGGTGGCTTAAACTCACACCAGGCGCGTGTGCGTGCGTGCCCAAGATCCCGAGAGGAGAATGGAGGAGAAGGGATTGCAGCGTGACCATCCCCCCTGGGGGGTGATTTCTCACTTTCTGTCTCTGTCTTTCTGGCGAGTGCATGTGTCCTAGAGGAAAAACCTCTCCAAGAGAGAAAGAGAGAGAGAGAGAGAAAATCAATTGCAGAATGTGTGCCCAAAATCCCTAAAGGAGAAAATGGAGGGGAGATCGCAGGGTGGCCATCCCCCATGGGGGTGCTGACTCATTTCCTCTCTCTGGCAGCTCATATGCCCGCTAGCAATTGTTTTTAAAAAGTCAATTGCAGGGTTATTTCCAACTTCTAAGGAACAATCAGCCCAACAGCTCACCAATGGAGGATGACTGAGTGTGAGTGTGAATGTGTTTATTTACGTCTATGCCGTTTCAGTACAATGGCAAACGCTGAAACACTTGCTCAATGAAACATTATGCTGCTGTTAAAAATACTGTTTACCAAGGGTTTACAGCGTGGAAAAACGTCTTGTGTCGTAAAGCTAAAGGGAACAAAAGCACACGATGGAAGTGAGTCATATTATCACGTATCTAAAAGCAAGCAAACAAAATCTCTGGACAAGCTAAAGGCTGGCAGGGGAGGGATGCAAATGTCAGCAGTAGCTTGTTGCCCCTTCCCCTTTATCCTCCTGTTCCCTTTTCCAGCTTTTGGAAAATGTGCTCACATTACTAATAAAGTTGGAAGCACACACTTTATTTTGCAAAAGGACCTTGAAGGAGTGGGGCAGAGGCCACTGCGGGCTCAGGTTCCACTCCTCCCCCTGCTGCCTCACCCTATTGCCCAGAGATGCCCTCTGGGGCTGAGCCAGATGGGACGTGGCTCTGGCCTTCCCCACCCCAAACCGCAGAGAACCCTGGAAGGGAGCAGCAGTGCAGTAGCTGTGGCCTTCTGGACTGCAAGTGCTGCCTGCAGGGCCAGTGCCGGCGCAGGTGGCCTGCCCTCCTCCCAGGGCCAGGGCCTCCCCTAGGCCGCTCAGAGGGTTAACTCTGCCCCCCAAAAATTCCCAGAAAGGACTCACAAGGGGGAATTTCCCAGACAGGCAAGGCAGACAGACAGACAGACAGCTCAGACAGCTCTCGCCACTGAGCACAGATGTTTGCCTGGGGGTGGCGGTGCTGAGAGCCAGCACAGGCGCACAGCTCTGCGGTGAGAGGTAACCCCGAGCAGGAATTGAGACCAGACCCGCCTGGGCAGGCTGGGATCTGGATGGGGAGGGGGGTGAGCCCAAAGTCTGCAGAAAGAGCCTCCTCCTAGCGAGGAAGTTCCTTCTATTGTCTCTGTCCCTGTCGTGCAGTGCCTGCAGCTCCCCTCCCGGTCCACCAGGCGTCGCAGCGGCTGCAGGAGGGGTCACGGCCCTGCGACCGCGCTGTGGGCCTACAGTCTGGGCCACGGCACCCAGTTTGTTGTATTGGTGGCTTGTCTCTTTTCCTTCCCGCCGACGGGC
>NW_006159872.1:607508-609915 GCF_000334495.1 Tupaia belangeri chinensis | reverse complement strand
TCTTTCCCTGCCGCCCTAGGGGCTCCTTATGCCGAGGGTAAGGACTTTATATCCCACTCCCCGTTACACTCACTGTGCCCATCGCTACACCCGGAGTCCAGGGGCGTTTCTAGGCTGACGAACGACCCCCTCCTCCCCAACACACGAATATACGGATAGAGGCGTGATGTTGCGAGGCCCGAAGTGAGAAAGTTGAGCATAACCAACCAGGCCACAAGGGTTCCACGTTCCATTCGTGAACAGAATCCCCCCTCACCCCTTCTCCACTTGGCTTGCTCCAGCCCTAGACCGAGGCAGGGCGGGAGCGGACGTGGCCCCGCCAGGCTGGGCCCAGCGAGCCCGAACCTGCCCGACCCGGCCGGTCCGGAGCAGAGCAACGCGGGACCCCACACGATGCCACGATGCCTCCCAGTCCTGGCAGTCGGAGAAACTAGGGAATCCGGCTTAAAGTCACTTCTTCCAAAAGGCAGTCCTGGCCCCCTCCCCTAACTAGCGCCCCTGCCGCTTTCTTTTCAGAGCAGTTCCATTGAGCAGAAGTTAAGTATCTGCACCGAGCAGCGAGCGATTTCGCGCCCCCGGCGCGTATTTACTGAGCATCTACTATACGCGTTAGGCGCTGTGCCACCACCACAGTGAGCAAGCAGAAACCCCTGCCCTCGCGGAGCTTCCCTTTTCTGGGACACGAGAGCTGAGATGGGGTACATAGGAGGCCGCCACCCAGGTGCCCTCTCAGGTGAGCAAAACGCGCGTGAGGTGCCACCCTGGTGCCTGTCGGCGGGTAGACTTCGGCGGTGGGGGCGCGTGCGCAAAGCCGAGCCCTGACCCGGCCGCGGAGTTGCGGTGCCCGGTATCTAGTTGGCGCTCGGTAGATATCGTGAGCGCAGCGAGTCAGGCCTCCTGCGGCCTGAGCGCACCGCGGGGACGGGGAGGCCTGCCCCGGCCCTGCAGGCTCCTCCCCGGCGGGGTCAGTGCCGGACTTGCCGCGGCGTCCGGGCCCGGCGTAATTACAGGGGCTGTCGCCAGGCCTGGCTGTAAAAGAGGAGGATGAAACGGCCTGGGAACCGGAGAAGCTGGGCCGGAGCCCGCCGGGGGCCCTGGGTCCGCGGCTTCCCGCGCTGCGCAGCTGCCGGGAAAGGCCGGCCACGGGTGCACCCGGACACTCGCTACACCAATCCGGGGTGCGCACTCGGCCACCAAAGCACGCAGACACACAGCGTTCGGCTCTCCCGCTCCAGGCACAAGCACGAGCCTAATCAAACACCTGCCCGCCCTCTCCACCCGGGGCCGACACCGCCCGCCAACCCCGCTCCAGACAGCGGCGGATCCCGGCGGCGAGAAGAGCCCGGAGAGGCGAATTCCAGAGGGTTTGTTTACACGGCGCGGGGGAGGGGGCCAGCCGGGCACTGGGGCCCGACGGACTGGGGGACCCAGCTGAGACGAGGCCAGGCCCCACCCGCACTGCACGCTCGTACACGCTTCCCCTCCTCTTCACACGCCGCTCAGGCATTAGCATACGTATGGCAGAGTTTCGCACGCTTCCACACACGCGGCGGTGACATGCCCACAAATGCTTTCACACTTGCGCGCCATCACACGTATTTACACACGCCAGATGCACATGTGTGGTTACAGTTTGTCACCCCTTCTGCCCAGATTCTCACACTGCATATTCGAGAGCCTGTTCGCACGGTACGCACGTGTCGCCACGACATACTAACAGGTCATTAGTGCCCTTTGGTGCATCTGGAAACAAACACGGACCCCCTCGCGGGCCCACGGTACCACGTGTCCCTTTCGCGCTCAGGCACCGATGGACAGAGGCGCCTTGAGTCCCGGCCGCACACGTTACACACTTGGTCACACACAGCGTCGCACTTTATTCCTGGCATCTAGGCGATGACACAATCTCCCGAACAAAGACAACATTGACAAACCCAACAAAAACAAACAGCCGCGTGTGTGTGGGGAGGGGCCGGGAGCTCAGAGTCCGGGAAGGGGGGCAGGAGGAGAGTGTGGGAACGCGGACTCGCAAGCCCGGGTGTGCGAGGCTTGGGAAAGGTGCGGGACACTTCCACAACCTCGCACCCCGCCAGGGCCGCGCACTGCCACGCGGGATCCCGCACCCACGCGTTCGCAGACCCGCACGTGCGAGTTGGTCCGGTTTTCCAGCACACTACGGCGCCGCGGGGCTTAACCCACCGCCCGCCACCGAGCTTCGCGCAGACCCCCCAAGTGGGCGAACGCTCTGCGCTGAGATCAGTGGAGGCGGAGGAGCGCGCGGTCCGCACCCGACACCTCCTCCCCTGCCCCTCCTCTACCTCCCCCCACCTTCCCCAGCCCCCAAGCCCCTGGGCAGCCGCGCGCCGGGCGGGGCAGGGGGCGGGGAGCGAGGCGGGGTGTCGGGCGG
>NW_006159872.1:594464-607445 GCF_000334495.1 Tupaia belangeri chinensis | reverse complement strand
GGAGCGAGGCTGCTGGAGCACGGAGCTGGAGGAGCCCCTCGTCCCGCCCGGCCTAGCCAGGCCCCGCGCTATGGAGTTCCTCTGGGCCCCCCTCTTGGGTAGTCTGGCTGCTGCTGACCGCCACACCGTCTTCTGGAACAGTTCAAATCCCAAGTAAGCCCTGAGTCTCCCACTGGCAGCCGGGCCGCCGGGCTGGCACTTACCCCGCTGGGTAACTGTCCCAGGCAGCCCCTGATCTGAGCTTGGGGAGGTGACCAGAGGCGGGAAGGATTCTGTACTTTTGGGGAGCCTGCCCTGCCTACTTGGTGGGCACTGTTTCTGCCCTCCGTCTCTCTGGCACCTTTTGCTCTGAAGCGAGGGGCCGTCCTGAACATTCCTGCCCTGAACGTGAGCATCCTCCTTGGCCGCTGGGGCTCCTGGTCTAGGCCCCCCACTACAAAAGCCTCTGTGCTCCTCCTCTTGTGTCACTTGGGCGTCTGCACACACTGTCAGGTACCTGGTGTGACATCCAGAGGAGCAGAGTGTGCGAGTAACCCTGGAAGGACCTCTCAGGAGGGGCCCAGGGTGCAGGGGCTAGGCATTCACTCTGCACTTAAGGGAGCCTGGAGAGCCCCCACCGGGCATCTTTGACATGCACAGGGAGGCACCCATGTGCACAGGTAGGTTGAGGACATCATCTCTGTGTGAGGTTCAGGCAGTAAAACAAGAAGCGATAGAGGGAGGGAGATCATGGGGAAACCTCAGGAGGAATGGAAGGGGTTAACGCTTACAAAGGGCTCTGGGCAGGAAGGAGTTAATCTCTCCTGGGCAGGTTTAGGGCTGGGAGGCAAATGGTACTGGGAGGAAGACGCTGAGCCGGACCCTTTGTTCTTGCCCTTGAGTTTTCTGAAGTTATGGGAACAATATTTGTGGGAAGGCAGGGGGAGGGCAGGGCAGAGTTGGGAAAAAGCTGGGCAGCGTGGGAGGTCAGGAAAAGCCCCTCACTCCGCTTAGCCAGCCTCAGCCCTGGCACACCTGTCCCCACTCTGACCCTGTGGCCCTGCCTGGTGAGGGGCCTGTGGTCTGTGGCTTGTTGGGGTGGGGCATGCAGAAAGCCAGGTGCCAGCCCAGAGGGCAATGCCCTCTAGCCCGTGGGGTGCCGGGGCAGCCCGGCCAGCCTCCCCGGCCCGGCCTGGCTGCACGTTCTTTGCCTCCTTGACCCAATCTCATCCTAGCAGTGGGAGGGAGCAAAGTCCCTGTTTATGCCCATGCCAGGTGTTGACTGGAGGAGGAGGAGGGGACAGGAAGCCATGAGGAGGGAGGGGGGGACCCTGGCCTTTTCCGTTCCCAAGCTCCCAGGTTTCCTCTCTTTCAGGAAAGAGCCTCTTCCTTGTCCCTCTCCCCGCCTTCCCTGACGCCGCTGCCCTCCTTTCCCAGATGGAGAGCAAGAGTCAAAGCAGGGCTAAGTGGAGCGGATTATACCCCAGGAGGGGGCGACTGGTGCCCCCCAGCACCGCCTCTGCCCTGTCCCTCAGCCCCACACACACACACACACACACCCTCGGTCATGCCCGGCACTAGAGAAGCCGTCAGAGTGGAGTCCATAGGCAGCCAAGCCAGGCCCAGCTTGGGGCAAAGATGAGGTGGCAGGGAGTTGGGCGGGTGTGAGGCTGGCATGGGTGACTCAGGGCAGTGGGCACCGGCCTTGGGATCTCCAAGCCCCAGGCAGGGGCAGCATGGTGAGAGGGGCGGTGCCGCTGTGAGCCAGGCCCTGGCCTGGTGGAGCCTGCCCATTCAGACCTGCCAGTCCCTTTGCCTAGAGCACAGTGCCCAGGGCAGGCGGGCGCTGTGCCATCTGGGGTTCTGGGGCTGTCCACATTTGACAAGGTACATTTTCATGGGTTCTCAGGAGTGCTGGGGCGGGGAGCAGAGGTGGAAGAGGAATGAGTCAGTGCCCGTCACGGGAATGGGGGAAGACGCCAGGCCCAGAGCTGAAATACCTGTTCTGAAATGGCTTCTATGTTTATCTCTCCAGAGAGGAATTTTAAAAGCCTCTCTGCTCCTCTCAGTCTCTTTCCCCGGGGTGGGGGAGGGGCCCTGAAGCCCTGCCGCAGGCTGGCATGCTGCAGCAAGGCAGATCCCCTCAGGGGTCCTGCTGACTGGGCAGTGGGTGCCCACCTTAGAGGCTTTTGGCCCAGCCCCTCCCTCCCCTCAGCCCCTCCCGCCACCCATGCCCAGGGCTGTGGTTTGGAGCAAGTTGGCAGCCGCTCTGCTGAGTCTCAGCTGGCAGTGCTGGGGGAATTCAGAGAAGCTGACCAGCTCGGAGTGGGAGGAGAGGGAGGCAGAGGCATTGCTCCTGCTCAGACCCCACCCAGACTGGGGCCAGGTGTCTGGGTTTGGGGGGAGGCTGGAGTGGGTCAGGCCTAGGGGAAAGAACGGGGGAAGGGAGCAGGCTCCACCTTGGGGGGCTGGGGTTGTGTGGAGGGGAGAGGCTAGCTGTGATCTGAGAACCCCAGCGTTTTATCTAGGCAGAGGTGGAAGTGTGGCTTTGGGGAGTAAAAGGACAGGGATGTGTGGGGGTACTTTGAGGAAAGAAGACAAGGAGACCAGGGCATCGATCTGAGGAGCTAGAGAGATTTAAGAGGACTGAGTGAATGATGAGAATGATCTCATTCGGGGACCAGGGGCATCCTCTGTGGGCCAGAGTCCACTAGAGGTTTGGAGAACAAGGGATGCTGGGAAATATGGGTAATGCCCAGCGGGGCAGGGGAGGAAATGAGAGGAGCAAGAGGCAGCCGCAGAAGTGTGGGCTCAGCAGCAGCTCCACAGAGAAAAGGCTTCCGGAGCTGCTCCGCAGGCGGCCCAGAGGGTCCCATAGCACTTACAGGGCAGCGGTGGGGCAGATCTGAGGAAGGATGTCTGGGAGCTACCGACATACCTGGGGCCCACCCTTGGGAAGAGACTAGAGGGGTGATGGAAAGCGCTTTGGTACCGGGGAGGTACCAAGTGAATGCCATTAGAGGCAGATGGCCTAATGGTTACGTCGTCACTAGACTCCCATGTACTCAATCGTACGTAGTTCAAGTCCCAGACCCGGCAGCTTAAGACACACCGAGTGTGTTGGGACCAACAGTTAGTGTAATGGCTATGTTGCTGAACTCCCATGTAGTCAACCATGGTTTGAGTCCTGGACCTGGTGGCTTAAACACGCCAGGCACGTGTGCGTGCCTGCCCAAGATCCTGAGAGGAGAATGGAGGAGAAGGGATTGTGGCATGGCCATCCCCCTGGGGGTGAATTCTCACTTTCTGTCTCTTTGTCTCTCTCTGCCTTTTTGGTGAGCGCACGTGCCCTATATCAAAAAAAAAAAAAAAAAAGAACAAAAAACCTCTCCAACAACAAAAACTCACACCAAGTGTGTGCACGTGCGTGCCCAAGATCCCGAGAGGAAACTGGAGGGGGGGGTGATTTCTAGCTCTCTGTCTTTCCAGCCCTATATCAAATACCTCTCTTCTAAAATTGTTTTTAACCAGAGGCCTAATAGGGGAAGATGATGGTGGGGGAATGTTTGGAGACATGGGAAGGTAGACAAGAGGTCAAGATCAGTAAACATCGGGAGTTGATATTTTAGAAGAACTTTTGCGGGGTGGGGAGGCCCAGCGTGAAATGCAAGGGGTCACATAAACATGTGGAGGCTGGAGGCTCTGACCCAGCTCCTGTATGCCCACCTGCTTCCTCCCCACTGTGCGCTCAGGTTCCGGAATGAGGACTACACAGTGCACGTGCAGCTGAATGACTACCTGGATATCATCTGTCCACATTACGAGGATGACTCTGTGGCGGAGGCAGCCATGGAGCGGTACACGCTGTACCTGGTGGAGCATGAGGAGTACCAGGTGTGCGAGCCCCGGACCAAGGACCAGGTCCGCTGGCGGTGCAACCGGCCCAGTGCCAAGCATGGCCCAGAGAAGCTGTCTGAGAAGTTCCAGCGCTTCACGCCTTTCACCCTAGGCAAGGAGTTCAAAGAAGGACACAGCTACTATTACATCTGTGAGTGCCCGGGAGGCAGGCCTGGGGCACATCCCAGGGGCACAGTGGCACTGGGTACACGCTCTGGGGGGAACCGAGCAGTCAGGCAGCAGAGGGCCCCTTCCAAATGTCTCGAATTCTATTTTCTTTACCTTTTTTTTTTTTCCCCTTATAATTGCCAGAGGGTGCATGTGTTAGCCAGAGAGAGGGGGAGGGAGAAAGCACCCCCCATGGGTGTGGTCATGCCACAATCTCTTCTCCTCCATTACTCCATCCTCTCGAGATTTTGGGCACTTGCCCAGTGTGTTTATCAAGCTGCCGGGGGCTGGGATTCAGCTCCATTAAGCACTGGGCTACAGGGCCAGCCTGAATTCTATCTTAAGTCACTCCCATCGCACATACATGGAGTGAGCTGCTGTGCACGGAGCACTCTGCATGGCTCTATGGGCACAGATAAATAAAGCACTACAGAGGTCTGTCCTTACGGAAGCTGGGAAGGAACACACCTAAGTTAATAGACTACGGGGCTGGACAGTAGCCCTGCGGTAAATGCAATGCCGTGCAAGGCTCACCCACGTGGGAAGGTGGCCAGTTTATGCCTGGAAACCTCTCTGAGTATTCCAGAACCCACATGCATGATCTTGGACTGGCTGGGGCTAGGGGTGGATTGTGGCGTCGAGATCCTGTTGAGGGTGTTGTATCTCCATCTTTCTCACTCATAGAATAAATAACCTTAAAAAAAAAAAATAGGTCAGCAGACTATTAGTGTAATATGGACTTGAGCACCTTGGGAAGACGACCGGGCCCCTGCCAGGCTTGGAGAAGGCTGAGCTGAGAGCAGGCAGTGGAGTTGGCGAGCGTGACTGAGGTCCCAGCAATGTGGAGGCTGAGGCAGAAGGATTACAACACAGACCACATCCACAGCTTTGGGAGAGGAGTTTGACATCTTCGGGGAACCTAGGTTCAGCCTAGCTGGAGTGAGAGAGACACAGGACGTGGAGAGAGATGAGCTTGAAGAGTTAGACAAGTCAGAGCATGATGGGGAGGAGGTCTAAACGTGCTAAGGATTTGCACTTTATCCTGAGAGCAGTGGAGAGCCACTGGTAGGTTTTAAGAGCCATAAGGTCAGCTCTGTGTAGAATGGATCTAGTACACTGTCTACACAGGGGAAATATAAAATATTCCGGGTAAGGGGAACATATTGTGAAGGCCTCACCCAGCTTCAGGCTCAGAGGAGTGAAGGGTGGATGCGGGAAGGGGACAGTGTCTATAATCTACCACAGCCAAAGCTGAGGGTTATCTAAAGACTGGGAGGTCGGGCTGAACATTGGCAGGAAGTGGGCAAGAACCAAGGTGGGTAAGAATCAAAATTAGAGTGAAGGAAGGAATTAAAATGAGCAGAAGCCAAAAAAGCGGGCCCAGAGGCAGCTAGGCATGCATTTTCTTCCGACAAAGGTTCCTTCCTTGACACTCTGGGCTTATCTTGCAGCCAAACCCATCCACCATCAAGAAGACCAGTGCTTGAGGTTGAAGGTGACCGTCAATGGCAAAATCAGTGAGTGTCAGGCCCCTGTGCAACTCCCTCCTCCTCCTTTTTTTTTTTTAATTGCTACAGCACACATGTGCTAGCCAAAGAGGGGAGAGGTCACCCCTAATGGTACATGGTCATACCCAGGTCCCTTCTCTATTTCTCCATCATGTTGAGATTTTGGTCAAGATGCAAATCACTGGGGCTTGGATTTGAACCACCAGCCATGTGGGATCCAGCTCCCATAACTCCTACAGGGCCAGCCCTCCTTCCTCCATTTCTATGCTGGGAGTACCTCTGCCCTGCCCACCCTGCATTCACCCCTCTGCCTCCAATACAACGGCCCATCTACCTCACTCTTGTCTTTCAGCTCACAGTCCTCAGGCCCATGCCAATCCACAGGAGAAGAGACTCCCAGCAGGTAGGGAACTGGAGCAAATTCGGCCTGGTGTGCAGGAAGGGGTCCACCTGATGGGTGGGTACAGGAGGTGGCACTTCTGCCACACATAGGCTGGGAAATCCTGTTGGGCTGAGGGCCAGAGCAAACAGCAGAGCCACTCATCTTGGGCCCTCTGCTCTCTCACTTACAGACGACTCGAAGGTGCACGTGCTGCATAGCATCGGCCACAGTGCCGCCCCCCGCCTCTTCCCTCTTGCCTGGGCTGTGCTGCTGCTGCCGTTTCTGCTGCTGCAAGCGCCATGACGGTGTATGCCACACTTGGCTTAAGGATTGGAACTGGGCCTAGGGACAGTGGCAGGCACCCCTCACCTGTCCTGGGGCCACACCCAAAGCCCTGAGAGCCCTGGGAAACACTCCCACCATGTGCACAAGCTGCCACCAGCAGCCTCAGAACGGGTCAGTATCAAGGGTTTCAACCCAAAGGAGGTCAACCAGCCTGGCAGTGCCGTTCCCGGCTCCACCTCGGAGGGATGGAGAAAGAAGTGAAGTCTTTTCCTTGTCATTCCTGCCTTTAAGCCAAAGAAGCAAGCTATGCAGACGTGTCCTCTTAAAGATACAGCAGGATCTGAGCTGGAAGGGGCCTGGGATTGGGTGGATGGACACTGAACTTGGGAAAGATGCCCCTCCCAGAGAGAGCCAGGATGCCCGGATGAACCGACGGAAGGAAAATCAAGAGGCAGTTTCCCACTTGGGAGTCAGGTACAGGAGATGCAGCATGCTTGGGCTGTCCAGCATCTCCCAGCAAGACCTCCATCTGCGGAGTTGCCACAGAGAGGTTTGTAGCAGGCACTGCATCCTTGTCCCATCCTGGGGGGCAGCACCCTCCCAGAAATGCACCAGCAGGGGGGCTGTGCCAACCTGTTCTTGGAGTGTAGCCCTAAGGGCAGTGCCAGTGTGTACAGTCTGTCCAGGCTGTAGCCAAAAGGGCAGGACCCACGTGTACAGTATCTGTGTATAAACTTGCCATGTGTCTATACTGATTTCTACAACTGGAATTTTTTTATACGATATTCTTTGTCAAAATAAAGCCATGTGTTTTTTTTTGGATGTGTTTTTCTGCCCCTCTGAATTAACTTACAACCATCTAGTCCTTGCTCTGTGTTGGGCTGTGCTACACCAGTAATGAGTGGGTTTGCATTCCTGTCTCTTCTCCAAAGAATACATGCCCCTCACCAGCCCAAAGGGGTGGTGTTTCCTTCTCTGAGGGTCGTGCAGGACAGGAGAGCTCCCCACAGCAGTCTCAGGTTCTATGCGGCACCCCACGCTGGAAGTTCTTCCTGTCCAACGTCTCCCCTCTCCCACCCCCTCAGTGCTGGGCTTTGGCATACTGTTCAGGTACTCATGCTCTTTGGGTGAGTCAGGGCAGCCGGGAAGGCAGGAACGCCAGCTGAGACACGCGCCCCACCCCACAGCCGGACCCGCCGGGATGCGTGGGAGGTTGGGAGGGAAAGTTCCCAGCAGCAAGTAGGTCGGCCTTTGGGGTCAGTGATAGGGGCTTCGGTGCACTGGCCAAGTTATGTAAAGTCGGCTCTCAGGCTGGAAAGGGAGGGCGTCTGATGAGGCCTGGGTGGTTCCTGGCAATCCCTGGAGAAGCTGGGAAGAGACTTCAGAAAATTCCCGGGTCCTCCCAAACCCTGAGCAACTAAGGTTCTGATAAGAAGCTCTGGATGAAGCGTGTTGAAATCTGGTTGGTCTAGCAAGCTTTTGTCTTGGTCTACCGCGTAGACACCTGGGCCTGTGGCCATACAAGTCGAGTGAGGCTGGGTGGTTAGATGATCCAGGGGCTAGCAGAGTGTGGGGACCGGCGGGGGCTGGGGACAAATCTGCGGAGCCCTAAAAGGGACAAACCAGCATCTGGAGGGCAAGGGCAGGACCAGGACTATGAGCACCACCAACCGGCAGCGAGTCGGCTCGGGCAGAGACAGGCGCTCCGAGGGGCGGGGCCCCAGTTCCGGTTCGGCGTTTTAGGGGAGGGCCGGGTTCCGGTTCAGTCTCCGGAGGGACAAGCCCGAGCGCGCGGGGGCGGAGCCGGGCGCGCGCTGGGCGGGGCTTCGGCGTCCCCGGCCCGGCGGAGCTAGCGGGCTCCGGGTCCTGGGCGCGGGATCAGACTTGCAGCCGGATGGAAGCGGGCGGCATGGTCGACTCGCTCCTTTCCGGAGCTTGCGTGTTCTTTACCCTCGGCATGTTCTCCACTGGCTTGTGAGAGCGCGGCCGGACCGGGCGGGGGTAGGACCAGGAAGTCAGGAAAGGAGCAGGAGAGAGGGACGGAGACGTGGCCCCAGCCCGGGGCTGCGTCCAGAATCCGGGTCAAAGTGGAATCGGGTCGAGGGGTCTGGAGTACAAGGGCAAGGGCCAGTTGCAGGACCTGAGGGAGAAGGCAGGGGAGCTGAGGAGGGGTGTGTCTGTGGTCCTCTGGGGAGAATGATAGACACGGGATCCCAGCAGGGGGGATCTACCCCTCACCCCTCCCTTCGGGACCCCATTACAGATCAGACCTCAGTCACATGCGTATGACCCGGAGCGTGGACAGCGTCCAGTTCCTGCCCTTTCTCACCACGGATGTCAGGTGAGAGGGTTGAGGGCTGCAGCGGGAAAGGTAGTCCGAGGTAGGTGGGGGAGGGGTGAGGAGCTCGTGGAGGAGACCCCTCGCGGACCCCTTCCACACTCAAGCTCCGGGGTCGTGTCTCTCCCCTCCTCCCTGCAGCAACTTGAGCTGGCTGAGTTACGGGGTCTTGAAGCGTGACGGGACCATCATCATCGTCAACGCAGTGGGTGCCGTGCTTCAGACACTGTATATCTTGGTGTACCTGCACTACTGCCCTCGGAAGGTAGCGGCCCTCCCTCGGACACCTGCCTGCTGCAGGCCACCTTGCCCACAGGGCAAACACGATTTCCTAGAAAACTGACAGGCTGGCACTGCCATCTTTTCCTGGAAGGCCCTTCCAGCTTTGGAGTTTTCCTTCCTCCAGGAAGCCAGCCTTCTGAGACACACACGTTGTGCCCCCAGCTGGTAGCCCTACCTAGCCTGATGCCTGTGCCCTACCCCTCACCCCAGCTGTCCAGCAAGTCCAGGGGAAAGGGCTTTTGTTTCTGATGTTCCTGTAGAGCCAGGCCCAGTGACTGAGAATGAGATGATTCCCTCCGCTTCCCCTACTCAATCACACAAGCTCCTACTGTGTGTCGAGCTCACCAAAAAAGACATCTTTTTCCCTCGTTCAGTCCTCCAGTGTTGTGAGTGAATGTGACTTTCCCAACAAGTCACTAGTGGGAAAGAGGGTGTGGAGGGTGTGGAAACTGCAACACTGGAGTCAAACAAAGGCTGGCTTCCCTACTGGAGCAGGGGAGAGGGCAGGATGAGTTCACTGCAGCAGGTGCAGCAGGAGGTCAGAGTGCTCCTGGCACACCTGCAAGTAAGGCGTCTCTCCTTTGTAGCGTCCTGTGCTCCTACAGACGGCAACCCTCCTGGGGGTCCTTCTCCTGGGTTTCGGCTACTTTTGGCTCCTGGTGCCCAACCTTGAGGCTCAGCTTCAGCAGCTGGGCCTCTTCTGCAGTGTCTTCACCATCAGCATGTACATCTCACCACTGGTTGACTTGGTGAGTAGAGGTATTGGTGGAGGTAGGGCAGATTAGAAGGGCCAGGCTCGGATAGCCAGAGTCTAGCACAACTCCCAAGGAGAGGGAGACCCAAATCCTAGGAGACAAGGCAAGATATAAGGGCTGGGTGACAGATCAGGGAGGATGCTTGGCCATTTCTTAGAAGAAATTCTGGGGTTAGGTGGGAACTTTACTGTGTGCCTGGGCTAGGAGTCTTTCTTCCTTTCCCACAGGCCAAGATCATTCAAACGAGATCAACCAAACGTCTCTCCTTCTCACTCACCATTGCCACCCTTCTTACCTCTGCCTCCTGGTCCCTCTATGGGTTCCGACTTGGAGATCCCTACATCATGGTAAGCAGAATATGGACGGCATGACTGCTGTGGACGGGGAAAACTGGTTCCTCTCCTCACAGCAGCCCTTTGATTTCAGGTGCCCAACCTTCCAGGAATCGTCACAAGCTTGATTCGCCTCTGGCTTTTCTGGAAATATCCCCACGAGCAAGACAGCTCCCCCAGGAACTACCAGTTCCTGCAAACGTGAGGCAGCTCACTTCACCACTGGGCACCGTAATGCCACCTTGGTACCAAAGACAGCTCTATTTCAGCTGGTCTTGCTGACTAGCTCCATGGGTGCAATGAGTTACAGGGAAAAGAGACAGCATTAGCACTAGAAGGACCAAAGAAAGCGTGTCACTGAGATGATCAGGTGGGACCTAGGAAATGAAATTACTTTTATTTTTGAGAAAAAAAAATTTTTTTTTTTAATGATGGAGGTTAGGGTGCTATATTTAGAATGTGCCTTAAAAATAAACTGTTCCCAGGACCAGCAGTTGGCGTAATGGCTATGTCGCTGGACTCCCATGTAGTCAACCGCGGGTCGAGTCCTGGACGCAGTGGTTTAAACTCACACTGGGTGCATGTGCGTGCGTGCCCAAGATCCGGAGAAGAGAATGCAGAAGGGATTGCTGCACGGCCATCCCTCCTGGGGTGGGGTGATTTCTCACTTTCTGTCTCTCTGTCTCTTTCTGGTGAGCACACACGCCCTATAGCAAAAATACCTCTCAAAAAAAAAAGCAAAAAAACCCAACAACTGTTCCCCACCCACCCATCATGATTCTAGTCATGATTCCCATTTGGCCTGGTTTGGTGAAGGTAGGTAGATGCAGCTATTCTCAGGTTAGTAGGAATGTTCAGAAAAGATACCTAGAAAAAGAAAATAATAAAAGGCCTTGGGAAGGCCTTATTAAGAACAGGGTTGGGGGGAAGGCCGGCAGATAGCATGATGGTTAAGGATGCTGGACTCCCATGTGGCTGACCATGGTTTGAATCCCAGACCTGGTGGCTTGCTTTCTCATTCCCCCCCCACACACACACACCCTGTCCCTCTCTGATAAAATAAATTTAAATAATTCTTAAAAAATTATTTTAGGGACAAGCAGTTGGCGTAATGGCTATGTCGCTGAACTCTCATGTAGCCAACCGTGATTCAAGTCCCAGACCAGTTGGCTTAAACTCACGCTGGGCATGTGTGCGTGCATGTCCAAGATCCCGAGAGGAGAAAGGAGAAGGGATTGTGGCGTGGCCATCCCCCCTGGGGGGTGATTTCTCACTTTCTGTCTCTCTCTGTCTCTCTGGCGAGTGCACACGCCTTATGGCAAAAACCTCTCAAAAATATTTTTAAAAAGAATTTTTTTTATTTAACTTTATTTTATTTACTTATTTAAGTTTGACAAGAGAGGGACAGAGAGAGAGAGAGGGAAAGTGAGAAAGCCAGCCACCAGGTCCGGGACTTGAACAGTGGTCGCCCAAGTGGAGTCCAGCATCCTTAACCACAATGCCACCTGCCGGCCCAAGTAAAATAATTCTTTTAAAAAAAAAAAACAGGGTTAGAGAACCAGCAGATGATGTGATGGTTATGTTGCTGGGCTCCCACAGAGTTGACCGCAGTTTGAATCCTGGACTTAACAGCTTAAAACATGTGGGTACCTGTGGTGCATGCCTAAAATCCTGAGAAGAGAATGGAGGAGTAGGGGTTGCAGAGTGGCCATCGCCCCCGGGGTGGGAGGGACTTCTTGTTTTCTGTCTCTGTGTCTTTCCTGTGTACACACATGCCCTATAGCAAACGATCTCTATTACCAAAAAAAAAAAAAAAAAAAAAAAAAAAAAAAAAAAAAAAAAGAACAGAGTGGGCGAGCCAGTGAGTGGTGTGGTTAAGGTACTAGACTCCCACATAGCCAACCACAGTTAATGTCCCAGACTCAGCAGCTTGAAAATCACACTAGGCGCGTGTGTGTGCATGCCCTCGAATGCTGAAAATCCTGAGAAGAGATGGAGAAGGGACTGCATGGTGGCCACACCCCCTGGGGGTTTATTTCTCACTGTGTCTGGTGAGTGCATTCATGCTATGGCAAGAGAAACTTCTAAAAATTATAAAAAATTAAAATACTAGAAAAGAGAATGACATTTCCATCCTGAAGGATCTTGAGAAGGGCTTTTTGCCTCCTTTGGAGCAAAAAATGGGGAACATTGAGTGAGATGCAAAGATGAAAGCTGCGCTGGGCTCAGTGCTCTGTGATGCTGGACCCACGTGGGAAGGTGCAGGTTCCCTACGAAGGTCTCCCTGTGCCTGCCCCAGCCCACAAAATCCAGGCTGGCCGAGGGTGGGGGTGAAGACTGTTGGGGGTTCCGATCTCCCAGGAGAAATTAAATTTTTTTAAAACTTAAAGGCTGAGATGACCCCAGGAAGATGGCCCTTCCCTTCTCCACAACTGGTACACAGGATCCCCAATTACCATTCTCCGTACTGAAACCGCACAAGATTACAAAATAAACTCGCTCTTTAATGGAAAATGGGAACGAGGGCTTCCTGGGAACGAAGTCAGGGCGTCAGAAGCGCAGCCCTCTTTGGGCCAAGTCTGCTCGGGCCTCCTGGATCTGGCTCTGTAGCTCACGGGCGGCGTCCTCGCAGTCGTGAAAAGTGGCCACGCGATAGCCCACAGTCCCCAGGGCATAGCAGCCGGCGGACACCAGCAAGTAGGCGGGCAGTGGCCACAGCACCTCCCGGCAGGGCGAGGGCAGGTCCAGGCCCAGGGCGCCCATGGTCAGGGCCGCCCAAGCGGAGCCCAGGAGCGCCAGTCCCCAAAGCCATTGCGCCAATTTCGTCATGGTCACTGCGGGGAGGGAAAGCAAAGCTTGAGGTGGTCCCTTCGACCCAGGCCCAGTCTCTGTCGCTTTCGCCCTCCCCACTCTGCCGCCTGCCTCACTTACCCTTTACCATGCATCCCCTTCCCGGCACGGACCCGGCGCCAGCACCCGGAAGGCCCCTGCTGCGCACGCTCCGCCTCGCGCGGCCCTCTGGGAGCTGTAGTTCTCACGGCGGGCGCCCCCGTAC
>NW_006159872.1:591488-594088 GCF_000334495.1 Tupaia belangeri chinensis | reverse complement strand
CTGTGTCGCCCCGGCGCCCCCCCCCTGCCCCACCCCAGGCGGCGGTCAGCGGGATCCGCTCTGCAAGCCGCGGGCTGGGTCCCTTGGGAGAGCACTCCTAGCTGGCGTGCGGCTTGCGGAAAGCCTGAAGGCGCCCGACTGTGGCAACACGTAATAAATATATCGTGTATATCGAGATCGATATCGTTCGTTTAATCTCAGTTCTCCAGCGCAGAAACACCGTTCATTTACTTAGTCCCTTGAACATTTCTTGAGTGTCACGTCTTTGGAGTCATAAAGATGTCAAGGAACTCAAGGGTGGAAGTGAAAAGCAGGAGTTAAGGAAACAGATGCATTTACAAGTAACCATGATGCCTTGAGATAAGTATGAGAAAAAACGTTCTCACATAAAAAGAAAGAAAGAAGAAAGAAAGAAAAGAACAGAACAGAACTACAGAGGGGCAACCAATACAGCTTGGAACCAAAGGAGAAGGGCTCCAGGAGGGTGTCCTTTAAAAAAAGGGGAGTGGGGAAGAGAACCAGCAGACTGCAAAGTGGTTAAGTCACTGGACTACATGTAGTTGACTGTGGTTCGAGTCCTGGACCCAGCAGCTTGAAACTCAGGCCAGGCACATGTGCATGTGTGCCCAAGATCCAGAGAGGAGAATGGAGTAGAAGGGATTGCATGGTCATTCCTCCCTGGTGGGGGAGAGGGGTGATTTATTGCTTTCTGTCTGTCTCTGTTTCTCTGGTGAGTGCACATACCCTACAGCAAAAATCTCTCTCAAAGCAAAACAAAAAAACAAACCAGGCACCTGTGCATACATGCCCACCCAAGATCCAGAGAGGAGAATGAAGAAGGGATTGTAGTATGGCCATCCCCCTCTGGGAGGAGTGATTTCTTGCTTTCTATCTCTGTGAGCCCTATAGCAAAAGTCTCTCAAAAAATAAAAAGGGGGGGAACCAGCAGTTAGCGTAATGGCTATGTTGCTGGACTCCCACGTAGTCGACCGCGATTCGTGTCCCGGACCCGGTGGCTTAAAACTCACGCCGGGCGCGTGTGTGTGCGTGCCCAAGATCCCGAGAGGAGAATGGAGGAGAAGGGATTGCGGCGTGACCATCCCCCCAGGGGGTGATTTCTCGCTTTCTGTCTCTATGTCTCTCTCTGTCTGTCTGGCAAGCACACGCGCCCTACAGTGAAAATATCTCCCCCCCCCAAAAAAAGGGGGTACAAGAACATAGGTATTGCCTAATATGTTTAAACTAATGAGAAAAGGTGGATACTTCATTTACAGGGTTTGGGGGATGAGTTTATGATATACAGAAAACTTAGTAAAAGAAAAAGTTTAGGCAATTATCAACTTCAGGAAAAACAAAGGGTTGTGAAAGACAAGGAAGAAAAGCTTGTCTGAAAAATACTACTTGGAACACACCTGCAGTTAAACAGTTAGGTTTATTAACTTGCCGCAAGAGCAAGAATATACCAGAGGCACTTAGGATGACTCATCAAACAAAGGAAGAAACAGGGTGATTGCAAGATATGGGCAAGGGTTGACTTTAGGTAAAATTTCAATGAAGCAGTGTTTTGATGGGCTCAGCTAAGCATGACTATAAGTGAAGGGATCAACAAGAAGTCTGGGCTGAAGAGCAGACTGAGAGTTCACTTGGAAACTGCAAAGTTAAGATAAGCAGAGTATACAAGTGTCCAAAAATCTTTTGTCCGAAGCTTTTTGTACTTCTGTTGGAAATCCAGGCTATTTACTGCTTTGTCAAAGTGTGTATGTGTGTGTGTGTGTGTGTGTGTGTGTGTGTGTATACATATATATGTATATTTGAGAGAGAGAGAGATTTTTGCTGTAGGGCATGTGCACTCACCAGAGAGACAGAGAGAGACAGACAGGAAGCGAGAAATCACCCCTTGGGGAGAATGGTCATGTTGTAATCCCTCCTCCTCCATTCTCCTCTTGAGATTTTGGGCACTCACTCACCGGTACCCAGTGTGAGTTTTAAGCCGCCAGGTCTGGGACTCAAACCAAAGTCGACAATGTAGGATTCTAGCAACATAACCATTATGTCATCTGCTGGTCCCTAAAATACGAATATATTATTTAGAAATAATGTCAGCTTCCTTAACCACTAGGCCACAGACTGGCCCTCAACCATTATTATTTCTTAAATACTAAGAAAATTAAAAATGAAAGGGGGCGGCGAGTGGCGTGATAGTTAAGGCAGCTGGAGCCCACATGGCTGACTTCACAGTTCAATTCCCTGACCTAGTGATTTGAAAAACACATCAGGGAGGCCAGCAGATTGCGTGGCGATTAAGGTGCTGGATTCCCACATGGCTGATCACAGTTGGAATCTTGGACCTGGCAGCTTGCTTTCTCACCTTCTCTCTCTCTCTCTCTTTCTCTCTCATTTGTTCTATCCCTCTCTGATCAAATTAAAACAATAAAACAAGCAAATAAATAAAGTTATGTAGAATAATTCTTTTTTTCTTTTTGGAGAGGTTTTTTACTATAGGGTGCGTGCACTCGCCAGACAGACAGAGAGAGACATAGAGACAGAAAGCGAGAAATCACCCCCCAGGGGGGATGGTCACGCCGCAATCCCTTCTCCTC
>NW_006159872.1:584760-590299 GCF_000334495.1 Tupaia belangeri chinensis | reverse complement strand
CACGCGCCCGGTGTGAGTTTTAAGCCACCGGGTCCGGGACGCAAACCGCAGTCGACCACGTGGGAGTCCAGCAACATAGCCATTACGCTAACTGCTCGTTCCCATGTAGAATAATTCTTTTAAAAAGAAAAAGAAAAAACACCTCAGGTAGGGCCAGCAGGTGGAATGGTGGTTGAGGTGATGGACTCCCGCATGGTCTGCTGTGGTTCAAGTCCCAGACCTGGTGGTTTGCTTGCTCACTCTCCCTCCCTCCCTCTCTTTTTATCTCTCTCTGGTCAAACATAATAATAATAATAATAAATAAAATAAAATAAAATAAATAATTTGTTAATAAAGGAAAAGAAAAGAAAGGAAGAAAAACACACCAAGAGCGTATCTGTGCCCGCCACAAATCCTGAGAAAATGGAAGAGAAGGAGTTACAATGAGGCCATACCCCCAGGGAGTGATTTCTCACTTTCTCTTTTTCTCTCTGCCTTTCTCCAGCAGTGCATGTGCCCTATAGCAATTTTCTAAAAAATTTAAACAAAGGGTGATTATCTCTGAATATGTATAGACTTTTCTCTTTTCATTAGGCCCTAAACAATACAGTATAACAACTATTTATATAGATGTACATTATACTAAGTATTATACATAATCTAGAGATGATTTAAAATATGGGGGGGGAGGTGCCCAGCAGGTGGCATGGTGGTTAAGGCACTGGACTCCTACATGGCTGACTGCAGTTTGAGGCCCAGACCTGGTGGCTTGTTTTCTCACTTTCCCTCTCTCTTTCTGTCTCTGTCTGGCAGTGTTTATACCCTGTAACAAATTAAAAATTGGGACCAGCAGATGGAGTAATGGTTACATCTCTGGACTACTACATGGGCAGCTGTGGTTCAAGTCCCAGACCCAGCAGCTTGAAACTCAGGCCAGGTTCGTGTGCTTGTGTGCCCAAAGTCCTGAAAGGAGAATGGAGGAGACAGGATTGTGGCATGGCTATCCCCTTTGGGGGTGGGGGGTGATTTCTCACTTTCTGTCTCTCCAGTGAGTGCACTTGTGCTATAGCAAAAATCTCTCTTTAAAAAAATGATAAATAATAATAATGATGAATAAAATAAAATAAATAATTCCTTTAAAAAAACAAAGTCTATGGGAGGACTGCCTAGGATATATGCAAATACTTCACCATTTTATATAAGGGATTTGAGGTTTTGCTATCCTCTAGGGAGTCCTGAAACCAGTCTTTCTTGGAAGTAAGGGACAACTGGGGACCCACAGTTACCTTAATGGCTATGTCGCTGGACTCCCACGTAGTCAACCGTGGTTTGAGTCCTGGATCTGGTGGCTTAAACTCACGCCTGGCACACATGTGCGTGCATGTCCAAGATCCCAAGAGGAGAATGGAAGAGAAGGGATTGCAACGTGGCCATCCCCCCTGGGAGGTGATTTCTCGCTTTCTGTCTCTCTGGCGAGCACACCTGCTCTATAGCAAAAAAAAAAAAACAACCTCTCAAAAAAGGGAAAAATGTATGGGACAACTATTCAGTGGTAAGTACCAGTAAAAACAGATTAGAAACTTGAGAATGAGGCTGGCAGGTGGCATGGTGGTTGAGGCACTGGAATCCCACATGGTCAACTGTGGTTTTGAGTCCTACACCCGGTGACTTGCTTCCTCACGTTCTCTCTGTGTGTGTCTCTTTCTCTGACCAAATTAAAATAATAATAATGGATAAAATTAAATAAATATTTTTTTTAAAAAAAGGAAGGAAACTTGAGAGTGGATGAATGGAGGGGTGACTGTAGGGGTAAAAGAGGAACAGGGGTGGTTATTTTTCATGTAGAGGACCAACTGGTTGCATGGTTGTTAAGGCAGCTGGATCTCACATGGCCAACTGCATAGTTTGAATCTCAGACCCAGAGTGCCTTGAAAAACACACCAGAGGTCTAGCAGGTGGCGGGGTGGTTAAGGGCGCTGGACTCCCACATGGCCAACCGCAGTTTGGGTCCCAGATCTGGTGGCCTGCTTTCTCACTTTCTCTCTCTCTCTCTCACTCTGTTCAAAATAAAATAAATAAATGAGTAAATAAATAAAGTTAAATAAAATAATCTTTTTAAAAAAGAAAGAAAAACACACCAGGTTTGCGTGTACATGTGCCCAAAATCCCAAGGAGAGAAATGGAGGAGGGGAGATGGCACCATGGCCAACTTGTCTTGGGGATGTTTTATTTCTCTCTCTCTGTTTCTCTCCAGCAAGTGTATGTGCCATATACTAACTTATTTTTTTAATAACCATATATAACTATTAATAGTTGACTTTTAAAACTATATGACTTGTGGGACCGGCAGTTAGCGTAATGGCTATGTCGCTGGACTCCCACGTAGTCGACCACGGTTTGTGTCCCGGACCCGGTGGCTTAAAACTCACACCAGGCACGTGTGCGTGCGTGCCCAAGATCCCGAGGGGAGAATGGAGGAGAAGGGATTGCGGTGTGACAATCCCCCCTGGGAGGTGATTTCTCGCTTTCTGTCTCTCTGTCTCTCTCTGTCTGGCGAGCGCATGCGCCCTATAGCGAAAACCTCTCAAAAAAAATGAATGAATGAATTAATTAATTAAATTTAATGAAAAAAAACTATATGACTTGTTAGGGGGCCAGCAAGTGGTATGGTGGTTAAGGTGCTAGACACTCCCACATGGCTGACCATGGTTCGAATCCCAAACCTGGTAGCTTGCTTTCTCGCTTTCCCTCTTTCTGTCAATCCAAATTAAAATAAATGAATGAATAAATAAAATTAAAATTAATAATTCTTAAAAAAAAAATCCTGAGAGAATGGAGGAGAATAACTGTGGCATGACCATGTCCCTGGGGAGTGATTTCTCATTTTCCCTCTGTCTCTGTCTTCAATGAGCACACCTACCTACAAAGCAAGCCACCAGTTCATGTGGGAGCCTTGTGGGAGTCCAGAGCCTTTACCACCATACTGCCTGCCCCTCCCCTTTCTAAGACAGGGTCTTTCTGTATCATGATCCCGTAAGCAAGAGGCAGGAGGGCATTGCTGGACCATGGTTGAGGCCTCATGGGAGGCCCAGGTTTGGTCCTGGCCAGCCTAAACAGGCCAGGTGCAATGGTATGAGCCTGTGGTCCTAGCTGACTGGGAGGCTGGGACAGGACTGCCACAGTGAGCCCCTATCAAAATGCCTCTGAAAGAAAAGAGAGAGAGAGAGATTAGCCCAGATAATACAGATAGGGTGCTTAAAACAATGTGTGGCCTTTGGGACTCACGCAATGGGTGTTAGTTCCTCTTGTGATAATAGCTTTGTCAGTTACAGCCAAGGCTGAGGACACACCTCAGCCCCCCCCACCCCCACCCCAGTGCCCCGGAGTGCCCCTTCCCTCGCACATTTACAAACCCTCTGCTTAGGTAGGATACTTCTGCAGAAGGCGACACTCGGGTCTGCAGGGCTTCCCTGCTTTTGCTAACTTTGGTTTCAGAGGGAGACAGACTCCAAATCTGAGAGCTCTTTTTTCTACTGCACTGAAGATGGAGGACGGTGCAGAGATAGAACTCAGAGAAGGGATTGGCAGGGGACTGGCTTCACAGAGGCCCAGGAGCCTGGGCTGATACTGGGAAGATGAGTAAGAGCCATCCAGGTGGAGGGGGCAAGCAGCGTCCAGGGAACAAAGGCGAACAAAGGCACCAAGGCCTGAAAGGTCTGGTGAGTAATCCTTTGTGGCCTTTTGGGGACAAAGAAAGCTTCCTGGGGGGAGTGGCAGGAGATGAGGCTAGAAAAACTGACCTGAGTTAGGTGATTAAAGACCCCTTAAAAGCAATTGTGTTGCAGGTAGGGGAGGTTGGTTCCTTGGGTCAGTGGTCCCACTCCTCAGGAGGCTGGCGGCCGCCCCCAGGCGCCCCTGAGTGTATGAAGTCAGAGCGCCTACAGGTGCCAGTGTGACTACTGAGTCCTCGGGGAGGATTCCAGGTGCGCAGTGGGGACTCCTCGGGGCACCCACACTTCTTAGGGGTGACAGGACAGACACACATGTAATCAACAAAACACATACTTACAGAATTACAGACAGGCTTCAAGGGGAAAAGTAGCTCAGGAACAGTGCGCTGATGAGGGCCAGGTGAGTCAGGGCTTCCTAGAGCAGATCATCTAGAGGGGACCCGAGATGGGAAAAGACGATCTAGCCTGAGGGAGGAGGCAGGCCTGGGCAGCAAGAAACAGCAGGCTCATTCTGGGAATTTAGTCATTTGGTGTTGATGCAGGGTAGGAGTTGAATTGCAGCAAAGTGCTCACATGTCTCAGTGGGATTCTTAGTTCTTTATTCTTTTTTTTTTTTTTGAAGTTTTTTATTTCCTTTATGGTACAGACAATGGGCATGAGTGCACATGCGTGCGCGTGAGAGAAAAACAACCCCATAGGGTCCCTCCATGCTGGGATCCCCTCCCCTGGCCGTCCAGTTACTCGGGATCCTGGGTACAGCCACACACACCTGCAGCATTTTCAAGCTGACCCGGGGATCCGTACCCGCAGTCAGCCACGTGACCTCTAACGCTGCACCAGCTGTGCCACCAGGCGGGGCTTCCTGCTGCTTCTTTTAATAAACTCCTATGGAGCACCTACTAGACACGAAGCAGCTCTATCACCGGCAGATACAGTCTCTGCTTTCAGTAAAGCTTAAATTCTAATGGTGGAAGATGGACAAGAAACAAATAATACAGCTATTTTTCCCACACACAAAAGAGAGAGGGGGAAAAAACCACACTCCTAATGGCATGGTTATGCTGCAATTCTTTTTCTTCTATTCCCCCTCCCCATCCGCATGCTTTTCAAGCCACCGGGACTGGAATTCGAACTGCATTAAGCTCTGGGGAAACAGCCCCCACGCACCGCATTTACCCTCCGCACGCGTGCCGGCTCTCTGCACGTGTGCAGTAGGTCAGGTGGTGAGGGGGCCTGTGAAGGAGGTATGGTGAGGCAGTGGGCTACAGGGTGACGCTATACAGCACGGCCAGAACGGCGTCCTGAAGACACATTGCATGGAGACCTGAATGAAGTGAAGGAGGGAGACGTGTAGACACAGGTGCAGCAAGGGCCAAGGCCGCGGGGTGGAAACCTGGCACAGGAGCTCACAGTCGCAGAGGCTGGGGCTGGGAGGGAGTTTACGTCGGGGAGAGAGAAAGGAGACGAGGTCAGAGAGGTGTTGGGGCCGGAGGGTGTTTGGTAACCATCACATTTTGTATGTATTTTCTTTTTTTAAAAAATTATTATTTATTTATTTAATTCCATTTGTTATTATTATTTTTTAATTTGACCAGAGAAAGAAAGGGAAAGCAAGCTACCAGGTCCAGGACCGCAGTCAGCCATGTGGGAATCCAGCACTGTTAAACACCTTGCCACCTGCCAGCCCTATATGTATTTTCTTTTATTAAAGAATTAGTTAATTTTATTTATCATTATTATTACTGTTTTTTGGAGAGGTTTTTGCTATAGGGCGCATGCGCTCGCCAGAGAGACAGAGAGAGACAGAGAGACAGAAAGCTAGAAGTCAC
>NW_006159872.1:579961-584699 GCF_000334495.1 Tupaia belangeri chinensis | reverse complement strand
GGCACGCATGTACACGCGCCCGGCGTGAGTTTAAGCCACCGGGTCCAGGACTCGACCCACAGGCGACTACGTGGGAGTCCAGCGACATAGCCATTACGCCAACTGCTGGTCCCCCCTCTCTCTCTTTGTGTGTGTATGTGTCTCTCTCTGATCAAATTAAAACAAACGAATGAATACATAAAATAAAAATTTTTTAAAAGGAAGAAAAAAAGTAGATTGGGCACATGTGCATGCATGCCCAAATCCCTAGACAAGAAAGGAGAAGGGATTGCAGTGTGGCCATCCCCCCGAGGTGTGCTTTCTCATTCTCTGTTGCTCTCTGTGTCTCTGGTGCACATGCCCCATAGCAAAAATGTTTTTTAAAAAGTTAATTTCCTTCAAAAATACCCTCACAGTGACATTCGGAATAATCCTTGACCACATATTGACACATGAAATTAAGCACCACATGAGGGAGGAATATTGATCTTATAAAGTTGATATAAGTTATCATTTAGAGGGATCAGCAGGTGGTGTGCTGGTTAAGGCACTGGACACTCCCACATGGCCCACCATGGTTCGAGTCCCAGGCCCCTGGTGGCTTGCTTTCTCACCTTCTCTCTCTCTCTCTCTCTCTCTCTCTCTCTCTCTCTGTGTCTCTCTCTGGTCAAAAAAAATTGTTTTTTAATGAATGAATAAATAAAGTTAAATAAATAATTCTTTTTAAAAAAGACAGTTAAAATTGAGACTAACTGTAAAGCACTAAGTTTATGGTATTGGGACCAGCAGTTAGCATAATAGCTATGTTGCTGGACTCCCACGTAGTCAACCATGGTTCATGTCCCGGACCCAGTGGTTTAAACTCACGCCGGGCGCGTGTGCATACGTGCCCAAGGTCCCGAAAGGAGAATGGAGGAGAAGGGATTGTGGCATGGCCATCCCCCCTGGGGGGTGATTTCTCGCTTTCTGTCTCTCTGTCTCTCTCTGTCTGTCTGACGAGCGCACGCGCCCTATAGCAAAAAAAAAAAATAAAGTTTATGGTTGGTAAACGTGTATCAGAAAGACTATGCATGGATATCCAGGTATTTTGTACCAGAATAAATACATACTTTAATTCCACTTCTTCCTGAACTGTTTTTTAAAAGAATTATTTTATTTAACTTTATTTATTTATTTATTTTGATTCGACCAGAGAGGGACAGAGTGAGAGAGAGAGAGAGAGAGAGAGGGAAAGTGAGAAAGCAAACCATCAGGTCTGGGACTCAAACCATCAGCCATGTGGGAGTCCAGTGCCCTTAACCATCACTCCACCTGCTGGCCCCTCTTTATGAACTTTTGAAGTTGACTTGTACAGTGACTGGCAAATGGGAAATGCTCAGTTAAAGGTTGTTTTTCACATGTGGGAAAGAAATTACATTTGTCACAAGGCCTAGAAGGTTGAGTACTATACTAGGCCCTTCCACATTGTGATACAATTCCCCTCATCACCTGCAACTTGAGGAAGTTTTGTTTTGTGTAAGGAAATAGGGATTGATTTTTATTTATTTATTTATTTATTTATTTATTTGGAGAGGTTTTTGCTACAGGGTGCGTGCGCTCGCCAGACAGACAGAGAGAAACATAGAGACAGAAAGTGAGAAATCACCCCCCGGGGGGGATGGCCACGGCGCAATCCCTTCTCCTCCATTCTCCTCTCTGGATCTTGGGCACGCACGCACACGCGCCCGGCGTGAGTATAATCCACTGGGTCCAGGACTCGAACTGCAGTCAACTACATGGGAGTTCAGTGACATAGCCATTACGCTAACTGCTGGTCTCAGGGATTGATTTTTGACAGGGTCTTGACATGTGGAGATCTTCTGGCCCCGGCCTCAGCCTTCAGTGAGTAAGGATCCCAGGCACGGGCTGCCAGGCCCAACCTGTTTAGGTTGGGCTGGGAACTTGGTCCTCCCATGTGGCCTCAGCCTCCGCAGAATCTTATCAGCACATGCCACCCACCTGCTGAGCCTGAGGGAGGTATTATTATCCCCATTTTACAGTCAAGGAATTTAAGGTACACAGAGGTCACTCAGCTTGCCCAATGACCCTCACCTGGTAGGTGTTAGAGTCCAAAGGAGAGCTCCAGTCTGTCATTTTCAAGAAGCAGGTTCTTCTCCACTGTCCCACAGGTTGTCTAGAAACCTGAAAATCTTTGAGTCAGAACTGGGCTTGGCTCATAGGTGCTAGAAATAGGGACTGGAGACAGAGCAGGAAGGGAGGGGTGTTCTCTGGGGTGAGGAGGGTCACTCCTATTGCCTCATACACAGATGGACACCTATCTGAGCCCCAGAAACTCCCTTGAAATAGCCTGAGGTCAACCCTCATGGCGATTCTTGACCTAGGAAAGGGGAATGAGGTCATATTTGGGTTTTTTCCCCCTGATGTGGACAGGAATCCTTTCTTCCTGATATGCCGTCACATCTTGAAATGGATAGGGAAGATTTATCTGGCTCTTCCCTTCCACATTACTAGGAGTCTTCCAAGAATTTGTGGAAAATGCACATTATGATAAAACTATGGCAAGCCACCAGATGGCATGGTGATTAAGGTGCTGGACTCCCATGTGGCTAATCATGTTTGAGTCCTGGACCTGGTGGCTTGCTTTCTTATTCGCCCTCTGTCTCTCTTTCTCTCTCTCTCTGGTGAGTATGTGTGCCCTGTGCTAAATTTAAAAAGAAGTAATAATAATGATAAATAAAATGAAATAATGCTAAAAAAATAAAAACCCTATCCATAGGGCCATAGCTAGCTGCATGGTGGTTAAGGTGACTGGATCCCACTTGGCTGACTGCACTGTTTGAGTCTCCAATCCAGTGGCTTGAGAAACACTCCAGGCACGTGTGCATACATGCCCAAAATCCTAAACAGAGGAAGACGTGGAGGAAAAGGGATCATAGCGTGACCATCCTCGTCGAGGGGTGTTCCTTCTTGTGTCTCTCACAGATCCTCTGGCAAATTAAAACAAACAAAAACTTTCCATGGCACCTGATGGTTGCATGGGGTGAAACATATGACCGTCTCTGAAGAAATACCACGGGAGGGTTCCTGGTTCAAGTCCAGAGGCCTCCCTGAGTACTGGACACATGTTTGCCACGATCCAGAACCAGCTGGAAGCTGGGGGTAAACCCTGGTCTCAGGGTCGTGTTGAGAGTGCTGTTTCTCTGTCTTACTTTCTGTTACACTCTTTTTTACTCATGAAAGAAAGAAATAAAACAAAAACTATGAGGCCAGCTACTGGCATAGTGATTAAGGTGGCTGGATCCCGTATGACCGACTGAGTAGTTCAAGATCTAGACCTGGCAGCTTGAAAAACATGCAGGACAGGCAAACAGGGCAGGCCAGAGGAAGACTGAGTCCGCCATGAGAGCTGAGATCTAGTGATTTCAGAGATAAGAGCAATGAAGATGTTCTGCTGAGAATTTACCCTGCCTCCACTGAGTGTCTAGACAAGTCTAAATAAAAAGTTGCCAAAATTCGAATACTATGTGGGTCCTCATATTCCTCCACTCCCACTGAATCTGTGACACAAAGGGAGAAAAATGCACCGCCAGAATTTGCAGACCACATCCTCCTGTGTGCCTCTGATCGTTCAGATTAATCTTCTAGAAATTAGGAAGAGATGAATAACCCATCAGATGACTAGAAATCTCCATAGGGGCGCAAGACATATGAGACACCAAGAAGATACCTCACCCCAAGGGAAAAGAATAACTCCTCTTCATCCACAGACAGTACAATGGAACTCACGGAAATGTCGGATAAAGAATTTAGAGTATTCATAGTGACAAAGCTAACAGAGATGGAAGAGAAGAGAGACAATGAAAAGCCAAGGAGTTCCAGGAGGTGAGGAAGTTCTTGCGATAGCTGAAAGAGGAAACACACATCATAAAAAAAAATTAAATGGAGCTGTTGGAGATGAAGGTTATAATACAGAAAGTCAAAACCTCCTTTGAAAGTATTAAAAGCAGACTAGATCATACGGAAAATCAAATCTCAGATGTAGAAGACAGAATCATTGGACTAGTAAAATCCAACATGAAGACTGAGAAAATAGCCCCCAAAAATGAGAATAATATACAAGAAATACTAGATACCATTAAAGATCCAAACATCTGGATAATTGGTATCCCAGAAGGTGGAGAGGCTAATAAGGGCATTGACAATTTATTCCATGAAATCCTGGACTAAAGGGATCAGCAGTTGGCATAATGGTTATGTTGTTCCCATGTAGTCAACTGCAGTTTGAGTCCCAGACCTGGTGGGTTAAACTCAACCAGGTGCATATGCGTGTATGCCCAAGACCCTGAGAGGAGAATGGAGAAGGGATTGTGACATGGCCATCTCCCCTGGGGGTGATTTCTCGCTTTCTGTCTCTCTGTCTCTCTCTGTTTTTCTGGAGAGTACACGCTCCCTATAGCAAAAACCTCCCTAAAAAAAGAAATCCTGGAAGAAAACCTTCCAAACCTAGAGAGGCATTCAAAGATCCAGACCCAAGAAATACAAAGGACCCCAAATAGGATCAACCCAAGAAAATCTTCTCCAAGACACATTATAGCCAGACTGACCAAAACCACAGACAGACAAAGACAAAATACTCAGACTGGCAAGAGAGAAATGTCAAGTTGCCTACAAAGGATATCCCATCAGGCTAACAGTGGACCTCTCATCGGAAACAATGCAAGCAAGGAAAGAATGGGAAAATATATTCAAAGTGTTGAGT
>NW_006159872.1:576765-579536 GCF_000334495.1 Tupaia belangeri chinensis | reverse complement strand
GGCGTGGTGGTTAAAGGCCGACCATGGTTCAAGTCCTGAATCTGGTGGCTTGCTTTCTCACCTTCCCTCCCTCTCTCTGTCTGTATGATCAAACTGTAAAGTAACAATAATAATAAATAAAGTTAAATAAAATAATTATTTAAAAAAAAAGAAAAGAAAATGGCCAGCTTAATGGTAGGGACAAGTCCAGAGTTGAACGTTATCTTCCATAACTTAAATGGAAAGATTGGACCACAACAGAAGATAAAGTACATGAGTTTGAATTGGTGAAATAGAATTGTATGACTTTTGATTAAAACATTACTGATCTTCTGTGCTTTGTTTTCTAGTGTTAAGGAGTTTCACCTTCAAATTTGAGTTGCGGACAGGTCTATGTACCTACTATTCGAACAGAATCTTAACCGGTTTCCTAGCTTTAAGTATTAAGCACCGTTCTCTTGGAGAGGTTTTGTTTTTGTTTTGTTTTGCTATAGGGCGCGTGCACGCTCCAGAAAGACAGAGACAGAGAGACAGAAAGCGAGAA
Source organism: Tupaia belangeri chinensis (assembly GCF_000334495.1). Taxonomy (NCBI): domain Eukaryota; kingdom Metazoa; phylum Chordata; class Mammalia; order Scandentia; family Tupaiidae; genus Tupaia; species Tupaia belangeri. Next base: position 579,013 of record NW_006159872.1, on the reverse strand, counting down.
ATCACCCCCTAGGGAGGATGGCCACACCACAATCCACAATCCCTTCTCCTCCATTCTCCTCTTGGGATCTTGGGCATACACGCACGCAGGCCCAGCGTGAGTTTAAGCCATTGGGTCCAGGGCTAGAACCGCAGTTAACTACATGGGAGTCCAGCGACATAGCCATTACACTAACTGCTGGTCCCAAGCAATGTTCTCTTTAACATTTTTAAATTTTGATTTATTAAAGCTAAAACGACCTTTCTTGAAATTAAAAAATGTATTTAAAAATACCTATTTAGTAACCACAATAAGCTATATAGCCTCAGCTGTGTGCTATTTTATAGTATATTCATTCTACCCACAGAGTTTCATGCCTAAAGTCAACTTTTCTTCACAGATATGTATATGTCAGCTGAATTTACTATTGAAAGTATTTAGATTAATTAGGATATTTTGTGAATCAATACAGCATGGGAAAGAATAAAGGAATGGAAAGCAACTACAGATACCAGAGACAGGGTGGAAGGAGGAACTTTACAGTGTATTCTGGCTGGAAAATCTTATTTGGTATGCTGTGGTGATGTTCAGTGAAAGTATGTAAAATAAATAAATTAAAAATATATAAATAAAAAGAGGAAAGAAAAAAGAAAAACATGCAGGGTACATGTGCATGCATGCCCAAAATCCCAAGAAGAGAATGGAAGAGAAGGGATTGCAGCATGGCCATCTCTCTTGGGGTGCTTTCTCACTTTCACTCTCTCCAATGAGTACACATGCCCTGTAGAAAAATTTTAAAATAAATAAACTCATACTTTAATTCCATTTTTCTTTTTTTTTTCTTTCTTTCTTTTTTTTTTTAAGAGGGTTGTTTTTTTTTTTTTTGGTATAGGACACGAATGCTCACCAGAAAGAGAGAAAGAGACAGAGAGACAGAAAGCGAGAAATCACCCCCCAGGGGGGATGGCCATGCCACAAACCCCTCTCCTCCATTCTCCCCTCAGGATCCCAGGCACCCACGCACACATGTCCGGCATGAGTTCAAGCCACCGGGTCCGGGACTCAAACCGCAGTTGGCCACATGGGAGTCCAGCGATATAGCCATTATGCCAATTGCTGGTCCTTAATTCCATTTATCTATGAACTCTTTGAAGTCCCCTCATATTTTCGGTGAGATGGGTTTTCAGAGGGCACCTCACAGTGGTGTGGTGGTTGAGGCAGTTGGCAATGCAGTTCAAGTCCTAGACCCAGTGGCTTGAGAAACATGCCAGCATGTGTGCGCGTGTGCTCAAATTCTGAGAGGAGAATGGAGGAAGAGTTAGAGTATGGCCAGGCCACCGGGGGGTGCTTTCTCACTTTCCCTTTCTCTCTTCTCTCCAGTGAGCACAAGCACCCTATAGCAAATTTTACAAAAGAAGAAGTGAAGTCCAGCAGGTTGCATGAAGGGGGATCCAGCAGCTGTCTCTCTCTCTCTGGAGAGCACATGCACCCTGTAGAAAATTTTAAAATAATAATAATAAATAAAATTTAAAAATAATTCTTGGGGCCAGCAGGTGGCATGGTGGTTAAAGGTGCTGGATTCCCACATGGCTGACCACAGTTCAAGTCCCAGATCTGGAGGCTTGCTTTCTCCCTTTCCCTTTCTCTCTCTCTGTCTGGTCAAATTAATAATAATAATAATAATAATAACAAATGGAATTAAACAAGTAAATAATTTTTAAAAATAATAATTCATTTTTAAAAAGCCCGTCTGGACCAGCAGTTGGCGTAATGGCTATCTTGCTGGACTCCCACGTAGTCGACTGCAGTTCAAGTCCCAGACCCGGTGGCTTAAACTCACACCAGGTGCATGTGCGTGCGTGCCCAAGATCCCGAGAGGAGAATGGAGGAGAAGGGATTGCAGTGTGGCCATCCCCCCTGGGGGGTGATTTCTCACTTTCTGTCTCTCTGTTTCTCTCTGTCTTTCTGGCGAGCGCACGCGCCCTGTAGCAAAAACCTCTCCTAAAAAGGAAAAAAAAAAAACCCTCATAAATCACAGGGGCCATTTGGCACAGGCCTTACTACCACACAGGGCTTCAGATCCAGAGTTCTGGCATTATTATCTGCACATGCAGTTACAGCCACACCATTACTCTGACAGATCAGATGGAAGGAGCTTACAAAAATGTTGACATTGGGATCCAGCAGTTAGCGGAATGGCTATGTTGCTGGACTCCCACATAGTCGACCGCGGTTCACGTCCCAGACCCGGTGGCTTAAAACTCACGCC
>NW_006159872.1:562066-576641 GCF_000334495.1 Tupaia belangeri chinensis | reverse complement strand
CCCTATGGAAAAAAAAAACCCTTCAAAAAAAAAAAAAGTTGACATTTACTTTCATTATATAATTTCCAAATCTATGCAAAAGTAGAAAGAATACTTCAGTGAATCTGACATGCTCATTATCATAAGACTTTTTTAAAATAATTATTTTATTTAACTTTATTTATTTATTTTAATTTGACCAGAGAGGGACAGACTGAGATAGAGATTGGGAAAGCAAGAAACCAAGCCTCCAGTTCCAGGACTCAAACCACAGTTGGCAATGTGGAAGTCCAGCACCTTTAACCACCACACCATCTGCTGGCCCATTTATGGGACTTTAAATTATAAAATAATTTCCCTGTAAAGGAAGATTTTCTATACATCCTATAATGATTTTTGTGTCTCAAAAAAATAAATAAATAAAGGGACCAGCAGATGGCTATGTTGCTGGAATCCCATGTGGTCGACTGGACCCAATGCCTTAAACTCACGCCTGGCGCATTTGCATGCGTACCCAAGATCCTGAGAGGAGAATGGAAGAGGAGGGATTGCGGTGTGGCCATTCCCCCTTGGGGGTTATTTCTCGCTTTCTGTCTGTCTCTCTCTGTCTTTCTGACGAGCATACGCACCCTGTAGCAAAAAAAAAAAAAAAAAAGTTTTTGTGGACAGCATAATTATATTGTACCGTATTTTGTAATAAAAATGTTAATTTGTCAAAGGTAAATGTGCCAGCCCAGCCAGTGACAAGATGGTTCAGGAGGCTGGATCCCACATGACCCACTGAAAGTTCCAGTCCCAGGCCTGGCAGTTTGAAAAACATGCCAGGGGTGGGGTGGTAGTTAAGGTGCCGTGATTTGAGTCCCAGACTTGGCAGTTTGCTTTCTCACCTTCTCTCTCTCTGGTGAGCACACATGCTCTGTAGCAAATTTAAAAATAATAATGATAAATAAAATTAAATACTTCTTTTTAAAAAAGGTGCATACCCAAAATCCAGAGAGGAGACTGGAGGAGAAAGGATGACAGTGTGACCATCCCCTCGGGCAGTGATTTCTCACTTCCCTGCCTCTCTGTCTTTATGAAGAGTGCACGATAATAAACAAACAAAACAAAAACAATTCTTCCTCATTTGTAGGTGTGTCTGGAGCCACACAGAGGGTGGAGACCTGGTCCTCTCTAGAAGATCTGTGACCCCGGGCGGCAGGGGCTGGGGTGGGAAAGGTCTGAGCTCTGCTTCCGCCCAGTGGTCGGGCCCACAGCGCTGGCACTAGGCCCTTCACCCCAGGTGACTGGGTGCCTAACGCTAGGGCCGCCTAGGAGGCTCCGTCTGCCTCTGCAGAACTCGACCAGATCACAGTGCGGGCTCCGCGGCCACCGGTTCTAGGCCCTGGGAGAGCAGGGGTGGCGCTGGGAGGGAACCTGGGAGAGAGGCGAGGAAAGGTACCTGAAGCTGCGGAGCAATTAAGTGCCCCCAGCCGTGCCTGCTAGGGTTCCGACCATTGTGTGCTTGGGAGGCAGCGCTGTTAGTGACCCTAAGTCACGGAGGAGTGCGCCGCAGGCCCGCCCGGAGGTCCCCGAGGGCAGGGCCTCCGGCTTCCCATTCTTCCCCGGTTCCCACAGCGCTGGGGCCCCGCTCGGCTCACAAAGAGTTTCAATGCTCGCTTTTGACGGAACCTTTCCCCTTTGTATCTGTCTCTGCGTCTCTCGGCATCTCTGTCTCTACGCGTCTCTGGCGTGCTCTTGTTTCCCGACATCCTTCCCGAGCCCCTGGGGAGCAGGACTGGGGGGGGCAGGCAGTGGGAACGGGACGGCGTCCTGTTCTCACCAAGGACAATGAGGGCCGGAAAGGGCTGGAGCCAAGGCCTGGCGCGGGCTCCCCCTCCCCGCCTTCCCTGGGCGCCCCAGCTCCCGCCCTGACCCGCTGGCGGGCCCTAAATGCCAGGCGTCCCTCGGGGTGGGGCCAGTGCGCGGGGCGGTACAGCCCCTGTCCCGGTCTCGCCTTCTCACTGCCCTCTTCTCGGGTGGCATCACCGTCTGCCCCCAGGGGCGCTTCCCTGCCGGGCAGCCAGCCCCGCGGCACCCCCGGCCCCGCGCCACCCCGCCGGCCTCCGCACTCGCGTCCACAGCCCGGTCCCCTGTATTATTTACTCCTGTTTCCGGAGCCGGCGGCGGGTGCCGTGGTGTTGGGGCCACGTGTGAGGGAGTAGGAGGAAACATCTGGCTTCCCTGGATCCTCCGGGGATGAGCCGCCCCTCTCTCCCTCGGGCGTACAGCCTCCCGGGAGCAGCGGAGCCCCAGTAGTGCAGAGGCCAGGAGGTTAGCACCTTTGCCCTTCTCACTCTCGGGTCTCCGGAAACCATGACTCCTCACGCCCCCTTACTTAATGACGGGGCTGTGATCCCCCAGTCAGGGTTAATTGGCAGGTCAGGTGCAGGCAGCCTGCAACTAGGCACCACGGAGATGGGCTGGGTGGAGAGCCCAGGTCGGCGCCACCGGCCTTGTAAATGTGCCCATTCCGAGGAAGGGGTCATTATGCCAGGGCCACTTGCTGCCCTCCTTACCTGTGCAATGTGGGTGGCAGCAGATACCCAAATCCCTGCTGTCCGCTCCGCCCACCCCCCCAGGCCCCACCCACGCCAGCAACTACAGGGGGCGGATGGCCAGGCTCTGGGCTCATCCAGACTGGGACCGAGCCCTTTGCCTGTGCCCACCCGGGTTAGGAGAAAGTCAAGGTTGGACAGTGAGACCTTGTTGGACAGCCACCTCTCCTCTCTGAGGTCCCACAGTCCTCCTCCTGCTCCTCCCCTACCTCCCAACCATCTCTAGGTGAGGTGGAGCCTAGAGCTGCCATCCTCTCAGGGAGGCTGTGGACTCCACGGAACTCTGCATTCGCTCCCAGGCTGGGGAGAGGAGAACGCTGGATGCAGCTCTCCCCACTGGGCCAGTCTTTGCAGGTCCTCTGAGATAGACTTGCACAGGGACTCTGCAGCAATCTTCCTAGCAGCCCTTAGGGCTGGCTTGCACTGGCGCGCCGCTGGTCCCTAGGGAGATGCGAGCTCACAGCACCCCCTGCAGGCGTCTCGGGTGCACTGCTCATCAATCCCTCCCTAGCTCAGGTTAGAGCAAGGGGCTGGGGGAACGGCCGCTAATCCTTGTCCAGAATCCTTATGACTCATTGCTTCATCCTCACTGGGTCTGCTTCCCTAACTTGGGCATCTTCTATGTACAGAATCTTGTTCTGGAAGGGCAGGTTCTTTCTGTTAACCGGCCCACAGAGTGACTGCCTGTTACCAGGCACTGCGGACCACAGGAAGCTGACCAAGATGAGACGTGCACCCTAAAGCCCACACCACCCAGCAGAAGAAAGAGTGCTCAGATGTCCCAAAGGACATGCGCTCTGGACAGGGACTCAGCACAGGCAGGGCAGGGCAGCTGAGCAGCCCCCTGCCTCCTTCCACCATGGCTGCCCCAGAGAGGCTGGTAGCCCTGCTCCTACCTTCTTATATACTTCGCTAAAACTTAAGAAGTTCCTAATATTTTGGCTAGGAGACAAAGAAAAGGAAAGCAGCAGAACAAAGAGACTAATGGTGACCTTGGGGAGTCTTTATTTTTTTAAAGATTTATTGGGACCAGCAGTTGGCATAATGGCTATGTCGCTGGACTTCCACATAGTCGACTACGGTTCGTGTTCTGGACCCGGTGGTTTAAAACTCACACCGGGCATGTGTGCATGCGTGCCCAAGATCCCAAGAGGAGAATGGAGAAGGGACTGCAGCATGGCCATCCCTGCTGGGGGGTGATTTCTCGCTATCTCTCTGTCTGTCTGGCGAGCGCACGCGCCCTATAGCAAAAACCTCTCCAAAAAAAAGATTTATTAAGTATTAATTTTTAAAAATTTGACCAGAGAGAGAGAGAAGGAAAAGTGAGAAAGCATGCTGCCAGGTCTGGGACTCAAACTGTGGTCGTCAGCCTTGTGGGAGTCCAGCACTTTAACTACCATGCCACCTGCCAGCCCCATAGGGAGTCTTTCTAAACACAGGCTTGTGTTAATGCTGGAGCAAACAGCAGGGTCCAGGAGGGAACTCCCACCTCTGCACTTGCAATAGAGACCCCACACAGAACCCCATGCTGTGGTGTCCGGGTGAGAAGTGAGGGGTCTTTCCTTCCCTTACTCCTGTGTGTCAAGGGCTATCCCAGCTCCAACAGGCAGGCCTCTGCACTGCATTTCCTACCCCAGTCCCCACAGGCCCTGGCTGCAGATTATTCATGCACCTTCCTCCCACAGGGAGAGTCTCACACAAGCGTGTGTCACTCCAGGACCTGCCTGAGTGCCCGGCACCAAGAGCACTTGATAGCTATTTGGTAAAAGGAACCCCAGAGGAAGGAAAGCCTTACCATCCATAAAGTCTGAAAAAAGTAGGTACCTATGGGTCCGAACAATCTGCACACCTGGACAGGCATGCAGACGTGGCCCGGGACACATCACAGCTCACAAAGCTACAAAGAATCAGCTTTATTGGAGATTCAGGGTTAGTTTCTCTTCTTGCCTTTGCCTGTGACCTTGGCTGGTGTGAGGACTGGAGCCGTTGCCTGGTACAGGGTGGAAGAGATCTTGTTGATGTAGTACAGACCAACCATGGAGAAGATGAAGCTACAAGGTGAAGACAGAAAGAAGGGCATGGCGTGAAGTTGCCGACAGCTCGGCACCTGCTAGGGTAGGCGCCAGCATCAGGGGAAGAACTCAGGCCCAGGTTCGGGAAATGGGGACAGGTAAGGAGGCAGAGCAGACGGGGAAGTGGGCACAGGAGGCCTCAAGCTCTAGCTGGCACCATCATAGTAGGATCGGGTGCCAAAGGACAGGGGACTCCTCGCCCAGCTGCCGGGTACATACCAGGTAGTGACACAGACTCGGTGGATCAGGCCAGATGCAAACAGAGCCAACAGGAGGCAGAGGAGAACTAGGGAGGCAAGCAGGACAAGGAGACGGTCAGAATGCAACACCAGGCAGTCATATGTAGAGGCCAGAAGGCCGAGGCCCTCTGAATCTTGGGGAGCCTGACAATAGTCGGAGGATTTCAGATGGCCTTAATCATGCCCAGGACATGGAGCCAGGACATGCATGCTTTTTATCAGCTCTGCCCCAAATCTCACTTAACTTTCCTATCCTGGCTTTCCTTCTATTAAAAGGAAAAGGAAGGGCAGATGGAGAGCCTGAAGAACACTGCTTGCTCCTATCTGGAGAAGAGGGCTAAGGCCTTTCCTATAGAAGCCAGTCGAAGAGAATCAATTCATTAAGCTAGCTGACCAATGGTAGAAGTTGAGTGTTGGGGCCAGCAGGTGGTGTGGTGGTTAGGGTGCTGGACACTCCCACTTGGCTCACTGTGGTTCAAGTCCCAAACCTAGCAGCTTGCTATCTTACTTTCCTGCTCTTGCTTTCTGGTGAATAAAATAATAAATAAATAAATAAATAAAAGTGAATAGATAATTTTTTAAACAATTATTTTATTAGTCTTTATTTATTTATTATTTTTAATTTGACCTGAGAGGGCCAGTGAGAGAGAGAGAACGTGAGAAAGCAAGTCTCCAGGTCCAGAACTTGAACCACGGTCAGCCATGTGGAAGTCTAGCACCCTCACCCACACCACCTGCCAGCCCCAAACAGATATTAAAAAAAAAGAGGTTGAGGGCCTCACTCCTTGGACATAGGGTGGAAGGCAGAGTGTCTGGATATGCTTGTCCATGGGGGCACGAAAGGATCTGAGAACAGGAGGAATAGGAGACAAAGTGGGAAGGCAGAAAACAAAGGCACATCGGGTCTCACTTCCCTGCTGAGGGCAGGGAAGGCAAAGAAGGTAAAGAACTCTGCCCCATACTATAGTTTCTTGCAGAAGCAAATGAAGACAGTGCACTTGGAAACAAAATCTGACAGAAGTCTGCTGGATGGAAGGAGCTCTGGAAGCCTGCAACAGGGCTAGGTGAAGAGAACAAGACCTAGAGAGGGCATGGGACCAGCAGGTGGCATGGTTGTTAAGGCATTGGACACTCCCACGTGGCCAACCACAGTTCGAGTCCTGAACCTGGTGGCTTGTTTTCTCACTTTCCCTCTCTCTGTGTGTATCTTTCTCTGGTCAAATTAAAATAAATGAATGAATAAATAAAAATTTTAAAAAAAAGAAAGACTAGGACCAGAAGTTGGTGTAATGGCTATGTTGCTGAACTCTCATATAGCCTACCACAATTTCAGTCCCAGACCCAGTGGCTTAAACTCATGCTGGGTGCTTATGCCAGGCGTGTGTGCATGCGTGCCCAAGATCCCAAGAGGAGAATAGAGGAGAAGGAATTGCAGCCTGGCCATCCCCCCAGGGGGTGATTTTTCACTTTCTGTCTCTGTCTCTCTCTGTCTCTCTGGCGAGCACACGTGCCCTATAGCAAAAACCTCTCAAAAAATAAAAAAATAAATAAAAATAACAAGACCTAGAGAAGACAAAAAAAGAAGGGCAATGGTGATGGGTCTTTCCAGGTGAAGGCTGCACACGAGATTGCACCTGCTGGGGATTTTGAGCATGTGGCATTCCTTAGGTGATCTGGCCTCGACGCCTAATTTGCTTTATGAACTTAATTCTCCATAAATAACTAAATCATCAATTCTTGATTACATGAGTAATTTAGCAAGGATTATTCCAAACAGAAAATAGCCTAGCGTTTTTTCTAATTCGGTCAAGATTCCAACTGCTATAGAAGTTTGATGGAGAGATGGAATTAAAGTACAAATCTGTTTTGGTGCAAAATAAAATTTGAAATCCATATGCATAGTTTTTATCATAATATACATTTTCTTGTGTGTGTTGGCCAAAGACAGACAGAGAGAGGGAAAGTGAGAAAGCACCCCCAGGTGGGGTGGCCACGCCATAAGCCCTTTTCCTCCATTCTCTTCTTCAGATATTGGATACCCACACACATGGACCTGGCATGATTTTGAAGCTGCTGGGTCCAGAATTTGAACCATGATCGGCCATGTGGGAGTCTAGTACACCACCTGCTGCCCCCCCGGGAGTGTGTGTGTGTTTGTCACAGAGTGCGTGCACGCCCCAGAAAGAGATAGAGAGAAAGTGAGAAATCACCCCCCAGATGGGGATGGCCACGCTGCAATCCCTTCTCCTTCATTCTCCTCTCAGGATTTTGGGCATGCACACACATGCATGTGGTGTGATTTTCAAGCTAGCAGGTCTAGGACACATCACCTGCTGGCCCCAGCCTTGGTGTGTTTTCCAAGCTTCCAGGGCCGGGATATGAACCACAGCCAGGTGACCTGGCTCCCTAGGTACAGGGCTTAATCATTGCGCCATGGGGCAAGCCCTCATAATAACTATTTTCCGTGAACTTTTGAAAACCCTTCATACGTAATAATCAGGCTCTTCGCAAGCCCCTCAAATGAAAACAGTTCACTAATAACGAGTTCATTTCATCCAGACCCTCAGTGACCTTGGTACTGATGCTTCTTCTCATGGGGATAAAGAACACCTCCCTGCAGATAGATGCAAAATATCAGCCCAAACTTGCCTGTTCCCCTCAAACCTCCCTGGAATCTGGTCAGAGGTAAAAGAGTTTCCTGCTTTCAGAGGCCATTTCTTCCGGCTCCCATTTCTGTAACTAGATAAGACACTGGATTCCAAAACGGTCTTCAGTCTTCAGACAGCCCTAGTAAACACGTTTCTCTTTAACAACCTTTACCATCTAAAGTGCCTGGACATGCAGTATCTCAAGGAGGTTGGAGAGGTTTAAATGCTCAGCCCCAATTTCCACTTACTCTCAGGGAATATCTTTGCTTGGAATCCTTTGCCAAAGACAAGATTCTCCAGATTATTGAAGGCCTGGGTTGAAAGAGTTAAGGAGGGCGTGCAACAGAGCCAGAGAAAGATGTGGGTAGGAGGCAAGGCACAAACGTGCGTGGCCCTCCATCCTTCCTACCCGCAAACACCACCCCCTTTCACCGCAGGGAGGATACAGTGAGAGAGAAGACGAAGAGGCCAGAGCCGAGCAGGCCCCCCTGGATGGTGAGCCACTCGGTGGAGGCCAGCTGGCGGCTGTACATCTGCATCCCAGCGAAGAGCAGCAGAGACAGGAGAGAGGAGAGCGCCAGCGAGGTGCCCGTACCCACCACTGGAGAGGATGGGAGAAAGCACAGTCACGTTCGACCCTCCCTCCAGGATTCGGCCAGTCCTGCAGCTCACTTCCAAGCGTTCCCAAGACTGCAGCCGCACTCCCCAACTCCCCACACTCCGTGGCGATCCCCCGGGAATTTCCTAGCCGTGGTCGCCCCAACCCTCCTGTCCCGTGGCAATGCCAGCTCCCTGAACCCCGGGACACGTCAGCTCTGCAGGGAGAGGATCAGGAAAGCAGGACCGCCCCAACCTCGACCCCGGATAGCCGGTCCCGGGGATCGCGCCCGACCCGTTACCCATCATTCCCCGCCGGTGAGTCCAATCGGAGCCTCTGGCCAAAAAAAGAGAAGAACCGAACCGGGTACGGTTAGCTATGCGCATGCGTCAGCGCCCAGCGGCGGACTAGCTTCACCCCGGTCTTTCTCTTTCTCCCTCTCGGCGACTGGAAGCGGCGCCCTCTTCCGGTATGGAGGACACAGTGTGTCGAAGCGCATCCTCGGCCACCGCCCTGGTCCCTAGCCGCTCCCGGTACCCGGTGCATCCGCCACCTCCCAGTCCAAGCTACGCTTATCTCTTCAAGACACTGCGCCCACGGCCTATAGCCTCTAACTCCCCTCTGCCTTCTTAGCCAATTATGTCATGTCCAGCGCGTGTTCCTCAAACCTGCCTGCCTCGTGATCATTGCCTCGACCTCTCCCGTGAACTCTTGCCAACCCAGAAGGTAGTGCCCCAACCTGAAGCCCATCTTCCTCCAAAACTAACCTCCCGCTTTACAGGAGTAAGTAGGAGCCAATAGAATATGAAATAAGAATTGCCCCCCAAGACCCTTCCATATTACCCAACCACCCCCCCAGCCTTTCGAGAACCACGTGGGGAGAACTATTTCCCACCCCCTACCCCGACCGGCACTGTTCAAGGCTGGTCCCTGGAGCATGCGCAGTGACACCTCACCCCCACCCTTCCCCACACCCCCACCGGGCTCCTGCATTAAGCCCGGGTTCGCAGCCGCAGCCGGGATCGGGCACCCGGGGGCGGGCGGGCACGGTAGGGCCATGGCTGAGGGTGAAGATCTGCAGACTTTCACTTCCATCATGGACGCACTAGTCCGCATCAGTGTGAGTTAAGGTGGGGTTGGAGGGGGAGGAGAGGCAGGGGTTTGGGGGCCAGATTGGACCCTGAACAGGTGGGGATCCGGCAAAATGCTGGATGTAGATGGGGCTAGTGATGGCAGAAACGACTGAGAGGGGGGAGATGGAAGTGCGAGAGGGTCGTGCGGGAGGCAGCCCGGAGGTGAGTGCGGTGAGGGCGTCGGTCTGCAGGGGTGAGGACCGGGGGCTGCCCGGTCCCAGCGGGTGGCCAGAAGGGCTGCGGGGCTGGGGCTGCAGGGGCAAGGCGCTGTGCTCTGAGGGGCATATGTGAGCTTGGATATTTTCCAAGACTGAGGACAGGTAGGGATGATGAAGGAGCCGCCCCAGGGTGCAGCTCCCAATTTGGACCCCTCCCCGAGACCCCACCCCGTCGCACCCCCACTCAGGGCAGTCTCCGAGCCTGCGGTTGTCATGACAACCCGTGCCCGGCTCTCCCAGGGGCGGTGCCAACCCTGCTCCCCCCCACCACTTCCTTCCCCCTCCCTCCCTGTCCCTCCCTCCTTTGTGTCAGCTGCGCCCCTGACCGGGATGGCTGCGAAGAGAGGGACCAAGGTGAGGTGGGGGGGTGGGGCATAGCCTGAGGACCCCCTGCCACCCAAAGGGGGAGGGGTACTTCCGGTGGGGAGGGGGCGAGTAGGCGGGGCGCTTGGACCCCCGTAGCTTGGGGAGGGGTTGCGGGTGGTCAGGGTTCTCTGGAGGAGGGGGCGCGAGCGCCGGATGGTGGCGGGCGCAGGGCAGTGGGATGCAGGATGAAGAGCCAGCGGCGCCTGGCTGTGGGGAGGAGTCACGCGTGTGTGTGTATGGGGGTACTGGGGGGGGGTGGCACAGAGCTGCAGAATGGGCGGTGTCCTTGAGAGAGATGCCAGGGGCAGACGGCCCAAGGATGAAGGGATGGAGGCAGGTGAGGGCGGCTGCTGGCACCTCCTGCAGCAGCCAGAACGCTGTGGGTGGGGCCTGAGGCAGGGGAGGCTGGAGCTCCGACCACCCCGCCTCCGTGGGCCTTTAGCTCTGCGGGAGCGAAACGGAGGCGCGGCGCAGAGAGCTGGGAAGGTGCGAACCAGGCCAGGGCAGATGGGGGAAGCCGGCAGATCGCTTGTCTTGCCCTTGCCGCTTCCTGAGACCCCTCGGTCTCCAAGGGCAGCCAGGGGCTTGCTGACAAGACCAGCTGTCCAAGCGCTCAGCCAGCCTCGCTCCCTCCGCAGACGAGCATGAAGAACATGGAGAAGGAACTGCTGTGCCCAGTGTGTCAAGAGATGTACAAGCAGCCGTTGGTGCTGCCCTGTACCCACAACGTGTGCCAGGCTTGTGCCCGGGAGGTGTTGGGCCAACAGGGCTACATAGGCCATGGTGGGGACCCCAGCTCTGAGCCTACATCTCCTGCCTCCACCCCATCCACTCGCAGTCCCCGCCTGGGCCGCAGAACTCTCCCCAAGCCAGACCGTTTGGACCGGCTGCTTAAGTCAGGTGGGCTGGGGCCCTTCTGGTGGGGGTGAGATGGGGGTGGGAATGCTGGGTGCTGGGCTGTCACCAGGAAGATGGGAGGGGCCCCTCACTGGTCAGGAGCATCTGTCTTTCTAGGGGTGGAGATGCAGCTTACCGTTAGGTTCTAATGATAGCCCAGCTTGGCATAATGAAAACGTAATTTTTATAATAAATTGAAGAGACTTCCCCACCCCCGTCCAGCTGCAATTCTCACCTCCTCTGCCTCCCCGTCCATCCACAGGCTTTGGGACATACCCTGGGCGGAAGCGAGGTGCTTTGCACTCCCAGGTGATCATGTTCCCGTGCCCAGCCTGCCAGGGCGACGTGGAGCTGGGGGAGCGGGGCCTAGCTGGGCTTTTCCGGAATCTGACCCTGGAGCGGGTGGTGGAGCGGTACCGCCAGAGCGTGAGTGTGGGGGGCGCCATCCTGTGCCAGCTGTGCAAGCCCCCACCACTCGAGGCCACCAAGGGCTGCACGGAGTGTCGCGCCACCTTCTGCAACGAGTGCTTCAAGCTCTTCCACCCCTGGGGCACCCAGAAGGCCCAGCACGAGCCCACCCTACCCACTCTCTCCTTCCGCCCCAAGGTGAGCCAGCCTTTGCAGGGCCTGGGGAGGCAGGGGCATGGTGGTGCTGGGGGCGTGGGGGTGCGTTCTGAAAGGAGGTTTGCAGTCGCTCAGCTCCTTTCTCTGTAACAGTCACTGGCCAAATCACTTAGCACCCGCTGCACGGGGGTGTCACTATCTGCCCTGCAATATCCGACCTGCAGGGCCTTAGGGAGGATCATACGAGATATTGTTTGTTCACTCAAAAGTGTTATGGTAAGCTAAGGAGGTCTGTATGCATTCATTCATTAAACAAATATTTATCGAGCACCTATGTGCGTGCTGTTATTCTAGGCGCTGGAAAAACAGCAGTAAACAAGATGGACAAGGTTAATTATTAATCACCAGGATAAGATTAATTTTCATTTTTACTTTTAAAAGATAAGGGAGGAGCAATGCTGGTGAAAGGGCCATTGCCTGGAGACTGCAGGGACGGCACCCTGATGCCGGTTCGTGCCACCAGGTGGCACTGTGGTGTACCGCCAGCTGATTTATTCCGGCCATGGAAGAAGGGCCAGGAGGGCTTTGGCGCTCAACTCCCTTACACACTAGCTTCTTGCTGTTTTCATCCCCAGGGCTTGATGTGCCCAGACCACAAGGAAGAGGTGACCCATTACTGCAAGACGTGTCAACGGCTGGTATGCCAACTCTGCCGGGTGCGGCGCACCCACAGTGGGCACAAGATCACACCAGTGCTCAGCGCCTACCAAGCCCTCAAGGTGAGGACTCCTCCTTGCTTGCCCCCAGAGCTAATGCATCCTTCTACCTGCTGCAGCTCCTCCTAACTGCTGGCTTCCGCAGAGCTAGGCCTGACGCCCACCTCTTTCTTCCCCCTCAGGACAAGCTGACAAAGAGCCTGACATACATCCTGGGAAACCAGGACACAGTGCAGACCCAGATCTGCGAGCTGGAGGAGACTGTGAGGCACACCGAGGTGAGACAGGGCATGGGGTGGGCCCTGGGCCTGCCTGAGAGTGAGGCAGCAAGGGGGTCGGGGGAGCATGGCTCAGGAGGTCCACATGTGTGTTGAAGCGCTGATTAAACCAGGTTGGTGGGAACACCAGTGCCCTAGGCCAAGCTGTAGTGGGGCAGCAGTGGGGACAGGGTGGCTCAAATTTTGTCCCAATGCCCTTAGGCTCAGTTGCCTCTTAAGAATGGCACATGCTCCTGGAGCCAGGGGGAGACCATGGCCCTAATCCCTTCTGCCCGACTAGTTGAGTCAGCGCATGGGATGGGCAATAAGGATGGCATAGAAGCCAAAGGACATTAGTCACAGACACGTTAGTGTAGCCATGCCTCTTTCTTGGGTGAGTCCTTACGGGGTTGGGATTTTGATGTGAGCGTCCAGGAAGGTAGCATAAACAGTCAGAGGCCTTTGCAGCCATGTGTCTGGCCCCACCGGAATGGGCGGTAGGATGTCCCCAGACCCATTGCAATCCTGGCCGTGGTGCAATGCCCCAGAGGCCGGCCCAGGTGGCACCTCCCAGAGGAAGGTAGCAAGTCATGCTTCCTTCGTTTGCTTCCTGGGCAGGTGAGTGGTCAGCAGGCGAAGGAGGAAGTGTCCCAGCTGGTGCGGGGGCTGGGGGCTGTGCTGGAGGAGAAGCGGGCATCGCTGCTCCAGGCCATTGAAGAATGCCAGCAGGAGCGACTGGCCCGCCTCAGCGCCCAGATCCAGGAGCACCGGAGCCTGCTGGATGGCTCGGGTCTGGTGGGCTATGCCCAGGAGGTTCTTAAGGAAACAGACCAGCCTTGCTTTGTGCAAGCGGCCAAGCAACTGCACAACAGGTACTCAGGAGCGTGGCACAGGGGCACTGGCTCCTGGGGACGGGGCATCGTGGGCATAGCCAGGTGGAGAACTGGGCACTGAGGAGTTTGCTGAGGCCACAATGATGCCAAGGGGCAAGGAAGAGACCCGAAGCGATGCCAAGGCTCTAGGGGCAGAAAGGCAGAACTGAGGGGAACAGCTGCCCAAGTGGCAGTGCCTGACCCTTTCCTGCCTCCACTGCAGGATCGCCCGAGCCACCGAGGCCCTCCAGACGTTCCGGCCAGCGGCCAGCTCCTCCTTCCGCCATTGCCAGCTGGACGTGGGGCGTGAGATGAAGCTGCTGACAGAGCTTAACTTCCTGAGAGGTAAGGAGATGGCCAGGCCCCATGCCCAACCAGAGCCTCCTTCCCTTCCTCCCCAGCAGCGGGCCCGGGGGGCAGTGCCCACCGGGGACCTCCCCAGCCTCCTGTCTGGCCTGGCCAGCCTCTCCTCCAACCCAGTCCCCGCCACACCGTCCCTGTCCCTGCGCTCAGCGCCGCTTCTCCCTCTCTTTGTTTGTAGGCTGTGGCCACCGCGGACTCTGCTCCGGAGCAGCCCAGGCAAGTCAGCGGCCCTGCCCCGGGGGCCCTGCCCCCCGCCGGGCCCCCTCCCGCCCGCTGCTCCCATGCAGTTCACCCACCTGCTCATTCCCCCTTCCTTCCTGCCTCCACCCGACCTCGTGGCCCACCTACTAGGCCTGTGCCGCTCTCTCTTCTGCCTTCTTTGGGCTCTTGCCTACTTCTGACCCTCTGACCTGTCCTCCTGGGGACCCTTGCCCTCTTGACCTCTCGCACCATTCTCTTCCTCTGCCTCCTCCAGTCTTTGCCCCTTACTGTCAAGCTCTCCCTTTCCTTCTCTGTCTCCCATTTTCTACCTGGCTGGCTCCTGCACTTCCTCCGGTCCCGTCCCCCTCCTTCCCGCTCAGTGCCCTCTTGCCTGGGTTCTAGTGGCCTTGCCTCACTCTCCCTGGGGCTCCTCTTAACTCAGAGGATGTCTAGCCAGAAGGGCCCCCAGAGCTTATCTGTCTTGATACCCTCATTTGGCAGAGGAGGAAACAGACCCAGACAGGGGAAGTGAGTGTGGAGTGAGGTAGTGGCAGACCAGGCTAGGCCACAGGCGCCCCCTCCCTGCCCGGTGCCCCTCCTCTGACTTTCTCCCTTGGGCCTGCCCTGCCCACCTCCTGCCCAGAGCCCACCTGGGTCTTTCCCAGCTCCCTCTCACCCA
Organism: Tupaia belangeri chinensis; assembly: GCF_000334495.1. NCBI lineage: Eukaryota > Metazoa > Chordata > Mammalia > Scandentia > Tupaiidae > Tupaia > Tupaia belangeri. The sequence goes on along the minus strand of NW_006159872.1, from coordinate 562,242 downwards.
CACTCACCCCCCCGGCTCCCGCTGCTTTCCCTCTTCCTGCCCACCCCTGCCCTCTGCTCCCGGCCAGTGGCCATGCCCTGACTGACCCCCTCTTCTTCCCGCAGTGCCCGAGGCGCCCGTCATCGACACCCAGCGCACCTTTGCCTACGACCAGATCTTCCTGTGCTGGCGGCTGC
>NW_006159872.1:557549-561225 GCF_000334495.1 Tupaia belangeri chinensis | reverse complement strand
GGCGGCTGCCTCCCCACTCGCCGCCTCCCGGGCACTACACCGTGGAGTTCCGCCGCACAGATGTGCCCGCCCAGCCGGGGCCCACCCGCTGGCAGCGCCGGGAGGAGGTGAGGGGCACGAGCGCCCTGCTGGAGAACCCCGACACAGGCTCCGTGTACGTGCTGCGTGTCCGTGGCTGCAACAAGGCCGGCTACGGCGAGTACAGTGAGGACGTGCACCTGCACACGCCCCCAGCACCTGGTGAGTGAGCAAGCAGTGCGGGGGAGGGGGCACAGGCGGTTGTGCAAGGGACACAAGGTCACAGGGCACATCAGAGCCCTGAGGGTCACTTACGTTAGCTCTGGAGCTAGATAGCCTAGGTGTAAATCCCTGTTATTCCTCTTGCCAACTATGTGGCTCTGGGCAGATGTTTCACCCTTTGGACTCCAGAGTCTTTTTTTATTTATTTATTTCATGAGTAAGAGACAGAGACAGCATCTGCAACTGGGTCTTTTTATTTTTTTTGGAGAAGTTTTTGCTATAGGGTGCATGCGCTCGCCAAAAAGAGAGAGAGACAGAAAGACAGAAAGCAAGAAATCACCTCCCAGGGATGATGGGCCAGGGGGGTGGCCACGCCACAATCCCTTCTCCTCCATTCTCCTCTCAGGACCTTGGGCATGCACGCACATGTGCCCGGCGTGAGTTTAAGCCACCGAGTCCGGGACTCAAACTGTGGTCAGCTACATGGGAGTTCAGTGACATAGCCATTATGCCAACTGCTGGTCCCTGCAACAGGGTCTTTTTTTTTTTTTTTAGAGTTTTTTTTTGCTATAGGGTGCATGTGCTCGCCAGGCAGACAGAGAGAGACAGAGAGACAGAAAGCGAGAAATCACCCCCCAGGGGGGATGGTCACACCACAATCCCTTCTCCTCCATTCTCCTCTCGGGATCTTGGGCACACACGCACACGTGCCCGGCATGAGTTTTAAGCCACCGGGTCCAGGTCGCGAACTGCGGTCGACTATGTGGGAGTCCAGCGACATAGCCATTACACTAACTGCTGGTCCCCCTGCAACAGGGTCTTGATGCTGCAATCCACCCCAGTCTCAGGTGGCCTTGGGTCATAGGCATGCGTGTGCCCAGCATTCTCAGGGAGGCCTCTGGAACCCAAACCCAGAATCTTCCAGTCTCAGGGTCACATTTTGCAACTGTGTTACCATCCAACCCTGAGTCCTCTTCTATAGGGATAATAAAAATACCTGATAGTCGGGCCAGCCGAAGGTCTGGTGGTTAAGGTGACCAAATCCTACTTGGCCAACCATGCAGCTCAAGTCCTGGACCTGGCGGCTTGAAAATCCTGTCAGGTGTTGTGTGTGCATGCCCAGAATCCTGAGAAGGGAATGGAAGAGAAGGGATTTAGTGTGGCCATCCCTTCTCGGGGTGATTCCTCAAATTCTCTCTCTCTCTCCATCAGAAAAAAAAATTTTTTTTAAGATTTATTTATTTATTTATTTACGTTTGTAATTATTATGTCTTAATTTGACCAGAGGGAGACAGAGAAAGTGAGAAAGCACACCTCCAGATCTGGTACTCAAACTTGGTCCTCCATGTGGGAATCCAGCACCTTTAACCACCATGCCACCTGCCAGCACCTAGGATTTTTTTTTTCTTCTGTTTGGACCAGCAGGTGGCATAATGATTACATGGCTGGACTCCCACTTAGTCACTGAGTCCCAGACCCGGCGACTTAAAACTCACGCTGGGTGGGGCCAGCAGGTGGTGCGGTGGTTAAGGCCCTGGACGTTTCCACACGGTTCAACCATGGTTTGAGTCCTAGACCTCGTGGGCTTGCTTTCTCACCTTCTTTCTCTCTGTGCATGTGTATCTTTCTCTGGTCAAATTAAGATAAATGAATGAATAAATAATTATTAGAAAAAAAAACAAAAAACACCTCACGCTGGGTATGTGTGTATGCCCAAAATCCCTAAAGGAGAATGGAGGAAAGGGATTCTGGCATGGCCATCCCCCTGGGGGTGATTTCTCACTTTCTGTCCCTCCGTCTCTTCTGCAAGCACATGCCCCCCCATAGCAAAACTCTCTCTTAAAATATAAAATTTTGTTTTGCTCTTGTTTATTTTTATTTATTTCATGAGAGAGAGAGGGTGGCCCTCCTGCTAACAGCCACGTCCAATCTCAGTTGGCATATCCATGGAGGCCCTAGGAAGCAAATCTATGAGCTATACCATGTGGATCAGGTCGCAGTACCATTGTGCCACAGCCTAGCCCCACCCATAGCAACAACTGAAAAAAAAAAATGGGACCAGCAGGTGGCATGGTGGTTAAGGTGCTGGACTCCCATATGGTTAACCATGGTTCGAGTCCTGGACCTGGAGGCTTGCTTTCTCAGTTTCCCTCTATCTCTCTCTGCCTGGTCAAATTAAAATAATAATAATAATAAGTAAATAAAATAAATGATTTGTAATTTTAAAAAAGTGATTGCAACATGACCACATCTTTTTGGGGGGTGTTTTCTCTCCCTCTCTCTCTCTCTCCGGCAAGTGTATGTGACCTTTGGCAATTAAAAAAAAGGTGTGCCAGCAGGTGGGGTGGAGGTTAAGGAACTGGGTCCCATGTGGCCAGCTGCATGGTTTGAGTCCTGAACCCAGTCACGCCATGACTGGCCACGTGTGCCCAGAGTCCTGAGAGAATGGAGGAGAGGAGACTGTGGTGTGGTCATTCCCCCTGGGGGATGGTGATGTCTCTATCTCTCTTTCCCGTCTCTCTCCGGTGAGGGCCCACACACGGTAACAAAAACTTAAAAAAAAAAAAAAGGTTGGGTCCTCAAGTCAGCAAGTGGTATGAGGGTTAAGGTACTGGATCCCATGTGACTGACTGCGTGGTTCAAGTCTTGGTTCAAGCCCTATGGCATGCCCAAAATCCTGAGAGGAGGATGGAAGAGAAGGAATTGTGGCATGGCCATCCCCCTAGAGGGTGATTTCTCACTTTCCCTCTCCCTTTCTCTTTCTCTGGGGAGCACTCGCACCTTTTAGCAAATTTCTTTTAAAGTAACTAAGAAATATTGGGTTGTTGGAAAAGTCATGACGCATTTTTTCATAGAAAAATAACCCAGTAGTTTAGGCCCTGGGGCATAGGATAAGAGGGAATTCTTGCCACCTAAGCAGGGGGCATAAGAGGACTGGTCCCTGTAGGAGGGCCAGGTGGGCTGGAAGGCATAGGTGAATGGTGGTGTGAACGTTACCGGGTAGCACAGAACGACAGTGGGGACTGTCCATGGGGCCAGCCGCGGGAGGGGGTTGGAGGAAGCATGGCGAGTCAGCTGGACCTGGGACACTGGTTTCTGTGCCTTCTGGTTACCACTAAAACTCTTCATGGGGTGCTATGCCCATTTGGAATGCCCCTTCTTTTTTCTTCATGCCTCCCCCTTGCAGCTCTCTCAGCCCCATTCCCCTGGACCCCCTGCCTTTCCCAGGGATGGAACTCTTTGGCAATGCGTTCCCTGTTCTGAATTCTCCCGGTGTCTTGTGCTAACACCTCACAGTCCCCAGTGCCAACATTTGTCCCTGAAATCCTTCCTTCTGTCTCAACCCTCCCCCACTCCAGTCCTGCACTTCTTCCTCGATGGCCGTTGGGGTGCGAGCCGAGAGCGGCTGGGGGGGGGGGCGGGAGGCGCACACGGG
>NW_006159872.1:550293-557428 GCF_000334495.1 Tupaia belangeri chinensis | reverse complement strand
TCCCCGTCTCTCTCCGGTGAGGGCCCACACACGGTAACAAAAACTTAAAAAAAAAAAAAAGGTTGGGTCCTCAAGTCAGCAAGTGGTATGAGGGTTAAGGTACTGGATCCCATGTGACTGACTGCGTGGTTCAAGTCTTGGTTCAAGCCCTATGGCATGCCCAAAATCCTGAGAGGAGGATGGAAGAGAAGGAATTGTGGCATGGCCATCCCCCTAGAGGGTGATTTCTCACTTTCCCTCTCCCTTTCTCTTTCTCTGGGGAGCACTCGCACCTTTTAGCAAATTTCTTTTAAAGTAACTAAGAAATATTGGGTTGTTGGAAAAGTCATGACGCATTTTTTCATAGAAAAATAACCCAGTAGTTTAGGCCCTGGGGCATAGGATAAGAGGGAATTCTTGCCACCTAAGCAGGGGGCATAAGAGGACCGGTCCCTGTAGGAGGGCCAGGTGGGCTGGAAGGCATAGGTGAATGGTGGTGTGAACGTTACCGGGTAGCACAGAACGACAGTGGGGACTGTCCATGGGGCCAGCCGCGGGAGGGGGTTGGAGGAAGCATGGCGAGTCAGCTGGACCTGGGACACTGGTTTCTGTGCCTTCTGGTTACCACTAAAACTCTTCATGGGGTGCTATGCCCATTTGGAATGCCCCTTCTTTTTTCTTCATGCCTCCCCCTTGCAGCTCTCTCAGCCCCATTCCCCTGGACCCCCTGCCTTTCCCAGGGATGGAACTCTTTGGCAATGCGTTCCCTGTTCTGAATTCTCCCGGTGTCTTGTGCTAACACCTCACAGTCCCCAGTGCCAACATTTGTCCCTGAAATCCTTCCTTCTGTCTCAACCCTCCCCCACTCCAGTCCTGCACTTCTTCCTCGATGGCCGTTGGGGTGCGAGCCGAGAGCGGCTGGCCATCAGCAAGGACCAGCGAGCAGTGCGGAGCGTTCCAGGGCTGCCCCTGCTGCTGGCTGCTGACCGGCTGCTGACAGGCTGCCACCTGAGCGTGGACGTGGTCCTGGGCGATGTGGCTGTGACCCAGGGCCGCAGCTACTGGGCCTGCGCTGTAGACCCAGCCTCCTATTTGGTCAAGGTGGGCGTCGGGCTGGAGAGCAAGCTTCAGGAAAGCTTCCAGGGTGCCCCGGATGTGATCAGCCCCAGGTCAGGCCTCTCTGGAAGAGTTGGGGTTCTGGGACCCTGGGCGGGAGCTGGGGCAGGGCAGGGTGGCCATGGGAATGCAGCCTTGCAGGTTGGGTCTGGAGGGGTGGGGTGGATGGGGAGGAAGTAGGAGGAGCAGGGAAGCCAGGCTGGGAAGCCCGTGGCCAGGAGAGGTGGGCTCAGCAAAAGGGTTTCTGAGGCTTGATTTTCCAAGTGTGTGGGCGGGAAGGCAATGGTAGGAGGGGGACCAGGCCACTCCTTCCACCTGTCACTCGGGACCAACATGCCAACTCGCTCAGCCCCCAGGTCGTTCTCCCAGCGCCCAGGTTTCCAGCACCTTTTTCCACAAAGACCACCTTCAGCCACACCTTCCCCAGCATCCTGAACACCCTCCCTTCAAGTCCCACCCGCACCCCTGTAACACGTCCCTCCCACACACTTCTCCCCAGCCCCTCCTCTCAGCTCTTCCCTCCACCTCCTTTCTTCCAATGCTTCTCCTACCCCGACTCCCACCTGAACCCCGTCTCCCTCAGCCCCCATCCCTCTGACACCCCCTTCTCTGACACCAGCCCACTCTGCTCTCCCTCTGGGACACCTCCCAACACCCTCTTCTGCTTCTCCCTTCTCCCCAGTCTGGATCCCTAACCTTCCAGCAACCTCCCCCAAACCCTCTCCCTGGAAACATCCCCTCTGAACTCACTTCTCCCGCCCTCCCCTTCCTCTCTGGACTGGGCTGCGGCTTCAGCGTACTTTATCACACCCGCCTCCCTCTTCAGCGCCCTCATGCCCAGTGTGCTCTCCTCAGTACCCCTTTCTCACCATGCGAACCCCTGGCTTCAGCATACTCAGTGCCCCGAATCAATCCCTTCATAGCTACGGCCCTCCGCGTCCCAGCCTCCCCTCCTCCCGCACCCCATTCCTCCCCCCAGTGCCTCCTGTTCCCTGCCGCCCCTGCAGGTACGACCCGGACAGTGGACACGACAGCGGCGCGGAGGATGCCACCGTGGAGGCGTCGCCACCCTTCGCCTTCCTGACCATTGGCATGGGCAAGATCCTGCTGGGGTCCGGGCCGAGCGCGAGTGCGGGGCTGACCGGCCGGGACGGCCCGGCTGCCAACTGCACTGTGCCACTGCCGCCCCGCCTCGGCGTCTGCCTGGACTACGAGCGCGGCCGGGTGTCCTTCCTGGACGCCGTGTCCTTCCGCGGGCTCCTCGAGTGCCCCCTGGACTGCTCGGGGCCCGTGTGCCCCGCCTTCTGCTTCATTGGCGGTGGTGCAGTGCAGCTCCAGGAGCCCGTGGGCACCAAGCCTGAGAGGAAGGTCACCATTGGGGGCTTCGCCAAGCTGGACTGACCCTTCTAAGGCCCTCCTCCGACTTAGGGTCCTCCTGGGCCTGTCCCCCCAGCCTCCTGGCACCAGGTGGCTTCCCCAGCTGCTTCTTCCCAAGACCTTCTCCCATGTGCTCCTGTGTCTCTGTCTTCTGGGGCTTTCTCTTGACCAAGGGCCTTTCTCTGTGTCCCCATCCTCTCCATCACCTGTTAGCCCAGGCCCCTCCCCAAGTCCCTGCCCCAACTCTGCCCTAGCATCTTGCCTGAGTCATGGAGAGAGCCCCTCCCCACCCCTGTCCCGTGTCCCCCAGGCTGATGGGAGGGAGAGCATTTGGACTCCGGCGACCCCCAGCTCTGCCCGGCCGGCCGCCAGCTCCCCACCTGCCCCATCCATGCTACTCCACAGCCCTAGGGCAGGAAGGCTTTTAGGCCAGTCTCTGCCCAGGCACTCCCTGGAGATGGGGAGGGGACCCTATCTTCCTGCTTTATTTATTGGGGTCCCCAAACCTCCCAGCCGCATGCCCCCTATGTCCCTCTTCTCCCTCTTGCATGCTTTACCTGTCCTGCACCCATCCAACGTGCCAAGTCACCCTTGGGGACCCAGCTGAGGCTGGGAGTCCCGCACTGGGTTGGGCCAGGCTAGGTCTCTGGTGTCCCCCACTTCTGCCTACGGTGGGCACTGCCAGGCCTGTGCCCAGCAACAGCTGTTATTTTCATGGTTTATAAACAATAAACTGTGATGTCAGGCACACCTCTGCCCTCTCCGAGCGTGACCAGCCATCTTAGTTTCTATGTGGTGGGTGGGTGGGCTCCAGGGTGCTCTGCTGTTATTGGGGCAGGAGTGTGTGGTGGATCTGGCACTAGTGGAAAGGAGGTTCCCCCAGCCCAGCCTCCGGCCACCACCAGGTACCAAGCCCCGGCGCGCCAACTATGGCCGCCAGGGGGCACAGCACTGGCTGCTGGTGTCAGGCTCCAGATGGGGCAACCGGGCAGCTGCACTGAGGCTCTGAGGGAATGCGTTTGAGGGCAGCGGGCATGGTGCCTGAGCCCAAAGGGGTCAGGGAACCAGAACCACTTCCCCATTCCCAGGGTGCCAAGGAGCCCACCCAGAGGCAGCAGGCAGGCTGGGCCGCAGGCAGGGGCCAGAGACCAGGGAGGGAGTCGGGCCCTTTGCCAGCGCCCGGATCTGATCCAGCCCCCTGCTTATCGTGGTCGTGTTGACTCTGCGCTGTTATCGCCGCCCAAGGATTTACTTCACACTCAGGCAGCTAAGAATAGAGCCGCCTGGGGGCACCGTGCCAGGCGGAGAGGAGGGCGCGGGCCACCGGCCCCAGTGAAACCCGGGCAGAGGGAAAGCCAACGGGCAGCGCACAGGCGGTGCCCGGTCACGCTGGCCCTCCACAGCTGCCTCGGTTTCGTTTCCTCCTTCCTCCTGTGCCTCCAGGGATGGGGGAGAGGTGACTCCTGCCGGCGTCCTCCGGCCACCTCTTCCCTACATCTGCTTCACGAAGGAGCCCCCTCTTCTTGTCCTTCCTTCCCCCAAAAGCCCCTTGCAGTCCGCACAGACATTGTGACCACCCTGCTCCTGGGTCACAGATGAAGGAGCAGAAGTTGGCACCCCCTAAGACCACGTTTTTATTCAGTGGGGCTCAGCTTCCTGCCCACTGTCTCTGGGCTTTCCGGGCCTTCTCTTCCTGGAAGCCACCGCACACTGCTGCTGCCCCAGGCATGCCCCAGGGCCAGGACCAGCCTCACCAGGCTTCGAGGGGTGAGGGCAGCTGCTGGGGGCGCAAGCAAGGCTGTGAGCAGCTCAGCTGAGTTTCCTGCTCCCCAACCCAGAACAGGGCGGAGGGGCCCAGTGGTAAAGAGTCAGGGGGGGCGGCTGGGAAGGCTGGCCAAGCAGCAGGTAACAAGCCCCTACAAGTTGGCAGCCGGCCGCTGCCGGGTTAGTGGAAGAGAGGCCACTGCCGTTGCCTGCAGAAACCTGAGTGGGGGGAAAGGGATCGAAGTGAGGAACAGAAGTGGGCCTGGCCAGCTCCCAAGGGGTTAATTTGGAGAGAGCACCTGCCAGCCCCACCAGCGGCCAGGTGACTGTAAACAGGGCCTTCACCCTCCCTCTGCTCCCCTCACTCCCTCCCCTTGGCTAGATCTAGCCCCCTGGCCTTCCTCTCCCTCCCTTTTCTTCCTGCATGCTCTGCTCTTCCAGCCCCACGTAGAGTGTGTGTGTGAGTGTGTGTGAGTGTGTGTGTGTCTTTAAAACTGGGAGAAGGAGGTCCCCAGGAGGAGGAAAATGGGGGCAAGAAAAGGAAACTCCTCTCTCCTTCCCCAGCCAGAGCCTTTCTGGCCTCTGGCGCAGTAATTATTTACTAGAGCCCAGCAGAGCAAGGCCGGGGGAGGGGGAGGGGTCCTGGCTTCCTTGCACTGGAAGGCCACCATGGGACCCAGGCTCACCTGGCTGGGGGAGATTTCTTCCTCCACACCACAGCCCCCACCCGAGCCTTCCTCAGTCTACTGTCCCCTCTCAGGGGATGAGTGGGGACTCAGGTGCTCATCTCCTATGAGAGGGGCCCCACAGGAAGGGCTTCCCTGAGCACCTGGCCCCACTCCACCTGTCACCCATTTTGCCTCTGGGCATCCCAGTCAGCGCAGCCATGGCGCCAGCTCAGCCTGGAGCCTGCCGGGCAGTGCTCTCTGGGGAATGCCGGAGGTGCAGGTGCTTCCTCCTGAGGTCCCTTTCCTTTGTGCTCGCCTCTCCTGATCTGCCCCCCCCCAACCCCTCTGACTTCCAAGGTGGTCCACTGCCCCACCTGGGGCCACCTCTCATCTCCAAACTAGTTCTGTTTTCCAAGGATCCTTTCAGAAGCCCTGGCCAGCCAGACCTCTGTCCTGGCCTGCGAGCCCACCCTCACCTCCTCATAGGGGCTCCGTTTGGTACTGCCAGGGGGCACATAGCGCCCGTGGGTGTGGTAGGTGGGGTACTCGCTCATAGGATGGTAGGCTTCCCGGGTCGGAAAGATGTCCAGATGCCCATAGTTTTTTCGGCGGCACTGACACACGGCCTGAGGAGACAGGAGGTGCCGTGAGCCAGGGGCTTCCACCACCAGGGGGGACCCTGGTCAGGGCCAGAGACACAGCACTCACCAGCGCCAGGAGGTACAGGCTGGCCAGTGCGACCAGAACGCAGACAAGCACCAGCAGGGCGATGCCCCAGCCTGGCACCCCCGACCCAGACTGGGCAGAGGAAGGAAGCGTCGCGTCACGCACTGCGGAGAAAAGCAGTAGTCAGGGCCCTCTCCCAAAAGAGGGGACCCTCCCCCGGCTGGCACCACGGGGCGGGGTGGGGCAGGAACCCAGGCGCTGGAAGGAGAGGGCCCTGGCGTGGTGCTGGACCGCGGCTGGGAAAGTGGCCTCACCGCTGACTCTGGAGACCCTCAGGTCATAACTGTCCGCTTCTTGCTGAGTGAGCCGTGTCTCCACGTCGTGGGCACTGGGGGCACCCTCTCGGAAGGCCAGCAAGGATCCCACCACCACGGAGCCTGGCCTGGTCACAGGGGGTTGGGCAGCTCAGCCAGGGGGGCTGGCTTCTGGCCAGCTTCTTCAGCTCAGCACATCCCTGCCACGAATGCACTTTTTCCCGAGCCCCCCGCCCCCCCCCCCCCACTCAGGGCGGCATCCCCCAGCCCCCCCCCCGCCCCACCCCAAGCCCCCAGCCCCAACTGTACCTGAAGGTGATATCGAAGGCGCCCAGGAAACCCTCCTGGTTATAAATCTGCCACAACTGGGGCGAGAAGAAAAGGACTCGGGGTTGGTGGGGAGGGTTCGGCAGTTCTAAGGCTGCTGACGAGGGGCATGGCGGAGAGGCAGATACCCACCAAAGCAGAAATGTTTCTCTGCAGCTTTTGGTAGTAGCTGTTTTGGGGATTTTCCAGGGAAGAATTAAACGGGCGGTTCCAAATGGTGAAAGTCAGGACAAAGAGAGAGATCCTGGCTGACAACTGGGGTGCGCTGGAGCTGGAGGTGGCGGGAGAGGGTGCCGTGTGAGAGCTAGAGTGGCTGCCAAGCGTGTGGGTGCTGGGGCTGGCACGGGTGGTGGGAGTGTCAGAGTGGTGGCTGGAAACAGAGGATGATGTCCTCTGGCCAACTGAGGTAGTGGCCCTGGCAGAGGTGCTACTGTGCAGCAGAGTGGAAGATGAGCTTGTGGCACGGCTGATGGGCAGAGATGAGGTGGCTTCGTGGCCAGCAGTAGTGGCCAAGTTCGAGGCATGGCTGGTGGTCAGAGACGAGGTGGCATTGTGGCCTGGAGTGGTGGCTGGGCCCAAGGTATGGCTGGTGGTCAGAGACGAGGTGGCATTGTGGCCTGGAGTGGTGGCCGGGCCCAGACTATGGCTGGTGGTCAGAGACGAGGTGACATTGTGGCCTGGAGTAGTGACCGGGGCCGGGCTATGGCTGGTGGTCAGAGATGAGGTGGCATTGTGGCCTGGAGCGGTGGCCGGGGCCAGGGTATGGCTGGTGGTCAGAGACGAGGCAGTATTGTGGCCTGCAGTGGTGGCTGGGGCCAGGGTATGGCTGGTGGTCAGAGACGAGGTGGCATTGTGGCCTGGAGTGGTGGCCGGGGCCAGGGCATGGCTGGGGGGGGGGGAGGGGGGGGGAGTGTTGCCAGGGGT
>NW_006159872.1:548490-549954 GCF_000334495.1 Tupaia belangeri chinensis | reverse complement strand
TGGAGTGGTGGCCGGGGCTGGGCTATGGCTGGTGGTCAGAGACGAGGTGGCATTGTGGCCTGGAGTGGTGGCCGGGCTTTGTGCAGGGTTGGAGGTGGGGAGTGTGCTCCTCGTGCTCACAGTACCCGCAGTGGAATCGCTAGGGGTAACCGCAGTTGTTCTGCTTTGACCAGGGGTGAGAACAGCTGTAAGGAGTTGAATTCACAGGTTAGGAGGACAAATCCAAGCCAGGAGGAAATGCAGCCTCAGACAGCCAGAGAAGCAGAGAAGTGGTATCAGGAGAATTTGGGGGCCGTGGGTAGCATCGGGAACTCCAGGTCAGCCCTCCACCCCTTCCCTGCTGGCAGCCTCCCTCTTTTCCCACACACTGTGCTCCTGGGGCGTCTCCTCTACTTCTGACTCCCTCTCCCCAACTTCTCTTAGAAAGTCGCCTGCTTCCAGCACCCACTCTGCAGGGAGGCCTCCTTTCAGCCTATCTTTAGTCTCTCCCCTTCATTCTAGCACAGACTGGCTACTCTGCAATTTCTGCCTTGAGGGGTGCCATCTGCCTGGAAGAAAAACTCACAGAAATGCGGCAAGACCCCCTGAGCAGGGCCTGTGCCTCTCACCTGTAAGCCCCAGAAATAGCAGCAGGCGGACTGGGGACTGGATGCCCGGTGTCATGGCGGTGGTAGACTGGGTGGGGAGGGGGATGACCGACTCAGACAGGCGCTGCGTGCGTGTGAGCTGCAGCAGGCACAGGAGCCTGCTGCTTTATACCGGTCCCCAGCCCCGCCTAGGCACAGCCGGAGCAGGTGACAGGGGACAAAACTCCGCCCCCTCCCCCCCTCCCCTTCTACCTCTTCCTCCTCCTCCCCAACCATTCCTGGGTAGGGTACAGGGGCTCCAATCACTCAGCCCCCTGCCAACTGTTCTCCAGCCGGCCTCCCCCTTTCGCCAACCACTCCCTGGTTCCAGGAGGGGGTGCCCAAGGAGTCTGAGACCTGGGGCCCCCAGCTCTTAGCGTTAGCCCCAGGGCAACAGCTAAGGTGAGAACAGGAAACAGAAAGCGGGCTAGGAAAAGGTCCCGACAACGAGGCCAGAAGCCCACGCATAGGTATCCTGGTCCCCTGAGCTCCAGTCTGTGGGGCTGAGAAGAGATAAGAGGGCTTGATCATGGTCATGGGTGGACAAGGTGCTAGTTTTGGACTCCCCCACCCCCCGCCACTTCCCGGAATCGCCCCACCCTTCTAACCGCTCCCTGTCCTGATCCACATGCAGTTCCACTCTGAAACCCACAGTCCCCGCCCCGGCCGCGCTTTCCAGCAGCCTGGGTTCCCTCCTCGGCTTTCTCTCGAGAAGGAGGGTGGGGGAGAAACTTCCACCGAGAGAAGGGCGAAAGCGGGGCTCCTTCGAACCCCGGGGTCCTTCCTCCCCCACACTCCACCTTCTAGCGGCGGCCAGCGGGCACCCGGGCAGGGACCT
>NW_006159872.1:544133-545281 GCF_000334495.1 Tupaia belangeri chinensis | reverse complement strand
GCGGTCCCGCCAGCTGAGGGGCAGTTCCGACCCGTGGAGAGGGGGTGGGCGGCGCTGCCTAAGGGGGTGGCGAGATCCTAGGGAGGCTGAGCCCCGGGGGGGAGCCAGTGCCTTGGGCCCTGCGGGGACGCGATGAAGGGGCTGGGGGCTTTAGGAGGGGAACCTGGGGCGTGTGGGAGTAGCGTCTGGAGGAAGTGGTGCTAAGTGGGTGGGGTCCTGAGGTATGTGGAAGGGACACCGAGGTAAATGGAAGAGGACATCGGAATGTGGGGCGAGGGGTGGGACAGGTTATGGGGGGGCAGTGTGTATTTAGAGGCAGAGTAGGAGGAGCGACAGAATAGAATTTGGGGCACGGAACTATTACTTTAGGGGGCAGCGTGGTATCGGGGCAGGTAGGCACGTGGTGGGTGGGGGGTAATGTGGGAGAACCAACAACTATTTTGGAGGGCAGAAATACAAGCTATGTGGGGTCACAGCGGCACGTGGAACTTGGAGTGTCAGGCTCGGTCCGGCAGAACTGGGTTGCGGTTTCGGCAGACGGAAGCAGTTAAGACCGTCTTAGGAAAACAGTCCTTAGCCCCGGCGAATACAGACTGGAAACAATTCTTTAAAAACACCTCGGCGCGGCGCGGGATTGGTGGTCGAGGCTACAGACCCCCCCCTCCCGCCCGTCAGCGCGCCCAGGCGCGGGCCGGGAGGCCCCCCCACCTCGGCCCAGAGAAAGCGCGAGTATCTAGGTGGGCGGCCCAAACCTCGACTCCCGGTGTTGCCGGGCAACAGCCATTCAGTTCGGTTGCTGGGACACGCGTCACCATGGCGACGGCTCCGCGCCGCGCAGTCTGAGTATTTAAAGAGCAAGCGCGCGCAACGCCCGGGCGTCCGAAAGCGGCCTGCGGGGCACCCCCCGGTGTTGCCGGGCAACAGCCATTCAGTTCGGTTGCTGGGACACGCGTCACCATGGCGACGGCTCCGCGCCGCGCAGTCTGAGTATTTAAAGAGCAAGCGCGCGCAACGCCCGGGCGTCCGAAAGCGGCCTGCGGGGCACCCCGGTCTCCCCTTCTCCCGTCACCCCCCCTTACCATCCCCGTCACCCTTCCCGGGCCAAGTCTCTCTGGCTTCTAAGGTGAGCCCAACTTCCCAGCGCGCTC
>NW_006159872.1:536763-544094 GCF_000334495.1 Tupaia belangeri chinensis | reverse complement strand
GGTGCAGTGTTGTTCTTTCCCCCGCCAATATTGCACTCGTCCCGGCCTCCGGCCCTCCCGGCCCCCCGGCCTCCCCCTCACCCGGAGCGGGTCAGCCCTCGCCCTCCTGCCTCTCGATCCTGGCTGAGCTAAGCTAAGATAGACTGGAGTGTCGCCGCTGCCACCGTGAGTAAGTGGGGCTGGGAGGGCTTTAGCCGTCCTCGACCAGCACCCCATCCTTAACCATGCACCTTCCCCCTCCGCGCCCCAAACTCGGCCAAACTTCTCCTAGATTTCTAACTTCCATCCTTCCAGGCTCTCTCCCTTACCCCCTCAGATTCTGTTCCCCACCCTGTCCCAGAAAAATCCCTAAATAAGCAATTACACTGGCTTAGAAAAAAACTGATACTTTATAGCAGTGTGCCGTTATCCTTCCTGGGGTTAGTGCCTGAGTAGTACCCCTTGAAAACCTCCCATCCCCTAAGCAGAGGGGTTACCACCCCTCCCGGGCTACACTGAAGGGTGCTGAGGATGGTCTGCGGTTGGCTGAGGGGCCGTAGCTTAGACCTCTGGGTCTCCAGGATGGACCCTGAGGCCATCTAAAATCAGGATTGGGAATCCGTTGCCACCTCCTCACACCCTTCCCTGGAGCAGCTGCCTCCTGAATGGCTCAAAGTCCTCGGGCACTGTGTCTGAAGAAGGGGAGATAAGTCAGGTCAGAGGATGCAGCTCGTCCTGCCAGGGCACGAGGGGTCAGGCTGACCTCTGTCTAGAGCCTTACCATTGCATCGGTACTGGAGATTGGACCAAATGATGTTTTCTTGGGAGAAGCAGAATACACCAAGACGCCCCCCTCGCATGGATGTATCAATGATCACCCCAGAATCTGCCACTAGCTGGGGACCCTCATAAAGCTTCACCCTGTCCAAGATAGAGGTGTCTATTGGTGCTAGGGTGCCAGTGGACATTGTACCACCATGCCCAGGGCCTGGCTTCTCCCCAGCCCCCTACAGCTCACCAGGCCTAGAGAGAAGGGAGGGGGGCAAAGGGAGGAAGGAAAAGGGAGGGAAGGGGGTGCTTTTCTCAGGCCTGGGGCCCCTAGCTCTTTGTCCAGCCCCTTTTGCATCTCAAAGCACCAGCCACATTCCAAGCGAGGATTGGGTTGCCATGACGATGAGCACAATGGGCTGGGGGGTGAAGTCACCCGCTTCCCAGGCTCTAGTCCACCCCCCTTTATCCCCTGCCCTGGCGCCCCACAGCCCCAGGCACCTTAAAGGGGAACCAACCCAGGTCCTTGGACTCACTGGGCTCTTCCCTCTCCCTTCCCCGTCATCCCCACTAACTAGGGGCCCTTGTTGGAGGGGACGCAAAGTTGTGGACAAAGTGCGGAACAGATGGGCCTGTGAAGTCCGGGCCCTGGTTTGCTGTTCTGTGAATGATGGTCCCTTCCAGGTCAAACCCGTCCCTGAGGCCGGTGCTGAGCTGTACCAGCTATGGACGTGACTGCCCTTCCACAGATGGGCCTGGGGTTTAGAGGCTCCCAGGGGGTTGTAAAGGACACCTAGCCCGGTGCCCTTGTTTTACAGAGGGGAAACGGGGCACAGAGGAAGAATGACTTGCCCAGCATCGCCTGTAGGTCCTGTGTCTGTGGTGAGAAGGGAGATGGAGAAAAGCGGCACAGTCCCTCCCACAGCACCAAGGAATTAAGTAGAGGGGAGGTCGCTGGTGAGTCCCAGCCAAAGGGGAAGGAAGAGCACAGTTTGGGGTCCTCCAGAGGGCTTAGCTCCTCCTCTCACCGAATGTAGCCAACTTGCGGCCGGTGCAGCAGCTGCCATCGATAGGAGGTCTTGTCCCTCCAGCCCACGTTTCGTGGGTCAGTCCACAGCAGCCGTACCTGGTCAGGGGTGTGGCCAGTATGCCAGAGGGCGTTCCGGAGGTGCTCACCTGGGCCTGACACCGATGTCACTGCCTGCGGGGAGGGGCATTGGCAAAGACATGGTCACCACAGGCCAGGGCGAGAGGAGAGAACAGGTAAGTCAGAGCAGGTGGTAAAGGGGGTCAAGGTGTCTGGAAACTGCCCCGCAGCCTCAGAGAGACAACCAGGCCAGATGGCTAGGTAAGAAGGGTCCCAGGCAGGTTGTGAGGGCGATCCTAGGGCTGGTCGGAGGGCCTGTGGGAAAGGGCCCCGGGTTGGGAGATCCGGGACAACTGGGGGACCTTGAGCTGCAGCCCAGGCTGAGCCACGGCCCGGAAGGGTGTGGCCTGCCAGTAGGTCTGCTCCGTCTGTTTCCACATGACCACGTAGAAGCGGCCGCTGTCCTGGTAACTGAAGAGAAAGCCTGCGTAGTCATCATCGGTCACTGTGTTCACGTGGAAGGTGCCTTCAAAGTCCACGCCATTGAAGGCTGTGTATCCTGGCGTTGGGTGGGAGGAATGTCAGGGGCCGTGAAGCTTCTGTGGCCCAACATAGGGCGGGGGTGGGAAGGGACGCCTGCTGTAGGTGTGGCCAGCTTGCCTCACTGCCCTGGCTCTGGCCCCTCAGTCCCTCCCTGTCCTCCCCTGCCTCACCCTCTGCTCCTGTAGGACTCCTGTATTCTGAAATTATCGAAATTGCTGAGCTGAGTGTTCCGTACGTACCCACTGCCAGGCCGGGGTCACTGTTCATGGTCTGAACAATTTCCATGCCCTAGGGTTGTATAATGAAGAGCCCTGCTGCAGGTGTGCTTCCCCACCTGGGCCCCACCCAGTGATCCGGTCTGACAGCGCCCACTCAACCCACTGGCTGGGTACCTGGTTGAGCACGACCCAATTCGGGTCGATCTGAGCATCACCCTCGGGATCCAGGACGACGGTCTGATAGGCCCGAAAATCCGTGAGGGTCACCTCTGCACTTTCGGGACATACATCCAGGGGGTCGACCACTGCGTCGTTGTCGAAGTCGTCTTCACACACATCACCAACGCCATTGCCTAGGCAGGGAGACGCCGGGTGCTCAGGAAGCCCTGGTCACTGCCCCTAGCCAGCACTAGCGCCCCTGGGCCTCGCCTTCCTGACCTCTTTCCCCACCCTGCCCTTCCTCGCTCCCCTGCTGCCTGTCCCTGAACAAACCCTACCCCAGTCCCAGCCACTGCTGGGCCCCCGGCTTACCGTCTGAGTCCTTCTGATTGGGATTGGGTACCAGGCGACAGTTGTCAGGTCCGGGAGGCACGTAATCCGGGACACCGTCGTTGTCGTCATCCCCATCACACTCATCCCCAAGTCCATCGTTGTCGGAGTCCAGCTGGGAGCTATTCGGCAGCTGTGGGCAGTTGTCCTTGGTGTCCTGATGCCCGTCCCCATCGCTGCTCAGAACAGGCACCAAATAAAGGCTTTAAAGACCCCCATCCTTCCCTGCCTCCTCAGCTGAGGAGTCTCTGGAGTCTACCCGCCATCCGTCCAGACCCTTGCAGTTGGCTGGATGAGGTGCAGGGTCAGCAGGAGGAGTGGAGGGTAGACTGTGAGGATGCCGTCCTGCTCCGTGGAGGAACATCAGGACTGAATCACACAGGAGACGGAGCGGACACGACAAGCGAGGAAGATATCCCTGTAAGACCTTGCGCCTCTGGCATGACCCTACCTGTCTTCATTGGTGTCACAGACGTCCCCCACCAGGTCGCTGTCTGCATCTGTCTGAGAGAGGAGCCTGTTCTCACCATCTCTCGGTAACTCAGAGGTGACCTGACCCCTTCCCATCCAAAGGGCTAGAGCGGATGCCCTAGTTTTCCCAGCCCTCCCTGCCCTCGCCATTCCCCTGTACCTGGGTGGGATTGCTCATTTCGGGGCAGCTGTCACAAGCATCTCCCACCCCGTCCTCATCCCTGTCTGTCTGTAGAGGGTTGGGGACTTTCGGGCAATTGTCCAGTCCATTGGGAATGCCTGGAAGATGGGGGTGGGGGGGGGTGACGGGGTAAGCACAAGGCTGTCACTAGAACATGTCCTTCTCTTCCAGGTTGGTGAAAGCCCCGGGCTTCGTCTCCCCACCCAGAGGACCACTGGTCAGCATCTCTGCATGGGCCCGTGTCGCCCTCCCCTCCCGCCCACACCCTGCTAAGCCACCACCATCCCTCGCACTCCCACTGGCGTCTGCTGCAGGTTATCTCACACCCAAGCCGGCAGCTGCAAGCACAGCGCCCCGTTTCTCTTGTAGCCACCTGCTTTCCCCCCAGGATCCAGGCTCCCAGCCACCCCTCGGCCCCAAGCCTGTACCGTCCCCGTCCACGTCATTGTCACAGGCATCTCCTTCTCCATTGCCATCCGTGTCTTTCTGGTCATTGTTGGGAACATTCGGGCAGTTGTCACAGGCATCACCAAAAGAGTCCGTATCTGAGTTCTGCTGGTCCTTGTTGGGGAACAGCCGGCAATTGTCCTGGGCAGGGGGTGGGAGGGGAAGGGTTGGTCTCTGAGCCCCTGGCCCTTGCCTCATGCCCACCTTGTCCCTGTACCCTGTCTAAGATCACCACCCCTGTGACAGTCTGCCTGCTTGGCACAGTCCCACCCACTCAGCCTCCAGGTAGTCCCCCTTGTCCGGGGTGCCAGGTTTATGTCCCCCTAAGCTGGAGGATGGGGGCCTTTTCTAGAAAGCTGCCCTGTGTCGAGGAGAGGCAGGATTATGAGCCTGAGGCAAGAGACATGGAACAGAAGGAGAGCAAGGGGGCCGGGAGGGGTGGGCTGCCTGGGAGTCACCTCCACATTCTTGATCCCGTCCCCATCGGCGTCGTCATCACACTGGTCTCCCACACCATCATTATCAGCGTCTTCCTGTCCAGAGTTGGGTGTTAAAAGGCAGTTGTCCTAAAGGTGAGGGGGACGAAGAGGAGGATGAGGTCCCCTGGCACAGCCGGGGACTCTCCACGCTCACCGGCCCGCACGTCCTTGCACCTGCTTGCAGTGTTTGTTGTTGTCCATGCAGGGCAGCGCCTGGTCCGGGTAGCCGTCGATGTCCGTGTCGGGCCCACACACGTTCCCGTTCCCTGCCCAGCCCACGTTACACTGGCCAACACAAAGGGCAGGAGGTGGTTTGGGCTGGTTCCCGCAGCTTTTTCTTCCCTGCTCAGGCTTCATGACCCTCTCCCAAATTTCCCTTCCTTCTAAGCCCAAGGCCTAGCTCACCTGGCAAGACACTGCCCCATTGCGTTCAAAGAGACAGTGAGCTTGGACGTGGCAGGGGCTGTGGGCTGGACTGTGGCAGCTCCGAGCTGGGAGGCAGCCGTGGCTCTGGTTGCCCAGGAAGCCCAGGCGGCAGGGACCACATCTGAAAGAGCCCTGAGAGGGGGGGAAGCAGGGACTCACTCAGGAAGAAGGGTGAGCCTCAGGCCCATGGACCCCACCCGCGAGGTCTGGACGGTGCTGCAGCATGTCAGGTATATTGGTGTCTCTTCTGGGTTTGCACTGACAGCCCTTCAAGGGAGGTAATAGCACCGTTACTCAAAGGAGGACACCAAGGCTCAGGAAGGTTAAGTAGAGGGGCCAGCAGGTGGCGTGCTGGTTCAGGTATTAAGACTTCCATAGGGCAGGCTGTGTTTGAGTTCCGGACCCTGCTACTTGAAGGTCAAGCTGGGTATGCGTGCCTGTGTGCCCCAAAGCCTGAGAAAATAGAAAAGAGATTGTGACATGATCATCACCCTGGGGATGATTTCCCACTTTCTCTCTGTCTCCCATGAACACATATGCCCTATGGCAAAAAATAAAATAAAAAAGATTTGTTTGTTTTAAAAGAGATTTTTGCCTTAGGGCATGTGTGCTTGCAAGAAAGAGAGAGTGAGAGGAAATGTAAATGACCCCATGGTGGAGGGACCAGCAGCTGGTGTAATGGCTATGTCACTGGGGTCTCAAGTAGCTGACCATGGTTCGAGTCCCAGACCCGGTGGCTTGAACTCACACTGGGCACATGTGTGTGCGTGCCCAAGATCCCAGGAGGAGAAGGGATTGTGGTGTGGCCATCCCCCTTGGGGATGATTTCTCACTTTCTGTCTCTGTCTTTCTGGCGCACACGCCTTATAGCAAAAACCTCTCAAAAAAGAAAAAGAAATCATTCCCTGGTGGGGATGGCCACACAACAATCCCTTCTCCGTTTTCTCAGGATTTGGAGCATACACGCCCAACATGATTTTCAAGCAGCCAGATCCAGGACTTGACCCATGGTCAACCATGTGGAAGTCCAGCTATGCCGTCTGCTTGTCCCAAGGTTAAATAATTTGCTAAAGGCCAAACCAGGATTCCAAACCAAGACTACAAAGAGACCTGTGCAGTGCCCTAAGGGAGGCGGCAGGGAATGTGAAGGTAAGAGTCATGCCTTCCTGTCAGCCCAGTTGCTGTCTAGGTATTCAGCTCACCACGGTGTTGGTGCAGACAGAGTTGGGGTCACAGCCACCATTGTTCCCATCGTTGCATTCATCAATGTCGTTGCAGACCTGGAGGGGCAGACGTTGGGTGGGACCAGCTCTATGGTGGGTCTGAGGCAACTGATGTGGCCTTCTCTGGGAACACCAGCATGAAGCCCAGACCCAAAGCCCGTGCAGAGCCAGCCTCATCCCATTTCTCACAAGGGCCCCACATCCAACCCAGAAGTCCCCTGGGCTTTATGAAGCCAAGACCCCTTGTCTACACACTGCCCAGCCCGACCTGTTTGCTGGCTCGGGCGTAGTCGATGCCCACACCAGACACCTGTGTGCCTTTGTAGCCTCGAGGACAGGCCTCACAGTGGAAACCGGGCATGGTGTTGATGCAGCTGGAGCCCGGGAAGCAGGGGTCGGCGTGAGCGCACTGGGGACAAGGAGAAGGCAATGCTCAGGCCTCCCCATGGCCCCTTCTACCAGGGCTCCTGGACGCTGGCCTGCCCCTTCTGCAGCTCTCCCCACCCAGCCCAGGTGCTCCTGAGCCCACCACAGCCCCATGTCGAGCTGTCTCCATTTTCCCTCCACACCCCCGGCTCCTCCCCAGTGTGGCCCTCAGTCCCTGCTGCAGGCCTTCCGTCTCCTTCCCGTCTCATGTCACCCCAGGCTCCTCTGCTGGCCAGCGTTCACCCCACCTTCTCGGGCCCTCCTGACACTCCCCCAGCTGTGTGCCCTGGGTGCTGCCCTCCCACCTCATTGATGTCCTTGCAGTGAGTGCCATTGCCCTGGAGACCCGGGGGACAGGGCCCGCAGCGGTAGCCGGGGTACTCGTACACCTCCATGCAGTCCACGCCTCGGAAGCAGGGATTGGGGCTGCAGTGGGAACGCTGCTCGTGGAAGCCTGGGGGTGGGCACAGTCAGAGCCACCCAGTGGTCACCCACTTGGGGGAGCCGAAGCCACGGGGGGGGGGGCGGGGCGGG
>NW_006159872.1:532595-535997 GCF_000334495.1 Tupaia belangeri chinensis | reverse complement strand
GGGGGCGGGCAGGGAGCTCAGTGATGCCTTCTGGAGCCCTTCCCCGCTCTCCACTCACCGCACACCTGACACTCCATGATGGTGTTTCGGATCAGAGACATTTCCTTCACCTGGCAGGCAGGATGGAGAAGAGTCAGCTCTTGGCGACTTCCAACCCGGAAACAGTACCACCCTTTGCCACCGGCCCACCCGAACCTGGTCTCGGATGTCATCCCGCAGCTCCACCAGGATCTGGTTGAAGAGGGTGAGTTGGGTGACCAGCGCCTTGGTCTGCTCCCCTGTCAGAGTCCATGACGTGGAGAGGCTCAGAACTGGGGCACCAGCCCTGACCCCTCCTTGGGCAGTCAGCCAGCTCTTGTCACTGCCATCCTCCCCTTTAAGCCTTACCCATTCCCTACTGAGGAGGACTTAGGCAAAGCCTGGGTGCCTTGCCCACCACCCTCGGGCCACTCACCTAGGATGGAGTGCAGTGCACTGGTCACTAGGGAGGAGGAGAAAACACAGGGTGAGGCTGGAGGCGGCACGTGGGGGCAGCAGGAGGGAGAGGGACGGAGCTGAGCCTCCGAAGTGTGTTGTGGAGGTGCAGTTGGCCAGCAGGCCTTGCCAGCTCTTTCCGCAGGGCCAGGGACGCACTGAGGGGGTTGCCTGATGTACGGGCAAAGCCCACGTCCTCCTAGCTGCCAGGCTTGGTAGTGGAGAGGTGATTCAAGGAAGAGGTGGCCAGGACTAGGGACACTGGTCTCCTCTCTCCCTCCTGAACTGCCACTTGGAGAGGTCTTTGAGACACTGGGGAGAAGTGGCTGTCAGTCTAGGTGACAGTCTCAGCATCCACAGAGACCAGGCCAATGGGCAGTGCCCCACAAATCTGCTCTAGGTGGCAGCTGCGGTGGGAGCTAAAGATGGCACGAGTGTCTCAGCAAAGGCCGGACAACAGCCTTCTCCCTAGCCGCCCTCCCGCCCTCCGTCCTCAGAGCTGTTTTCCTGTGGGATGGTATTATCTGACCGGACTGGGAGAGTTTTGGGATTCACACTTCCTGGGGTGGGCTGTATTGGAAACCATAGAGTCAGAGGTGAGCAGTTTGGGGTAGCAGGGTCAGAAACCCCAGGAACAGGCAAGCCAAAGAAATGGGTATTGAGGGAAAGGGAGGCCCAGAGGACAGTCACCAAAGGCCACAGGACCCGGGTGCAGATGTCAGCTAATGGAAGTGCCATGTTACCTGCGCTGTGGATGGACTCGTCCCCCTGGAATGGACACTCGCTCAAGGCTCCTACCCGGGCCATGGACCCGCCCAGAATAAGCTTCATGGATTCCACAAAGCCCTGGGGGACAGCCGCAGAGTAAGGTGGGAGTACCTTCCTCCCCATTGGTGCAAACTCCCTAGAAACTCCCAGGGCCCTCCCCGCTCACCTGCATCCTCAGATAAGCCTTCTGCCCAGTCCCTCCCCGCTCACCTGCATCCTCAGATAAGCTTTCTGCCCAGGCCTGATCTCCAGCCCGTCGACCTCTGCTGGAGGAATGGGGGCCAGTGCCGGGAGGCCAGCATGCTGGTCGCCCAGTTTGCAGTCCACGTAAAGCTGCAGAGCAGGGCTGGGGCGGGCCGGACCTCGGAGTCGCAGGAGCGCGGTGTGTGTGCGCCCGTCAGCCAGGCCCGCTTGCTGTAGGTTCACCGCGTGGACTTTGCCATCCTCACGCTGGTACCGCACCAGCACTGCCCAGGAGGGGGGGTCAGTATGGGCACCGTCCCCCACCCCCGTCTCCCAGGTGAATCTTAGATCGACTTTTCCGATACCTCATCTTTATGGCTACCTTCCTGAATCCAGCTATGTAGCACTCAACACCCCGTACCTGACAGGTGCACAATAAACGATTTCCAAATTGGTTTAGACTAGGACTGTCGTAGTCTTCAGTGGCATCAGATCACTGTCCTGTCCTTGGGTGGCAGCTGATCTGGACCCACTGAGCTCTTGCAGGGGCCCGAGGGACTGTTCTGTATCACTGCTGAGACATACCTCACCCTCCCATTCCTGGAATACCAGGCCTCGCCCTAGCACTCGGTACCTGGCCTCCTGAGGCATCTAAGCACCCCATGCCAGGAGCTCCCTGGAGTACCTGGGCACAGCCTGATGAGGCCATGGTCCCCAGAGGAGGCCAAGGAGAATTAGGAGGCACCTGGGAGCGAGAGATGATGGAAAGCACCCAAAGGGGTCACCGCTGCCGGAAAGGAGATGCCCACCAGTCACCTTTGTTGATCTTGCCCACAACGGAGGCCTCCAGCCATCGCGTGTTGTCTTGGCGAGAGTAGAGGCCAAAGAGGACTCCACCCTGCTTGGGGGGCAGGCGGAAAGTGGACAGGAGGTAGATGTCCCCGGCAGTGAGCAAAGCTGTCCGGATCTTCTCTGCCGCAGCCACCATCTGCCGGGACTCGCCCACAGTCAGCAGGTCAATTACTGGCCAGACAGGAGTTATGAAAGAGGGGTCAGATGCTAAGGTCTACCTCGATCCTGAGGCCTCAGGGGTAGGACACTTGCGTCATCACCTTCTCCACACTCAACCCCTGTTGCCATCAGAGGACAGGCGCTGTGACTGCCTTTCTCTAACTATTGCCAACCAACACCCTCTGGGAATCCGCGGTCCTGAAGTTCTCTCAGGACAGAAACGCCCGCAAACTTGAGATGCCTCGCCAGGTGGCGCAAGAGAGACGTTGTGCTGATGCTTTGCAGGAGTGGCACCTGGTGCCCACAGCCCAGAAATGGGACAGCTTCTTCCACTGCGGGGTTGGCTCATTCCACATTCTAGGACTACCCCCTTCTATCCTGGGGGCTCAGCACACTCCCTCTGGATAAGGCCAGTTGCTCACTGAGGGCTCTGACGCTCCCATGTCTGGCTCTCTCCCGGAATACTGGGCCCAGCTCCCCTGCCTCCTGTGTCCTGGCCAATCTGTGGTTTCCCTTCCAAGCTAGTAAGGAATCTGCCTGTCATCTGCTCCAGCCACCTCTCCCACACCCATGGGCCCACCCCACCGCCAGACCTCCGGGAGAGCCCAGACCTCTGGGTCCCCGCCCCCACCCTGTCCTGTGGCAGCCAGGAGCTGAAGGGGTTGGAGCCCAGGGACCCACTCAGCATAGCTACCCTTAGGCTGCTCTCTGACTCAGTGCCTGTGAATATTCAGACACTAATCCATCCAGGCAGCCCAGCATCCAGCTCCTGAGTCCCCTGTCCTGGCCTCAGGGCCCACCCTGACCACTTCCCACTCCCCACCACTCTCTGGTGCCCACTCCTCCCTATCGGGCTGATTTCCCCTACTCCTTACAGTATATTTCCTCCTGGTCAATTTCTGGACTCTTGCTCTCTCCCCTGCGGCATGTTCCTTGCTACCTGGCCTGGGGGCAAAGAGGGAAGAG
>NW_006159872.1:531694-532444 GCF_000334495.1 Tupaia belangeri chinensis | reverse complement strand
AGTGGGGGGGGGCAGAAGGAGGAGGGGGGGTGAAACAAAGAGCTGTCAATCACCCTGGAGGCATCCCCACCTCCGGGAACCAGGGGCTCTAGGACAGAGCCCTGGAGGCCTCCCTGCCTCCTGCCCCTCCCTGCAGGTCCTCTCTCCCAGGTGCCTTTCTCCCTGTCATTCCGTGTCGGGGGGCTTCGGTACACAGCACTACCGAATGCTACTGTGTTCTGGAAGCCACCGTTGGGGAAAGCAGGGACGTGCCAAACAGTGGGTATTATTCCACAGCTGGCAGGAAAGGATGCCAAGGGAGCGGTCAAACTCGCTTGCTCTGGTGCCCAAGAGCTGCCCACACGGCATGAAGTTTGCTGCTGGCGGAGCAAGTGCTCTTTATTAGAGTAGGGGGTCCCCTGACATGCGCCTGTTCCTCCATTTTCCCTCGTTCCTAGGAAAACTTGGAGTCTGGAAGGGTCCGATGGGATCTGGAGGGACAGTCTTAAACCGGCGGCCAGTGAGGTCGGGTGAACAAATCAGTTGGGAGGAAAGGGACCCCAAGGGCAGGAGAAGAGCAGGGCGCAGGCCAGGAGCGGAAGGGCAGATCAGGGAACGCCGTGGGCACTGGCGGACCGGCCGTGACCGGGTGGAAGCAGAGGGGCGCCTGAGTTCGCGTTGCCGAGGCAACGGTCGCGAGCCCCACCTCCCCTCCCCCCACGGGCCCCAGCCCGGCCTCTGCTCCGGCCGCCGCCACCGCCCCTGTTTTGC
>NW_006159872.1:521054-531341 GCF_000334495.1 Tupaia belangeri chinensis | reverse complement strand
CGCGGGGAAGGGCAGAGGCGCGTGGGGAGGTGCTTCCGGGACAGAGGGCGCTCAAGATGGCGGCGCCCATGGAGCTGTTCTGCTGGTCAGGGGGCTGGGGGCTGCCGTCTGTGGACCTGGACAGCCTGGCCGTGCTGGTGAGGGGTGGCGCCGGCGCCCTGTGCTGCGCCCCGGAGGACTGGGGAGGGGGCCCGAGCTAGCCGAGCGTCTGAACCTTGGTGGGGCGCCTCAGCACGGGCGCAGGAGGGGAAGTTGAGGCAGTCCACGAGCGTGCTTGGCCGACGTGGGCTCAGTGCCCCATGCCATGGTTTATGTGGCTTCGTGCAGCGATGGAAAGAGCCCTGATCGCGAGCTCAGAAGATGGGTTCTAGCCCTCGTACATACATTTGCTGGCGGTGTGACCTTGGGCGATCCTTCTCTTGGGTGCTGTTTCTTCATCCGGAGGTGGTAGGCTGAACCGTCTCAAGGACCTCCTCCGGCGAGGCTTTCTCTCCTTTCATTCCTGCCTCCCCCTCAGCCCCCCACTTCGCCCCTCACTAAACTGCGTTTACCGAGCTCATTATTTGTGGGGCCAAATGGCCTAGGGCCGGGCTCTATCAAAAGAGCTTTGAAATCAGACACATAGCTCATCATAGTCTTTCGCTCCCTCCTTATTTTAAAAAGCATGTATTAGATTTATTCCAAATACCAAACATTACCATGCAAAGATGAACAGTACTTGGTCCCTCCCTGCAAGGTGCTTACAGAAAAATAGATGTGTAAGCAAGATAGTGTAATGAAGTGTTCAGGTGTAAGCGACAAAGCTACTTCAAAAAGTTAGTGGAAAATGGGATTAATGTGAGTTTATTTTGGTGTAATAAATTTGAAATCCTTGCTTAGTTTTTTTCCTAATACATATTTTTCCATGGACTTTTGTATAAGGAACGAGACACAGAGCATGGCAAAAAGGGTATCATCAGTTGTTCCCAGAAGAGGAATACTGGTGATATCGGGTAGGAGAAGCTTCTGGGGATAGATGTTCACCTGGGAGGAGTGATGGTAGGAGGGGAGACCGAGGGAAGGATTTTCCCAGCTGACTTATAAACACGGACATGTCCATAGTCGGCTCTTGTGTTGTCTGTGTGTAAAATGGAAACATTTACCTACCTTTTTTCTTTTTGTACTAAGGTATTAGGCATTGGGTATAGCACATACATATTCAATGAATGTTTTCTCTTCTTGGTTCCCCTGTTGGCGCCATGGCCGTGACCTCTCTGCCATCTACTTTCTTCTCTGCCAGACTTACGCCAGATTTACTGGTGTTCCACTCAAGGTACACAAGATCACCAATCCCTGGCGGAGCCCTTCAGGTACTCAGCATCCTTGGGGAGTGGGGGAAAAGGGCGCATTCCAGGGGAGGAGCAGGAGACAGGCAGGAATGTGGTAAGAATTGGTGTGGATAGGCATCTAAGGGTGTGGTGGGCATACTCTGTCTCAATGTCAGGAATGCTGCCTGCCCTGAGGACCAGTCATGGAGAGGTCATCTCACTCCCACACAAGATCATCACTCGCCTTCGAAAAGAGGTAGGTAGTTTGGATGAGGGGCTGCCAGCGAAAGAAGTTCACTCAGTTCAGTACAACACCTGTTTATTGAGCACCAGCTGTACACCACGCTCAGATGCAGGTAACCCCGAACATCAGGAGCACAGTCTGATGGGGAGTCACACACGATGTGGCTGTGATACAGTAAGGCACTGAGCGAGAAATTAAGCTCAGGACAACATGGGAGCGTCTACAGGCACAAAGCTGTCTGCCTGCTGGCCAGGAAGGGAGAGGCAGAGGCCAGTGACACAGAACAGAAAGGAGAGTGGAAGTCCTCAAAGGTGGGGCTGGAGAGGGACTTAGAAGGGCCACTTCCTTGTTTTTAGGAACTAGTTTGTGCTGATTATGGGGATCAGGATGGACAAGGCTTAGAGCCAGGCTGAAGGACTTGTACGAGTCTTATGAGAGGAATGGGGAGGCAAGGCTGTGTTCTTCACTCTGTCGTGGACTGTGAGCTATTGGGCATAACAAGGAGCCTCAGAGCCATGAGCTCCTTATTTGTAAAACCAGGGTCCTTAAGCAGCATGCTGTCCAAAGGCTTTTCCAGTTAGAGCCATCATGTTATCAGGTTCCTCATCTCTACTTTCCCAGAAATGAAAGAGCCAGGAAATTAATGGAGGCTTAAGAGGCCTGGAGAGGGGATTCAGAAGAAGGGAGTCAAAGCCAAAGTTCCAGGGGACCAGCAGTTAGCGTAATGGCTATGTTGCTGGACTCCCACGTAGTCTACCGCGGTTCACGTCCCGGACCCAGTGGCTTAAAACTCACGCCGGGCACGTGTGCGTGTGTGCCCAAGATCCTGAGAGGAGATGGGATTGCGGTGTGTCCATCCCCCCAGGGGGTGATTTCTCGCTTTCTGTCTCTCTGTCTCTCTCTGTCTGTCTGGCGAGCACACGCGCCCTATAGCAAAAACCTCCCCAAAAAAATAAAAGCGGAAACCAGCAGTTAGCGTAATGGCTATGTCGCTGGATTCCCACGTAGTCGACCGCGGTTCACGTCCCGGACCCAGTGGCTTAAAACTCACGCCGGGCGCGTGTGCGTGCATGCCCAAGATCCCGAGAGGAGAATGGAGGAAAAGGGATTGCGGCGTGACCATCCCCCCTGGGGGGTGATTTCTCGCTTTCTGTCTCTATGTCTCTCTCTGTCTGTCTGGCGAGCGCACGTGCCCCATTGCCCTGATTTCTTATATATGAACAGAGCTTTTCTGGTTTTCAAAGTGTTTTCTCCTAAACTGGTTTCTAACACAGTCACAATAAGAGGAGGAAATCACTACACCCATCCCACAGGAGAGAAGCTGATGCTTAGACAAGTTTAAAGTCCATGCTCAAGAGGCTATCTGGGGACAAGGCTTATTAAGGATGTAGACGGGTGCCAAGGAGCAGACAGGAGCATGGGAAGGTAGGGCGGGCTGAGAGCTGGGATACGGGTGCAGAGGGTGTGTGGTGGTGGCACCTGGGCCATGGAATGAAGTGGGAGAAATAACCAAGAGCTGAACACGGAGGGGACAAGCCGGGGCCCTGGGCCGCTCACCAGGCCCAGGAGGAGATGGTGTTCCCTGGCTCCTTAGGCAGACCGCGGCCCGGCTGGCATCTGAGCTCCGCTTGGCCCCGCTAGCTTTGTGGTGTCTGGGTCGGGGAAGCGACTGTTAGAAAGTTGCCGTCAGCAGGCATGCTGCCAGCTTTCCGTGGAAACTCTGGGAGCTGCTCCTAGTTTGTGGCTGGGCCTTCCTTCCTCCCCCCAATGGGCGCAAGACCTTGACGGCCAGCGGGCTCCAAGGCCCAGGCTTTCTGCCAATAGCAACAGGCTACTGACTTGGCGAAAAGCTCTGCACTCGACCTCTGCTACTCAGAGCCATTGCAAGAGCACGGGGTACCAAAGATTCCTCCCTCGTTGGGGAAGTGCCCCCGCGGCTCCCCAGTGTCTACCTCATGGGCATTTCTCCACAGAAGTACAATGCTGATTACGACCTGTCAGCCCGGCAAGGGGCAGACACCCTGGCCTTCATGTCTCTCCTGGAGGAGAAGCTGCTCCCGGTGCTGGTGAGTGTGCCCAGCCCTCCAGCATTCACGGCCAGCAGGGGAGGGGGCTGGGCATACGGCCCCATACTTGGGCTTAGAGCAGCACGGGGGCAGGTGCACCGATTCAGACCTGCCTCTCCCTTCTCACCTACAATTCAGATACACACTTTCTGGATAGACACCAAGAACTATGTGGAGGTGACCCGGAAGTGGTATGCAGAGGCGATGCCCTTTCCCCTCAACTTCTTCCTGCCTGGCCGCATGCAGCGGCAGTACATGGAACGGCTGCAGCTGCTGTGTGGGGAGTACAGGCCGGAGAACGAAGAAGAGCTGGAGAAAGAGGTAGTTCTGGCACAGGGGGCTGTTGTGTGAGATGAGCCCCAAGGAGGACAGCCAGGAATGGGAGGTGGCACTGTTCCCACAGCCGCAAGCCCGTCTGTGTTGTCCCCACAGCTGTACGGAGAGGCTCGGGAGTGCCTGACCCTTCTCTCCCAGCGCCTCGGCTCTCAGAAGTTCTTCTTTGGAGATGCGTGAGTCTGACCCCGGGGGAGAATGGGTGGCTCAGAAGATTCAGGTTCAGATGTTGGTCCCGGGGCGGGGGTAAATGTGGGCTCAGGCTCTGGACAGGAGGTCCTCGGGACAGACACTGGCTCTGGTGACAGTGGGGCTGTGTGTGGGGCCGGAGCCACCTCAGTGGTACAGGAGGGTGGGGTGGGAGGGCAGCCAGGCCAGCAGGGCTGCGGGGTACTCAATGTGCCCTTTATGCAGCCCTGAGATAGAGCCCTATTCAGGGCCAGGCTGGCGCCACCTGGGGAACCCTCCCTATGCCAGGTCCAGAACGGTGTGTCTTGCCTCCCCCGGTGGCCCCCTGCTGCCCAGAGCCCACCTCCCAGGGCTGACCCTGCCTTGAGCTCCATCTCTGCCCCGTTAGCCCCAGCTGTCCTCCATCCCACCCCCTCTGTCTGCTCCAGCCCTGCCTCCCTGGACGCCTTCGTCTTCAGCTACCTGGCCCTGCTGCTGCAGGCAAAGCTGCCCAGTGGGAAGCTGCAGGCTCACCTGCGGGGGCTGCACAACCTCTGTGCCTACTGTACCCACATCCTCAGCCTCTACTTTCCCTGGGACGGAGGTACGGGGCAGGCGGGAGTGGGCAGCTCTGGGGAAAGCGGGCAGGGGTCCAGGAACCAGCCCTGCCCACCTTCCTTTCTTGCTCCTCAGCTGAGGTGCCCCCCCCACGCCAGACTCCAGCAGGCTCAGAGACTGAGGAGGAGCCATACCGGCGCCGGAACCAGATCTTGTCGGTACTGGCGGGGCTGGCAGCCATGGTGGGCTATGCCTTGCTCAGTGGCATAGTTTCTATCCAGCGGGCAACGCCTGCCCGGGCCCCAGGCAGTCAGGCCCTGGGCATGGCCGAGGAAGACGAAGAGGAATGACTTGCCCTCGTGTTCACAGGACTGGTTTTTCTACTGTCGTGCATTCCAGAGGACTCTATGCCTCCCCATTTGTTGGTATAGCCCAAAGTGGGGTGCGACCCCCCCCCAAGAATAAAGTTACTCACACTGACTGGATCAGACAGCTCTCCTTTAAGGGTTACCATTCATCCTGACTGGTGCCCTGAGAGACCCTGGGAGCTCCCCCGCTCCCCCAGCACATGGCTCCTCCGGTGGCTTCTGTCCTGCTGGCATGGCTTCTGCATGAGCCCAGTTCTGCCTCTCCAGAAAGACCGGCATGCCCGTTCACAGTTCTGCTTCTCCAGGAAGACAAGTATGCCCCAGTTTTGGGTCTAGCCTTCCTAGTGTCTTCCTCCCCGCCCCCCATCTTGTGTTTTACAGACAGTGAGCTCACCCTGGGCCCAGGCCCAGTTTCCACAGACAGCCAGCACTCAGCATACGCTCACACCAGGATCTTTCCCT
The DNA here is from genome assembly GCF_000334495.1 of Tupaia belangeri chinensis. Lineage (NCBI taxonomy): Eukaryota > Metazoa > Chordata > Mammalia > Scandentia > Tupaiidae > Tupaia > Tupaia belangeri. Next base: position 525,835 of record NW_006159872.1, on the reverse strand, counting down.
GGGGACCTCCAGCCCCTGGCACCAGCTGGAGGGGAGAGTGAGTCACCCACACCACAGCCCCGAGCTTACGTCACTGAGCTCATCCCGGCCCTGCCATGCCCTTGTTAGCCACAGGCAGCATGTTAGCGGGCTCCCTTTAATGCCCACATGGAGCCTGGCACTGGCCTGGCTCTGCTTCGTCACTGGCGACGCCATAGGTAGGTCTGAATGGAGTAGCCAGGGGACATAGTCTCTAAGAATCCCACGGCAGGATCCTTGATGGTGAGAGGCACGTCCTTGGAGGAGCTGGGGAGCAGAGGAGAGACTGAGTATGAGCCACCAACACCCACCACCCACTCTTGAGCCCTGTTTCTGGACCCCACTGCCCTCACCGGTTGAGCACGACCACAACTGCAGAGCCGTCGGGGTGTGTCAGTGCCACTGCTTCCAAGTCGTTCTTCTCGCTGGCATCCAGCCCCACTCTCTGGGAGCCCTCAGGAATGAACTTGCTGAAATGGGCATAGACATCATCAGGGACCTTAGCCCAGCCCGTCTGGCCTTCAGGGCACCTATCAAATCTAAGACGGATGCCTCGACCCTTCCCCAGGCCTTCCATGACCAGGTGGTTAAGACAGCTGGATCCAGGACCAGCAGATAGCCCAGCAGTTATGTCACTGGACTCCCATGTAGTTGACAGTGGTTCAAGTCCTAGACCCAGCAGCTTAAAACTCACTCCAGGTGTGTGTGCATGTATGCCCAAAATCCTGAGAGGAGAATGGACGAGAAGGGATTGTGGTGTGGCCATCCCCCCTGGGCGGTGATTTCTTGCTTTCCGTCTGTCTCTCTCTGTCTCTCTAGTGAGCACACACACCCTATAGCAAAAATCTCTCAAAAAAAAAAAAGGCAGCTGGATCCTACATGGCCAACTGCGCAGTTCTGGTCCTAGACCCTGCAGCACGAATAACACGCCTGGCTGTACATGTGCCAAAAACCCTGAGACCGAAGAAAGATGGAGAAGGGATTGCGGTGTGAATATTCCCCGTGGTGGGGGTGTGCTTTCTCCTCTCCCTCTGTCGCCAATGAGTACACATATCCGATAGCAAAAAGGGTCACCTGCTTCCCCCATCACCACCCTCACTCGAGGCCTTGAGTCACACTGCTAAGCACTGGCCCTGTCACATCCCAGCTCCAGCACTGGACACTCAGGGGTGTCTGTGTCCCTAATGCCACCCAGTCACTTCCTGCCTGTGTGGTGCAAGGGGGCTGGGTGTGCCTCTCCAGAGTCCCCACCCTAAACGCCTTCCTGTTCCTTGGTGGTGTGGGGTGAGGCCAGCTCGTGGCGGGGGCTGATAGGCCCTGTGTGGAAGCAGGGTGTCCGCCCTCCTCTCACCTGAAGTGGCCAAGGTGGTAGAACATGGGCTGCTTGTAAAACGTGTCCTTGGCAATGTCTACGATGATGGGGCTGTCAACAAAGTTGCGCACCCAGTTGGGGCCCCCTTCGGGGTTCAGGGCTAGGTTCCAGTCCGTCCAGCCAACCACATGGTAGAGGAGGTTCTAGGGAAAAGACAGAGGCTCAACAGTAGGGTCCCCAGAGGATGTAGTTAAGGATCACATGAGGGGGGGGTGTGAGCAGTCCAGCCCTGAGGGGGGCGCCATGTCTCTAATTTCTAAGGGCCTGTGAAGATGGAGGCATCTCCAGGGAAGCTAAGAACTCAGAGACCCAGCATCTGTGAGAAGTGGCGGCGTGTGCATATCCATGAAGGAAAGGAGCCAGAATCATGTATGCCTCAACGGCTCCAATGGACAGCCAACTGAGGAGTTGGAGAGGAAGGCCTGTCGGCCTGTGGTGAGACCGAAGGGCGCTCTCCACCGAGGGCCCAGGGGTCCGCTTTGCCGGCAGGGACAGGGCGGCTCACCGTGATGATGCTGTGGCTGTACTGCATGCCCCGGTCCCAGGAGCCCAGCCGCACACTCTGCTCCCAGAACTTGGAGCCCACACAGGCCTCGGACGCAAAGAGCATAGTGTCAGGGAAGAGGCGGTGCGTCTCCCCCAGGGTGGCTTTTGCTGGAGCCAGGAAGTCCAGGTACCAGTGTACAGCGATGCCGTGAACGTACTTGGCTGCCTCTGGGTCTGCCAGCACCTAGACAGGGCAGAGGAAGGACAGCCACTGACCCTGGGCCCTGGACAAAGGCTTCTGGGAGAGGAACTAGGTCTGAGAAATGGGCAGCGGGACAGATCAGCTGGAGGGGGCCTAAGTGACAGCCATGGGGTTCCACAGGGCCCTGAGGTCCAGAGTGGATGGTGGCCTCTGCACCCGGACCCAGCCCAGGATGCTCTAGGACTCTAAGAGCATTGGGAAGGGGAGGCACTCTGGGTCTGGAGCCGGTCCTTTGGGTGCTGGGTTTTGGGGGTCTCAAGCACTCGTGCATGCCCCGGTCCTTACCACCTGTGCCCAGCGGGGCAGCAGCAGGCGCTGGTCATCCAGCATCAGCAGGCGGACGTTGCGGTGGGTACTGTTGGCGAGGGTGGGGCCCAGGTCACGGGCGATGAAGTCTCGCTGGTGTTCAGGGGTGAAGCCCAGGCACTGGAAGGGGTACCCACTAATCAACCCCGCAGAAGGCTCGTTCTCAGCCGTCACTGCCCAGAACTGTAACTTGTACTCGGCATAGGCATCCAGAAATCTGGCAGGAGAAAGGGCATGAGTAGTGTCGGCCAGGAAAGCAGACCAAGACCTTGGGGAACAGGAGCCCCTGTGGAGTGGGGGAAACTGACAGGCCCACAGGAAGGAGGTGACCTGGGGCTAGGAAAGACAGATCCGAGGGTCGAATCAGGGCAAGGACAGGGACGGATATCCAGGAGGCTGAAATAGACCCCTAGCCCTGCCAGTTTTTACCTGACGAAGTAGTTGGCCCAGGTCTGGTGGTAGATATCCCCTGGCTGACCCTTGAGCGACCCCTTGCCATTTACGGCCCCATTGGTCTTGAGCCAAGTAGGAGACGTCCAGGGACTAGCCAAGAGGGAGACAGGGCGCTGGGCTAACCGCAGGGCTCGGTGAATCAGGGGGATCTAGAGAAATGGAGACACCCAGAGTTGAAACAGCCCAGGGGCCAGCCCACAGTTTGGTAGTCAAGGCAGCTGGATCCCACATGGCCAACCATGTGGTTCAAATCCTGGACCTGGCAGCTTGAGGAATATATCAGGCATGTTTGCATGCATGCCCCAAATCCTGAAAGGAGGCAGAAATGGGAAGAAAAGAGATTGTGGTTCGACCATTCCTCATGGGGCGGGGGCTGCTTTCTCACTTTCCCTTTCTCTCTGTCTCTGGTGAGCACACGTGCCCTCTGGCAAAACAAAAAAAGGAAACAGACTAGCCCAACCTGTGCATCAGGCCCAGCCATCAGCCCTCACGCTCCCACCTCCAGGAGAGAACAGGGGCCTGGTTCTGTGTCTCTCTGCAGACTGCCCTGGCCGAAGCCTCGCAAACCCGTGCCCTCAGTGCCAACAAGGCCTGAACACCCACCTTCATCTTGGTATCTTCATCTGGGAGGCTGAAGTTGTGCAGCTGGAAGTCGTCGGGGGTGTCGGCATAGGTGTAGGTGCGGATGGAGAAGTCGCAGCTGGCCATGGGTACCCGGATGATGTTATATTCAATTCCTGCAGAAAAGGATGACCAAAGTATGGGAGTTTGTGTCAACAAGAGGACGTGGCTTATCACTGCCAGGCCCAATAGTGTGTGAGTCAGGGCCAGGGGAACTTGGGCCACAGGACTGGGCCTGCAGAGCCATCACTGGGGTGAAGCACAGGCCCTTCTGAGCCCGAGCATCCCCAAGCACTCAGCAGAAAATTGGCAGGGTCTAAAGAAAGGTTAAGGAAAGAAAGCACCGGTCAGGCAGCTGGCCTACATGGCCGACTGTGCCATTTGAGTCCCAGACCCGGTGGCTTGAACATCACCCCAGGCGTGTGTGTGTGTGCGCACGTGTGTGTGTGTGTGTGTGCGCACGCGCGCATGCCCAAAATCCCAAGAGGAGAGTGAAGGAGAAGGGACTGTGGCATGGCTGTACCCCCTCCAGAGGGTGATTTCTCACTTTCTCTCTCTGTCTCTCACACACACCCTATAACAACTTTTTATAAAGTATCAATTCCAGGACTGGCAGATGGTTAAGGGTGCTGGACTCCCACATGGCTTACTGCAGTTCAAGTCCTGGACCTGGCAGCTTGCTTTCTCACTTTCTCTCTCTCTTTCTCTCTGTCCCTCTCTGGTCAAATTAAAATAAATAATACATAAACAAAGTAAATAAAATAACTCTTTAAAAGAAAAAAAAACATCAGTTCCAGGGTCAGGTGGCATGGTAGTTAATGGTGCTGGACTCCCACATGGCTACCATGGTTCAAGTCTTGGACCTGGCAGCTTGCTCTCTCACTCTCTCTCTCTCTCTCTCTCTCTCTCCTTCTCTCGACAAATTAAAAAATAGTAACTACAAATAAATACTTTTCTAAAAAGCATCAATTGCAGTGATCAGCAGACGACTTTATGGTTACATAGCTGGACTCTCATGTAGTCGACTGCGGTTCAAGTCTTGGGCCTGGTGGCTTTAAACCTCATGCTGGGTGGGACCGGCAGATGGCATGGTGGTTAAGGGCACTGGACTCCCACATGGCTGACTACGGTTCGAGTCCCAGACCTGGAGGCTTGCTTTTTCACTTTCGCTCTCTCTCTCTCTCTCTCTGGAAATATTAAAATAATAATAAATAAAGTTAAATAAATAATTATTTAAAAAAAAAAAAAAAACACCTGCTGGGG
>NW_006159872.1:520028-520966 GCF_000334495.1 Tupaia belangeri chinensis | reverse complement strand
GTGGCATGATGGGTGAGGCACTGGACTCCCACATGGCCTGCTCGGGTTCTAGTCTTGGACCTAGAGGCTTGCTTCCTCACTTTCCCTTTCTCTCTCTCTCCCTCTGGTGAGTATGTGGGCCTTTAGCAAGTTGGAAAATAATAACAACAATAAATAAAGTTAAATAAATAATTCTTAAAAATTAATTGGTGGACCAATAAATAAAATAACTAACCAAATGAAGAAATAAATATTAAAAATATATCACTTCAGGACCAGCAGATGGTATAGCAGTTACATTGCTGAACTCCCACATGGACAACTGCGATTTGAGTCCTGGACCTGGTGGTTTTCGATTCATATCAAGCACATGTGCATGTGTGCCTAAGATCCCAAGGAGAAACTGGAGAAGGGATTGTAGCGGGGCCATCCCCACTGGGGAATGATTTCTCACTTTCTGTCTCTCCATCTCTGTCTGTCTCTCCAGTGAGTGTACATACCCTATAGCAAAAATCTCTGGTAAAAAAAAAAATTATCAATTGCAGGGGCCAGCAGGTGATATGGTGGTTAAGATACTGGACTCCCACATGGCTGACCATGGTTCAAGTCCTGTACCTGCTGGCTTGCTTTCTCTCTCTCTCGCTGTGTCTGGTGAGTATGTGTGCCCTATAGCAAATTGGAAAAAAAAATTAAAATAAATTATTCTTTTTTAAAAACATTTACTTCTATTTATTCATTTATTATTCATTTATTTTATTGTGACCAGAGAGTGAGAGAGTAAGAGAGAGAGGGGGAAAGCAAGGCAGCAAGCCACTAGGTCCAGGACTCGAACTATGGTTGGCCAAGTGGGAGCCTAGCACCCTTAACTACCATGCCACCTGCCTGCTCCTAAATAAATAATTTTTTTTTTGAGAGGTTTTTCACTATAGGGCGCGTGCGCTCGCCAGACAGACAGAGAG
>NW_006159872.1:516713-519556 GCF_000334495.1 Tupaia belangeri chinensis | reverse complement strand
TTGCACCATGCCTTTTTTTTTTTTTGAGTTTCTTTTTCTTTTTTGAATGTAATTTTATTTATTCATTCATTTATTTTCATTTGACCAGAGAAAGACAGACACACAGAGAAAAGGAAAGTGAGACAGTAAGCCACCAGGTCTGGGATTCAAACTGTGGTAGGTCCTGTGGGAATATCCCCCGCCTTAACCACCACGCCACCTGCTGGCCCCAGTTTCTTTTTCTCTTTCTTGAGCAAGAGAGAGAGAGAGAGAGAGAGACAAGCACTGGCCCAATGGGGTCTCCATGCTGTGATCCACCACCAGCCCCAGTCAGCCCTGTCATGGGCACTCACATGGTATATGCAGGAGGGTTCCTGGATGTGAACCCAGGACCTTCCCACGCGGGTCAGCCCCAAAGAGCACTGCGTTACTGTTGCACCACCATCCCGCCCGCCGTCATTTTGCCTCCCCTCCTCCTCACCTTCTTCAGAGAAGTAAGATTTAAGAAGCAAATTCTGGACAGGGGGTGACAAGGCAAGGATGTTGAGAGCAGCGGCATCTGTCATGGCCCCTCCGAATCCTTTCAGTGTCTGGAACTTCTGTTCTGGCTTCAGAGTCAGTAGCAGTCCTGAGGACATGGCAGGGAGTGGGGTGTCAGTGTGCGGGGGAACTCCTTGGCGCTCCAGCATGATTTTGCTCCAGGAGGACCCCGCTGGCTCGGGGTGGGGCCGGAACACTTACCCGTGCCCGTGCGGTTGGCCTGCATGGTCCCCGTGCTCAGCTCCATGCGGCGCCCACTGCGTGTGCTCTCATAGCGGCTGAAGGTGCCAAGGGCAGGGAAGGTGAGGGGGTCAAGAGAGTCACAGTATGTAGCGTTGCAGACACACACCACCGAGCTGTAGCCGAAGCTTTTAGGGATGCAGGGGCGGGCACCTGGGAGGGAGAGAGACACCCCAAGACAAGGGCCAGGTCTGTTTAGAAAGGACCGAACCCTGATTTCAGATACCCCCACATCATGCCTGGTCTTGGTCACTCAAAAGGGTGTATGAGCACCTCTTACGAGTCTGCCACAGAATACCAGGAGGACAGCAAAGGACAGTGAGGCAGAAGGGAGCCCAGTGCCGTGCCTCCTCCTTGACTCACTCACCTGATGCCCACGACACCACCTGGAGGAGAAGCAATCCCACGACACTGGCAGCCATGAAGCCTGCCCTACCTCGACGCTGAGGACATTCCTGAGGACAGAATGAGGAGGAATTAGAAGACAAGCCCGTCTCCATCTTCCAGCTACTGACCTAGGCAAGGTTGGGCTGCCTGGGGGTGCCCACAGCCTAACCTCCCCCATATTAGGAATGGGTCAAGGCTCACAGGCAGCTGGGTGCAGCCTTTCCTGCAACTCCTCTGCTGTGACAGCTCTCTGCCCACCGCAGTCGGGACTCCCTCACCCATCTTTCCCCTCATTGAAATCCATACCCCTCCATCCCTCGCTCCACCGGTGCCCTGCTCAAAAGGCCAAGATGGCTGAGTTTTGAGAGCCTGTCGTTCATTGAATTCCAGAGGCTAGACGGTCAGGATTCTAGAAGCATGTGACGAGGCTGACTGGGAGACCCACGGCCCACTTACCTTTCTGGAAGGACTTGAAGGCCCCATCACCTCAGGGTGATGGATGAAGAGACTGCAGGAATCCCAGAGCCTGGAGGATAGAGGCTCTACTAAATAAAAACAACGATGCAAGAACCTGCCTACCCATCCGGGTAGCCCTGCGGGTAATTCCGGCATCCTGAATTGGGTTGGTCATGTGACGACTATGAAGGGTCATGTGACACAGGAAGTGAAGCAATTGCAGCCATATTTGTCAAGGGCGATTGGCTTCCTCCAGCCTGTTGAAATTCTACACCCTATGAAAATCTAGAAGGCAGGTGTGGATGATAATTTCAGGAAGAGCCTAGAACAAAGGTTTGCGTGGAGAACTGGATAGACATTCCTGCATCCCAGCGGATGAGGACCACAGCAGGCATATTGTGTTCTTGGAAAAAAAGATTTTTTAAAAAGGAATTATTTTACTTAACTTTATTTATTTACTTATTTTAATTTGACCAGAGAGAGACAGAATGAGAGAGAGAGAGAGAAGGAAAGTGAGAAAGCAAGCCGCCAGGTCTGGGACTCAATCCATGGTCAGCCATGTGGGAGTCCAGCACCCTCAACCACCATGCCACCTGCCAACCCCTTGAAAAAAAAATTTTTTTTTTGAAGAGGTTTTTGCTATAGGGCGTGTGTGCTCGCCAGACAGACAGAGAGAGACAGAGAGATAGAAAGCGAGAAATCACCCCCCAGGGGGGATGACCACGCTGCAATCCCTTCTCCTCCATTCTCCTCTCAGGATCTTGGGCACGCACGCACACACACACACACACACACACACGCGCCCGGTGTGAGTTTAAGCCACCGGGTCCGGGACTTGAACCACAGTTGACTACGTGGGAGTCCAGCGACATAGCCATTATGCTAACTACTGGTCCCCCCAAAAAATTTTATAGTGATGCTAATAAATTAGGTAAAACTAATAAAAAGAGGTACACTATGCAAAATACCAAGACCATACAGACGCTTTGCCCTGGAGAGGCCTGTGAGGCACAGAATCACACCCTGAGAGACCCACAGGAGCAGAAACAGGCTTGCAGGGAGAGCACTGTGAGAGGAGGGACCTTCTGGGGGTGGAGTTATCCAGGAAGGCTCCCATGGAAAAGGTGTGGGGGTGATTATCACCAGAGGAGGGCAGGAAGGGTGGGATGGCGCAGCTGAAGGCAGGGAGTGTCACTCAGCTCCTGTGGCAGGTGCCGGTTCGTGCCTCAGGGGGGGGGCGA
>NW_006159872.1:514890-516605 GCF_000334495.1 Tupaia belangeri chinensis | reverse complement strand
GTGTGCCCCCCAGCTCCTGTGCCAGCTGCCGTTTCGTCATCAGGTGCAGATCGCAGGCACGGTCCTCCCTCCCCCAGGCCTGGGAAGTTGGTAAAGCAGTTCAGGAACTGGAAAGTCATCGTAGGAAGTTTTATCCTCAGTGGACATGAGAAGGAAGTTGTCCCTTGGTTACCTCAGGAACCACATCAAATGTGATTTAGTGGGAGTGACACACACAGCCATGACCTGACTAACCCCAGCCCTCTGGGCCTGTTTCCTCACCCGTGAAATGGAGACAATTCCACAACCTCACAGGGTCATCATGGAGTCAGCAAGCATGCTGCCTGGAGCTTAGGAGGTACAGGAAAATACTTGTCGGTTGTTCCTATATATTTTTTTGGGGGGTGGGGGATCTTTAACATTTTAATTTTATTTATTCATTCATTTATTTTCATTTGACCAGAGAGAGAGAGAGAGTGAGAAAGCAAGCTACCAGGTCCAGGACTCGAACCGTGGTCAGCCATTTGGGAATGTCCAGCGCCTTAACCACCAACTGCTGGTCCTGCTCCTATTTTTTTGTTTTGTTTCATTTTTTAGTTTGCTATAGGGCACGTGAGCTCGTGTAGAGAGATAGAGAGATAGAGAGAGGGAAAGTGAAAAAGCAACATCCCCCCAGGCTTAGTCACAGCTGCATCCCCTCTTCACTTCCCTCTCCTTTTGGGATTTTGGGCAAGCACATATTCCTGGCATATTTTTCTTTTTCTTTTCTTTTCTTTCTTTCTTTTTCTTTTTTTCTTTCTTTTCTTTTCTTTTCTTTCTTTCTTTTTTTTTTTTTTTTTTTTTGAGAGATTTTGCTATAGGACATGTGCACTTGAGAGACAGAAAGCAAGAAATTACCCCCCAGGGGGAATAGCCACGCTGCAATCCCTTTTCCTCCCTTAGCCTCAAGATTTTGGGCATGTACGCACACACACACCCAGCGTGTCAAGCCACCAGGTCCAAGTCTCCAACCACAGTCGACCACGTGGAAGTCCAGTGCCTCAGCCACTGTGCCACCTGCTGGTCCCACCCCTCATGTTTTTCAAGTCACTGGGTCTGGGACTTGAACTGTGAGGTTGACCATGTGGGATCTGGCTGACTTAACCTCCACGGTCATTGCTGGCCCTTTTCTTTTTAAAACGATCTCTTAGGGAACCAGCAGTTAGCGTAATGGCTATGTCGCTGGACTCCCACCGCAGTTCGTGTCCCCAACCCGGTGGTTTAAAACTCACGCCGGGCGCGTATGCGTGCGTGCCCAAGATCCGGAGAGGAGAATGGAGGAGAAGGGATTGCAGCGTGACCATCCCCCCTGGGGGGGTGATTTCTGTCTCTATGTCTCTGTCTGTCAGGCGAGCGGACGCACCCTATAGTGAAAATCTCTCAACAACAACAACAACAAAAAACAACGATCCCTTGGAGGACTAGCAGATAGTATAATAGTTGTGTTGCTGGACACTCATGTGGTCAGTCGACCACAGTTCAAATCTGGTACCTGTGGCTTAAAACTCACGGGGGACGGGGCTTCCAGTCCGGAGAAGGAGCTGGAGCCCGGCTGAGCAGGCGCCGAGCTCCCTCCGTGGCCCGGAACACGCCGTCCTCGCGCATCCGCCGGGGGCACACTGACAAGTTTGATGAGAACAAATTCGTGGACGAGCAGGAGGAGGCGGCAGCGGCGGGCGGGGCGGGCGGCCGCCCCC
>NW_006159872.1:514070-514820 GCF_000334495.1 Tupaia belangeri chinensis | reverse complement strand
CCGCGCCCGGCGCCGAGGACCGGGCTGCGAAGGCATGGCCCCCGGGAGCTCACGACCTTAGAGTAGAGACCTGCAGGCAGGGACACCACGGGACAGAAATGCTGGGGGCTTGTTACAGAAGCAGCGATGCGGTGTTACTCCAGTGGCATGAAAAGGCCTTAGCAGGAGGCGGCCTGGGCTCCATTGAAAGAGTTCTTCCAACAAGAAAGGCTGTTTCAAGACAAAATGACTCGCGTTGCCTTGAGAAGAAGTTTGGATGCCCAGGCTGGTGAAGAAGGGATTGACCACGGACCATCTCCCTACTTAACTCCCAGCTAAACCATTTCAGGACATGGATCTGCTGAAACGTATTTTATTTTCTAAGGTGGAGGGAGAAGTTGTCTTACTGTTTCCTAAATCCTTTGTAGGATCTGCCCCAGAAGAGAATGGAGAAAGGATTGCTCCATGGCCATCCCCACTGGGGGGGTGATTTCTTCCTTTCTGTCTCTCTGTCTCTCTCTTTCTGGCCAGCGCATGCACGCTATAGCCAAAACCTCTCAAAACAAAAATTATTCGCAGGATCTGATAGTCTGTGCCTCTGTCTAGGAATAATGCAGACTGACAGGTGACCGCCCCCCAGAGCACTGGCCACATCGGTTAGGGGTGCCTGTGTCTTGGCTGTTTCCAGGGAGGAGGGTGGTTTGGGCAGACCCAAGGGCCACTGTAAAGGGAGAGTTTGTTTTTTTTTTTTTTTTTTTTTGGGGGGCCAAC
>NW_006159872.1:512638-513463 GCF_000334495.1 Tupaia belangeri chinensis | reverse complement strand
TTTTTTTTTTTTTTTTTTTTTTTTTTTTTTTTTTTTTTTTTGAGAGATTTTGCTATAGGACATGTGCACTTGAGAGACAGAAAGCAAGAAATTACCCCCCAGGGGGAATAGCCACGCTGCAATCCCTTTTCCTCCCTTAGCCTCAAGATTTTGGGCATGTACGCACACACACACCCAGCGTGTCAAGCCACCAGGTCCAAGTCTCCAACCACAGTCGACCACGTGGAAGTCCAGTGCCTCAGCCACTGTGCCACCTGCTGGTCCCACCCCTCATGTTTTTCAAGTCACTGGGTCTGGGACTTGAACTGTGAGGTTGACCATGTGGGATCTGGCTGACTTAACCTCCACGGTCATTGCTGGCCCTTTTCTTTTTAAAACGATCTCTTAGGGAACCAGCAGTTAGCGTAATGGCTATGTCGCTGGACTCCCACCGCAGTTCGTGTCCCCAACCCGGTGGTTTAAAACTCACGCCGGGCGCGTATGCGTGCGTGCCCAAGATCCGGAGAGGAGAATGGAGGAGAAGGGATTGCAGCGTGACCATCCCCCCTGGGGGGGTGATTTCTGTCTCTATGTCTCTGTCTGTCAGGCGAGCGGACGCACCCTATAGTGAAAATCTCTCAACAACAACAACAACAAAAAACAACGATCCCTTGGAGGACTAGCAGATAGTATAATAGTTGTGTTGCTGGACACTCATGTGGTCAGTCGACCACAGGTCAAATCTGGTACCTGTGGCTTAAAACTCACGGGGGACGGGGCTTCCAGTCCGGAGAAGGAGCTGGAGCCCGGCTGAGCAGGAGCCGAGCTCCCTCCGTGGCCCGGCAC
>NW_006159872.1:509264-512591 GCF_000334495.1 Tupaia belangeri chinensis | reverse complement strand
GTGGGACGAGCAGGAGGAGGCGGCAGCGGCGGCGGCAGCGCCAGGCCCCGACCCTACCGCGGTGGACGGCTGCTGCTCCTGCGGCACTAGGACGAGCTTCGGGCGTTTCGTGCAGCCTGGCAGGCCGCTCCCGCTCCCGGCGCCGAGGACCGGGCTGCGAAGGCATGGCCCCCGGGAGCTCACGACCTTAGAGTAGAGACCTGCAGGCTGCGCCACCACGGGACAGAAATGCTGGGGGCTTGTTACAGAAGCAGCGATGCGGTGTTACTCCAGTGGCATGAAAAGGCCTTAGCAGGAGGCGGCCTGGGCTCCATTGAAAGAGTTCTTCCAACAAGAAAGGCTGTTTCAAGACAAAATGACTCGCGTTGCCTTGAGAAGAAGTTTGGATGCCCAGGCTGGTGAAGAAGGGATTGACCACGGACCATCTCCCTACTTAACTCCCAGCTAAACCATTTCAGGACATGGATCTGCTGAAACGTATTTTATTTTCTAAGGTGGAGGGAGAAGTTGTCTTAGTGTTTCCTAAATCCTTTGTAGGATCTGCCCCAGAAGAGAATGGAGAAAGGATTGCTCCATGGCCATCCCCACTGGGGGGGTGATTTCTTCCTTTCTGTCTCTCTGTCTCTCTCTTTCTGGCCAGCGCATGCACGCTATAGCCAAAACCTCTCAAAACAAAAATTATTCGCAGGATCTGATAGTCTGTGCCTCTGTCTAGGAATAATGCAGACTGACAGGTGACCGCCCCCCAGAGCACTGGCCACATCGGTTAGGGGTGCCTGTGTCTTGGCTGTTTCCAGGGAGGAGGGTGGTTTGGGCAGACCCAAGGGCCACTGTAAAGGGAGAGTTTGTTTTTTTTTTTTTTTTTTTTTGGAGAGACATAGAGACAGAAGGCCCCCCCGGGGGGGTTGCCCACGCCACAATCCCTTCTCCTCCATTCTCCTCTTGGGATCTTGGGCACACACGCACACACGCCCGGCGTGAGTTTTAAGCCACCTGGTCTGGGATGCGAACCGCGGTTGACTACGTGGGAGTCCAGTGACATAGCCATTATGCTAATTGCTGGTCCCTGAGTTTGTTTTTTTGAAGTGGAAAAGACCCCAGAGTTTGTAAAGACACCCCACCCTTCCTAGAGAAGGTGGACTCTCAGGGTTCCTTGTAAAGTGCCTGCTACATCAATAAAGCTCTTGGCTTATTAAACAAACAACTCACACTGTGCATGTGAGCATGCGTGCCCAAGATCCCGAGAGGAGAATGGAGGAGAAGGGATTGTGGCATGGCCATCTCCCCTGGGAGGTGATTTCTCGCTTTCTGTCTCTCTCTGTCTCTTTGGGAGTGCACGCGCCCTATAGCAAAAACCTCTCCAAACATGCCCTAGAATAAAAATCTCTCTATTTATTTATTTATTTTTGAGAGGTTTTTGCTATAGGGCATGTGCTCTCGCCAGACAGACAGAGAGAGAGAGACAGAGAGACAGAAAGTAAGAAATCTCCCCCGAGGGGGGATGGCCACACCGCAATCCCTTCTCCTCCACTCTCCTTTCAGGATCTTGGGCATGCACGCACACGCACCCGGCGTGAGTTTAAGCCACCGGGTCTGGGACTCGAACCATGGTCAACTACATGGGAGTCCAGCAACATAGCCATTACGCTAACTAATGGTCCCAAAAATCTCTCTTTAAGAGAAAGAAATAAAGAAAAGGAAGGAAGGAAGAAAGAGAAAGAAAAAGAAAGAATAATCTCTTGGGGCAGGAAGGTGGCAAAGTGGTAATGCAACTGGATCCACACGACGAAGACCAGGGTTTGCATCCCAGTCTCCCCAACTCTCCAGGCATACCTACAAGACCATGCTTCGGGCCAGCTGAGATGGGGTGGGAGGGTAGCATGAAGACCTCTCTGTCTTTCTATCATTTTCCTTCTTTGCCTCATAGAACAGAGAAAGAAACTAAAAATAAAATTATCTCATTGAAGTCTTCCCAGACACATCTCAGGCCAAATGGATCATTTCTTCTGGGTCCCACAGTACTTTTGTAAAGTCTCCATGAGACCAGCAGGGTTTGACTCCTGGCCTCCAGAACTGACTGGCTTGATTTTTTGTTTTGTTTTCATAGAGGTTTTTGTTATAGGGCACATGCACTCGCCAGAAAGACAGAGAGACAGAAAGCAAGAAATCACTCCCTGGGGGGATGGCCACGCCGCAATCCCTTCTCCTCCATTCTCCTCTCGAGATCTTGGGCACCCACACACCCGTGGCCGGCGTGAGTTTAAGCCACTGGGTCCAGAACTCGAACCGCGGTCAACTACATGGGAGTCCAGCGACACAGCCCTTATGCCAGCTGCTGGTCCCCTGACTGGCTTGTCTGACCTTTGATAATTAATTACTGCAAGCTTCTGTTTCTTATCTATAAAGGGGGAGTGATAATGCCTCCCTCAAGGAATTATTGTGAGACACACCATGAGTTTAATTGTGGAATTCGCGTGTCTCAGATGCTGACTGGCACCAAATACTGCAACGAAGTCGGCTTGTGGTTACGAAGGGAACTTGTAGTTCCTGGAAAGAATGTCTTACTCATTCTCCATAGCCATGTCCTTGCAGACAGCCTGGCACGGAGGGAGGTGACAAATAACTGAACTGAACCACCTGTATTGTTATATCAGTACCTACCTCGTACACACTTCCTGTTTTTCCAGAAAATACCACGCAGGACTTGTTTTGAGGACTGGGGGTGCAGGTGATACCTAATAGCTGACTTCCCTGTCCTTCATCACCCTACAAACATTTATCGAGCACAGCCTACCCCTGCACCTGCCTGCTCTGACGGGTTTAGAGCCCTATGTCTCTCTGTTTCTCTCTGCAGAGTTTGAGTCTCTTGTTTCTTCTTCTTCTTTTAAGTTGTTTTTTTTTTTTTTTTTTTTTTTTTTGCCATAGAGCATGTGCGCTCATCAGAGAGACAGAGACAGAAGAGAGAGAAAGTGAGAAATCCCCCCCCAGGGGGCATGGCCACACCGCAATCCCTTCTCCTCCAATCTCCTCTCGGGCGGGCGCACACCCAACATCATTTTTTTTTTCTTGAGAGAGATTTTTGCTATGGGGCAATGTGTGCTCACCGGAGAGACAGAGAGCAAGCGAGATGATGACCACGCCGTGATCCCTTCTCCTCTACTCTCCTCCTGGAATTTTGGGCACCCATCCACGTGTGCCCAGTGTGATTTTTTTTCTTTTTCTTTTTTTTTGGGGGGGTGGGTGGGAGGTTTTTGCTATAGGGCGCGTGCACTCGCCAGACAGACAGAGACAGAGAGACAGAAAGCGAGAAATCACCCCCCAGGGGGG
>NW_006159872.1:507630-508913 GCF_000334495.1 Tupaia belangeri chinensis | reverse complement strand
TAACCACTACATCACCTGCTGGTCCCTTATTATTTTTAAAAGAATTAATTAATTAATTATTATCGTTATTATTCTTTAATTTGACCAGAGAGAGAAAGTGAGAAAGTAAGCCACCAGGTCTGAGACTCGAACTGTGGTCAGCCATGTGGGAATCCAGTGCCTCAACCACCACAGCACCAGTCTGCCCCCCTTATTATTATTATTATTTAAATAATTATTTAATTTTATTTATTCATTCACTCGTTTTAATTTTACCAGAGAGAGAGAGAGAAAGTGAGAAAGCAAGCTACCAGGTCCAAGACTCAAACCGTGGTCAGTCATGTGGGAGTGTCCAGGGCCTTAACCACCACGCCATCTGCTGTTCTTCCTCTTATTATTATTTTTAAAAATTTGATGAAAAAGGAAAAGTGAGAAAGCAAGCCATCAGGTCTGGGCCTTGAGCCTTGGTCAGCCACGTGAGGCCAGCCCCCCAACCACCACACTACCTACTGACCCCATCTTCTTAAGTTTATTTATTTATTTCTTCTATGAGCAAGACGGATAGAGAGACAGAGAACCCCCCATAGGGTCCAGATCCCCCAATCCAGCCTAAGATAGCCCCAGACCGTGGGCATGCACATGCCTGCCAGATTCATGGAGGTCTCCAGACGTGAACCCAGAACCTTCTCACGGGGGTCGGTCTCACAGAGGGACACATTTTACTGCTGCATCACCAGCCAGTCCCTATTCTCATTTTAGAGACAGGGAACCTAAAACCCTGAAAGGTCAGCAAATTGCCCAAAGTTCCTTGGCTACTCAGCAGCAGAGCCTGGAGCCACAGAGGCCTGCCACACCCATCACATACTTACTGAGTACCTCGTATCATACTCAAGATTAGCCAGGGAGCCAGCAGGTGGCATGGTGGTTGAGGCACTGGACTCTCACATGGTTGATTGTGGTTCGAGTCCCAGACTTGGTGGCTTGCTTTTTCACTTTCTCTCTGCCCCTCTTTGGTCAAATTAAAAATAATGAAGAATATGGGGCCAGCAGATAGCGTGGTGGTTAAGGGTACTGGACTCCCAGATGGCTGACCACAGTTTAAGTACTGGACCTGGTGGTTTGCTTTCTCTCTCTCTCTCTCTCTCTCACTCTGTCCCTCTCTAGTCAAATTAAAATAAATAAATAAATAAAAATTTAAAAAGTGATTCTTAGTATTTTTTAAAATGAAGAATAAATAAAATAAAATAAATAATTTTTTTTTTTTTGACAGGTGTTTGCTATAGGGTGCGTGCGCTCGCCAGACA
>NW_006159872.1:506972-507406 GCF_000334495.1 Tupaia belangeri chinensis | reverse complement strand
TAAATCAAAGTGAGGCCCAGCCGATGGCTGGTGGTTAAAGTGGCTGGATCTCACATGGTTGACTGCGCAGTTTAAGTCCTGGCCCTGGCGGCTTGAAAAACATGCCACTGAGTGCCTGCGCATGCCCCAAATCCCGACAGGATGGAAAAGGGGCCGCAGTGTTACCACGCCCCATGGGAGGAGCTTTCTCATTTCCCTCTCAGCCTTTCTCTCATCAGCAAATTAAAAATAAATAAATAAGGCAAAATGGACCTAAATGTAAGAGCTAAAACTATAAAACAACTGTGAGGGGCTGGCAGGTGACATAGTGGTTAAAGGCACTAGACTCCCACATGGCTGACTACAGTTCACATCCTGGACCTGGTCTGGTGGCTTGCTGTCTCACTTTCTCTCTCTTTCACTCTGGTCAATTTTTTTTTTTTTTTTTTTTGGTA
>NW_006159872.1:505703-506504 GCF_000334495.1 Tupaia belangeri chinensis | reverse complement strand
TAACTGCTAGTTCCCAAAGGAAATAATTCTTTAAAATTAAAAAAAAAAAAAAACCCTCCTGATAAAGCATAAGAGAAAATCTTCATGACCTTAGATTAGCTAATGAGGGTTTTTCTTCTTTCTTTTCTCTTTTTTTTTTTTTTTAAAGAATTATTGGAGCCAGCAGGTAGCATAGTTACGGTGCTGGACTCTCATGTGTGTCACTGTGGTTCAAGTTCCAGACCCAGCAGCTTCCATCTCTCTGTCTCTCTAGTGAGCGCACATACCCTATAGCAAAAATAAATAAATAAATAAATAAATGACCTCTGGAGACCGGAAGATGGCATAATAGTTACATCACTGGATTCCCACATAGTTGACCGCAGTGAGAGTCCTGGACCCGGGGGCTTAAAACTCATGCCAGGCATGTGTGCGTGCCCAAAATCCCAAGAGGAGAATGGAGGAGAAGGGATTGTGGTGTGGCCATCCCCTCTGGGAGGTGATTTTTCACTTTCTGTCTCTCTGTCTCTCCAGCAAGCGCATGTGCCCTGTAGGAAAAATCTCTTAAAAAATAGAAAAGTTTTCTGGGGCTGGCAAGTGGCATGATGGTTAAGGGTACTGGACTCCCACATGGCTCATTGCAGTTCGAGTCCCAGATCTGGTGGCTTCATTTCTCACTTTCTATCTCTCTCTCACTCGTGCTCTGTCTCCCTCTGGTCAAATTAAATAAATAAATAAAGTTAAGTCAAATAATTATTTTTTTTTCTTTTCTTTTTCTTTCTTTTTTTTTTTTTTTTTTGGAGAGGTTTTTCCTATAGGGCC
>NW_006159872.1:504203-505655 GCF_000334495.1 Tupaia belangeri chinensis | reverse complement strand
AAATCACCCCCCCCAGGGGGGATGACCACGCCGCAATCCCTTCTCCTCCATTCTCCTCTTGGGATCTTGGGCACGCACGCACACACGCCCGGCATGAGTTTAAGACACTGGGTCTGGGACGTGAACCACGGTTGGCTACATGGGAGTCCAGCAACATAGCAATTACGCTAACTGCTAGTCCCAAGTCAAACAATTCTTTTAGAAAAATACATTTTAAATTTCTCAAAAAAGTTAAAAAATATATAAGGGCAGGTGGTGCAGTGGTCAAGGAGCTGGACTCCCACATGGTCAACCACGGTTTAAGTCCCAAAGCTGGTGGCTTGAAACTCATGCTGGGCATATGTGCATAAATGCCTAAAATCCTGAGGGGAAAGAGAAGGGACTGTGGTGTGGCCATCCTCCCTGAGGGGTTATTTCACACTTTCTCTGTCTCTGTATCTCTCTGTCTCTGTCTCTCTTCCCTGGTGAGTGCACATGCCCAAAGGTAAAAACTTAAAAAGAAAACAACTCTGTTGGTGTGCTGTCTCTGTCTCTCACCCTTTTTCTCTGTCTCTCTTGCTCGTAGAAGAAATAAATTTTAAATAAATAAAAATAAAAACTATGAGAGGGGCTGGCAAGTGGCATGGTTGTGAGGGGTGCTGGACTTCCACATGGCTGACTGCAGTTCAAGTCCCAGACTTGGCAGCTTGCTTTCTCTCTCTCTCTCTCTGTCCCTCTCTGGTCAAATAAAAAATAAATAAATAGGGGCCAGCAGGTGGCATGGTGGTTAAGGCGCTAGAATTCCCACGTGGCCGACTATGGTTCAAATTCAGGACCTGGTGGCTTGCTTTCTCCCTCTCTCTCTCTCTCTTTCTCTGGCAAAACATATGTGAAAAAATAATAATAGGGACTAGCAGTTAGTGTAATGGCTATGTTGCTGAACTCCCATGTAGTCGACCACAGTTCGAGTCCTGGACCGGGGGACTTGAACTCACGCCAGACCTGTGTGCGTGCGTGCCCAAGATCCCGAGGGAAGAATGGAGTAGAAGGGATTGCAGCGTGGCCATCCCACCTGGGGGGTGATTTCTTGCTTTCTGTCTCTCTGTCTCTCTCTTTCTGGCAAGTGCACACGCCCTATAGCAAAAAAACCTCTCCAAAAAAAAAAAATCATAATCATAAGTAAATGAATAATAAATAATTCTTTTACAAATAAATAAATGGATAAATAAATTTAAATAAAATAATTTTTAAAAATTCCATGAGATACCATTTTATACATACTAGAATAGCAATAATAATAATAATAATAAATAGACAAGAGTTGTCAGTGACATGGAGAAACTGGAACTCCTATGTTACTGGTAGGAATGTAAACATGAATGGTACAGCCACTTTGTCTTTTTTTTTTTGGAGAGGTTTTCACTATAGGGCGTGTGCGCTCGCCCGACAAACAGAGACAGAGGGACAGAAAGG
>NW_006159872.1:501111-504182 GCF_000334495.1 Tupaia belangeri chinensis | reverse complement strand
CGTGGCAATCCCTTCTCCTCCATTCTCCTCTTGGGATCTTAGGCACACACGCACACGCACCCGGCATGAGTTTTAAGCCACCGGGTCCGGGACACGAACCGTGGTCAACTACGTGGGAGTCCAGCAACATAGCCATTACGCTAACTGCTGGTCCCCACACAGCCACTTTGGAAAACAGCTTGGCAGCCCTTCACAATGATAAACATGGAATTTCCATATGACCCAACAATTCTACTCCTAGGTGTCTATTTAAGAGAAATTAAAACACATGTCCACTCAAAAACTTGCAAATGAATGTTCGTAGCAACAAACAACCTGAATGTCCATCAATTGGTGATTTAGTAAACAAAAAGTAGTATTTCAACATAATGGAATACTATTCGTCTTTAAAAAGAAACAAAATCCTGAAACATGCTACAACATAAATGGACCTCAAAAATTATGCAAAGTGACTATAGGGCCACCTATTATATAAAGTTTATGTGAAATTCTGGAACAGGCAAATCTAAAGATTTATTTATTTTACTTTATTTATTCATTAATTTATTTTCATTTGACCAGAGAAAGACAGCCACACAGAGAGAAGGAAAGTGACAAAGCAAGCTACCATTTTTGGGACTGGAACTGTGGTTAGCCATGTGGAAGTGTCCAGCGCCTTAACGACCACATCACGTGCTGGCCCCTAGAACAGGCAAATCTATAGCACCAGAATATACAGTAGTAGTTGCCTGGGGCTGATGTGGAAATGCACAACTCTAAATTTACAAAAATCACTGTACTATATACACACTTAAAAAGGAAAGACTTTAATGATGTGTAAATTACACCTTTGTTACACTAATAATAAATTTTCATTAAAAACTGCAGTTGGGGAAGGGCACAGGCAGCACGGTGGTTAAAGTGCTGGTCAACTGAGGTTTGAGTCCCAGACCTAGCGGCTTGTTTTCTCACTTCGCCTCCCTCTTGCACGCTCTCTGTCTCTCTCTGGTAAAATTAAATAATACTAATAATAAATAAAATTAAATAAAATAATTATTTTGTTAAAAAAGAGTATCTTATATTTTATGTTTTAGAATTATTTAATTTGTTATTATTATTGTTCAATTTGGCCAGAAAAAGACAGAGAGAGAGAGAGAGAGGGAGACTGAGAAAGCAAGCCACGTGGTCCAGGACTTGAACTGTGGCCAGCCACGTGGGAGTCCAGCACCTTAACCACCACGCTTGCCGCCCCAAAAAGAGTGTATTTAAAAAAGAAATTGCAATCAGTTCATTGTTTTTGCAGGAACAAAAACTGTATTGTACTACTGCATTAAAACTCTTCTCAACTAAATACATTACATAGATGGAAATGCTCTAATGCATTGAACAACAGAATGTAATAATTTCAAAACAACATGTTTTACTTAAGCTTCTCTCTCCATACTAATCTTTCAAATGATTAGACTTTTAAAAAATTGTATTTAATTTTTATTTATTCATTCATTTAATTTGACCAGAGAGAGACAGAGAAAGAGTGAGAGGGAAAGTGAGAAAGCAAGCCACCAGGTCCAGACATGAATGATGGTCAGTCATGTGGGAGTGCCCAGACCCCAACCCCCAACCATCACACCTATGATTGGGCTTTTTCCAAAAAAAAAAAGAAGAAAAGAAAAGGGAAAAAGCAGTTAGCGTAATGGCTATGTCGCTGGACTCCCACGTAGTCAACCGCGGTTCGCGTCCCGGACCCGGTGGCTTAAAACTCACGCCGGGTGCGTGTGCGTGCGTGCCCAAGATCCTGAGAGGAGAATGGAGGAGAAGGGATTGCGGCGTGGCCATCTCCCCTGGGGGGTGATTTCTCACTTTCTGTCTCTCTGTCTCTCTCTGTCTGTCTGGTGAGCACACGCGCCCTATAGAGAAAATCTCTCCAAAAAAAAAAAAAAAAGAGTAAAAATAAAGAAAGAAAGAAAAGAAAAAAAGATTGGGCCCAGCTGGTGGCATGGTAAGTAAACTAGCTGGATCTCCTAGTTCAAGTCTCAGACCTGGTAGCTTGAGGAACATACCAGATGCATGTGTGGGCATGGCAGAAATCCCACGAGAAAAACGGAGAAGGGGATGTGGTCTAGCCACCCCCTCTGTGGACGCTTTCTCCCTTCTCTCTATCTGTCTCTTTCCAGCCAGTACATGCACCCTATAGCAAATTAAAAAAAAAAAAAAATTATTGCTGAGGGCCAGCAGGTGGCGTAATGGTTAAGGGCACTGGACTCCCAATGGCCGACCACGGTTCAAGTCCCAGACCTGGCAGCTTGCTTTCTCACTCCTCCCGCCCCCGTCTCTCTCTAGTCAAATTTTAAAAATAAATAAATAAAATTAAATAAATATAAAAAAAAGGAAAGAAAGAGCAGTGGTCTTGGGGATCACTCAGAGGCCACATGACAAAGGGCTCTGTATCTAGCCATCAAATTCAGAGGGACACTTCTAATGTCCCCTCTCCTTTTCATAGGACCCAGCTTTCTGATAAACATCTAACCCAAGCATGTTTTAATTCATCTAAGTCTTTCTTTTCATTATTATTATTATTGCTTAATCTCCACGAGGAATATTTAAGAATGCTCTAGTCATACGGCAGGGAGGATATGGTTTACAACAACTTACTGTAGACCTCAGAGTAGCTAAAGAAAAGAAGATTCAATCTTCCCACCATAAAGTAATGGTAAGTGATTAAGATGATGGGTATGCCGATTACCCTGATCACTTTCTCTCTCTCTTTCTTTCTCTCGCTGACCAAATTAAAATGATAATAATAATAAATAAAATTAAGTAAATAATTCTTTTTAAAAATAAAAAAATAAAGTTCTGCTGATTTACATTTGATCATATATTTGCAAATGTTGTTGAGTAGAAGTAAAATGAGAGACAATTCTTCCTTGCGCAGGCCTGTCCTACATGTTATAGAAGGCTTGCCTTGGAGGGAACCAGCAGTTAGCGTAATGGCTATGTCGCTGGACTCCCACGTGGTCGACCGCAGTTCGCGTCCCAGACCCGGTGGCTTAAAACTCATGCCGGGCGCATGTGCGTGCGTGCCCAAGATCCTG
>NW_006159872.1:490817-500817 GCF_000334495.1 Tupaia belangeri chinensis | reverse complement strand
TTTTTATTTATTCACTCATTTATTTTTAATTTGACCAGAGAGAGACACACAGAAAGAGAAGCGGGGAAAGTGAAAAAGGAGGCCACCAGGTCTGGGAATCGAACCATGATCAGCCATGTGGGAGTGTCCAGCTCCTTAACCACCACACTACCTGCTGATTCCCAGGGGGGTGATTTCTTGATTTCTGTCTCTGCTCCTCTGTTTTTTCTGGCCAGTGCACACACCCTATGGCAAAAACCTCTCAAAAAAAAGGCTTGCTTTTCCTTGCCTCCATCCATGATATTCTCAAAGGACCTCCTCTTTTGAAAGTATTCCTTGTTTATTCGTGACCAAGCATGTGCACACTCATGTGCGGGAGAGAAGCACCCTCCACAAGGCCTGGTTACCCAGTGACCCCCTTCCTCCAGTCCTCTGGCCCACTGGCTCAGTAGCTTTCATACAGGGGCCCAGTGTGTTTCAGGCTGACTGGGCTAAGATTCGAACTGCCTTGAGCCTGTGGGGCCCAGCGTCTCTTGGGCATTACCACTCTGCCACAGAGCGGGCCCTCAGAGTGGCTTCTTACCATGGTTTCAATGAAAGCTGTCTCCCAGATTTCCAAAATGCCCCCTAGGGGGCGACTGAGAACCACTGCCCTGGGTGCCTAACCTCAGACACCCAGGCTTCTCTGCGCGGCCACTAGGGGTGTATTCGGTGGCTACAGCCACACAACCGCATTCCTCTGTCCCTTTCCTACAGCACCATTTTTGGAGCTGCCATGTGTGTACGTGTGTGTGATGCTTTAGACAGGGTCTCGCTGTGTTGCAATCCTCCCGTGTCAGCTCCCTGAAGCGAGGACCACAGGTGCAGGCCACCGCTCCCGGCTAGTTAGGCGGGGTCCATAACTGAATCCAGATCTCCGGATGGCTGCAGCCTACTGAATGGCAGCATCCTGTGTGCGCTACCGTGGCTGGGATTATTTTTATTTTTAAGTTTACTTACCTATTTCTTCCATAAATGAGAGAAACAGGCAGGAAGAAACAGAGAGACAGGCACCCCCAACAAGGTCTTCACACGAAGATCCACCCCTAGCTTCTGCCAGCTCCAGACCAAGGGAACAGGTGTCCTTGGCCCGTTCAGCGATGTCCCCAGATGCAAACCAGGAACCCTCCCAGGTGGACCAACTGCATCACTGCACCACTGTCTGCCCTGCACAGCACTTTGGAAAGACACCTAGCCAGCCCGGAGGTGCTTGGGTAATGAACCTTCCATGGGGTTGAAGTGATTGGACGGTCCTGGGTTTGTGTCTGAGGTCTCCCTTACATGCCTGTGATAGAGGTTGGCTGAGACCAGGAGTGGATCACAGCAAAACCCAGCACAGAAATGGAAGTGCCTGTCTGTCTGTCTCCTCTCATGGAGGGAATAAATAAAAATAAACTTCAAAGGGGCTGGCAGGTGGCTTGGTAGTTAAAGGCACTGAATTCTCACATGGCCAACCTTGGCTTAAGTCCCAGACCTGGTGGCTTGCTTTCTCACGTTCCCTTTTTCTTTCTCTTTGGTCAAATTAAAAACATAATAATAACAGGGATTAGCAGATGGCATAATGGCTATGTCGCTGGACTCCCACGTAGTAGACCATGGTTCAAATCCCAGACCTGGTGGCTTAAACCCATTCTGGGCACTTGTGCATGCGTGCCCAAAATCCTGAGAGGAAAATGAAAGAGAAGGGATTGTGGTGTGGCCACCCCCCCCGTGGCAGTGATTTCTCATTTTCTGTCTCTCTATCTCTCTGGGGAGCATATGAGCCCTATAGCAAAAATCTCTTTTAAGAAAAAAATAATAACAAATGAAATTAAACAAGTAAATAAATAATTCTTTTCCTTTTTCTCTTTTTTGGAGAGGTTTATACTACAGGGTACGTGTGCTCGACAGAGAGATAGAGAGACAGAAAGTGAGAAATCACACCACCACCACCACCACCACCACCCCGCCCCCCAGGGAGGATGACCACGCTGCAATCCCTTCTCCTCCATTCTCCTCTTGGGATCTTGGGCACACACACACGCACACACGCCTGGTATGAGTTTAAGCCACCGGGTCGGGACTTGAACCGCAGTCAACTACATGGGAGTCCAGCGACATAGCCATTATGCCAACTGCTGGCCCCAGTAAATACTTCTTTTTTTAAAAAATAAACTTGGGGCTAGCCGGTGACATGGTGGTTAAAAAGCTGCTAGACTTCCACGTGGCTGACTGTGGTTCGAGTCCTGGATCTGGCAGCTTACTTTCTCATTTTCCTTCTCTCTCTCTGGTCAACTTCAAAAATATAAAAATTGGGAACCAGCAGTTAGTGTAATGGCTATATCGCTGGACTCCCACGTAGTCGACCGCGGTTCACATCCCGGACCCGGTGGCTTAAAACTCACGCCGGGCGCGTGTGCGTGCGTGCCCAAGATCCCAAGAGGAGAATGGAGGAGAAGGGATTGCGGCATGACCAGCCCCCCTAGGGGGTGATTTCTCGCTTTCTGTCTCTATGTCTCGCTCTGTCTGGCGAGCGCACGTGCCCTATAGCGAAAATCTCTCAAAAAGAAAAAAAACCATAAAAATTAAATAATGACAATGAATAAAATTAAATAAAAAACAATTCTTAAAAAATAATTAAAGAGGACCAACAGGTGGCATGGTGGACCACAGGTCAAGTCCTGCACCTGGTAGCTTGCTTTCTTGCTTTCTCTCTATCTCTGGTCAAATTAAAATAAATGAATGGGGACCAGCAGTTGGCATAATGGCTATGTCGCTGGACTCCCATGTAGTCGACCACAGTTGAAGTCCCAGACCCGGTGGCTTAAACTCACACCAGGCACGTGTGCGTGCGTGCCCAAGATCCCAAGAGGACAATGGAGAAAGATTTGTGGTGTGGCCATCCCCCTTGGGGAATGATTTCTCACTTTCTGTCTCTCTGTCTTTCTGGCACGCACCCTATAGCAAAAAAGCCTCCTCAAATAAATAAATAAATAAATAAATAAATAAATAAATGAGTGGGACCAGCAGTAGGCGTAATGGCTATGTCTCTGGACTCCCATGTAGTCAACCGCAGTTCCCACGCACGCACGCGTGCCCATCATGAGTTTAAGCCACAAGTTGGGACTTGGCCCGCGGTTGGCTACATGGAAGTCCAGCGACATAGCCATTACACCATCTGCTGGTCCCGGTAAATTCTCTTTACAAGCCAACTTATGTATAATTATTGAATGTTTGAATGTTTAAAAATAATAATGAGAGGGCCAGCAGGTGGCATGGTGGTTAAGGGCGTTGGACTCACACATGGCTGACTGTAGTTCGATTCCCGGACCTGGTCGTTTGCTTTCTCTTTCTCTCTCTCTCTAACTGTGTCCCTCTCTGGTCAGATGAAAATAAGTAAAAAAATAAAGTTAAATAAAATAATTCTTTTTTAAAAAATAATGAGAATAAAAAAACAATAATCTAAAAAAGAAAAGAAAAGAAAAGAAAAGAAAGGGACCAGCAGTTAGTTCAATGGCTACGTCGCTGGACTCCCATGTAGTCAACCGTGGTTTGAGTCCTAGACCCGGTGGCTTAAACTCATGACAGGTGCGTGTGCATATGTGCCCAAGATCCTGAGAGGAGAATGGAGGAGAAGGGATTACGGCATGGCCATCCCCCCTGGGGGGTGATTTCTCGCTTTCTGTCTCTCTGTCTCTGTCTTTGTGGCAAGTGCATGTGTCATATAGCAAAAACCTCTCCAAAAAAAAAAAAAAAGAAAAGAAAAAAAGAAACCCCAAACACTAAGGGCTGGATGGTTGTGAGGTCAGACCCACAGGTGGGGGGCACTGGGTACACGTGCTGTGTCGGCCTCACAGAACACTGTACCTACAATCCAGGTTATCAAGGTTGGCTAAGACTGGGGTGGACTGCAGTGCCAGGGTCCTGTTGAGGGTGCCTGCCTCTCTATCTCTGTTTCTCTCTTATGAAGGAAATGGATGAATAAAGATTGGAGAAAAAAGGGGCCGGCAGTGGCGTGGTGGTTAAGGGCACTGGACTCCCACATGGCCGACTGCGGTTTGAGTCTCAGATCTGGCAGCTTGCTTTCTCACTTTCCCTCTCTCACTCTGTTCCTTTCTGGTCAAATTAAAAATAAATAAGTAAATAAAGTTAAATAATTCTTTTTAAAAAAGACTAGAGAAAAAAAAAGAAAAGAAAAGACTAAACACCGAGAGACAACTGGGAAATAAATACAAGGGAAAGTCAGAAGCACTAAAGTAGTTTGGCTGTGGTCAGTCGGTGATGTGCAGGGTAAGGCAGCTGGATCCTACATGGCTGACTTTGCAGTTCGAATTCTGGACCAGGCAGAAACACACACCCAAAATCCTGAGAGAATGAGAAGGGACTGTGGCATGGCAATGCCCCCTGCAGGGTGATTTCTCACTCCCACCCTTACCCTACTCCCACGAGGGCACACGCCCTATAACAAAGACTTGAAGGAGAAACAGAAGAAAGAAAGTAGTTTGGTTGGTCCAGAGCAGGCTTCCGATCCCTCGATCCCTCCTCCGCCAGCCCTGCGGTAGGCTGCAGGCCTGGTTCCGACAGCAGCTCCACCCCTGGAGACTGGCAGGTGCCACCACACAGGCTTCTTGTTCTTTAAGTCCCAACCAACTCCCCGTGGAGGGTGCCCCTCCAGTCCCCCTGTACCTCCATGGTCAAGTCAAAGAGAGATACTTTCTCACCCCACGCACAGCAGAGAGGAGGTGCAGAAACAGGCAGGTGCACGAGTGCAAACACGTTTCTAGCCAACCCACAGCCTATCCTTTTGGATCTGGTACCAGATCTGAGGATACACCACATTCTCTGATGACAGACAACAAAAGTAACCTCACTCTCCTCTCGGGTGAAATCCCTTTGTGCCTCTTACCCATCAGGGTGTAGCTTGAATCCATCTGATTAACCAACTTGTAAACCATCACCATAGCATTCACTGTGCAGCCCAGTGCAGAGGGAAGGTATGCACACCTCATGTGCTGCCTTCTAATCGCTCAAGTAACACTAGCCCATCTTCCATGAGCGCTTGCTTTTTTTTTTTCTTTTTTCCGAGAGGTTTTTACTATAGGGCGCATGCACCCTCCAGAAAGACAAAGAGAGACAGAGAGACAGAAGCGAGAAGTCCTCCCAGGGGGATGGTCACGCCACAATCCCTTCTCCATTCTCCTCTCGGGATCTTGGGCAGGCACGCACACGCCCGGCGTGAGTTTAAGCCACCAAGTCAGGGACTTGAACCACGGTCAACTACATGGGAGTCCAGTGACATAGCCATTACGCCATCTGCTGGTCCCAAATAAAATAATTTCTTAAAATAGAAAGCACTTGGGACCAGCAGTTGATGTAATGGCTGTATGCGTGCCCAAGATCCCGAGAAGAGAATGGAGAAGGGATTGTGGCGTGGCC
This sequence comes from Tupaia belangeri chinensis, assembly GCF_000334495.1. Taxonomy (NCBI): domain Eukaryota; kingdom Metazoa; phylum Chordata; class Mammalia; order Scandentia; family Tupaiidae; genus Tupaia; species Tupaia belangeri. The sequence continues at coordinate 495,384 of NW_006159872.1, read as the reverse complement.
ATCCCCTCTGAGGGGTGATTTCTCGCTTCCTGTCTCTCTGTCTCTCTCTGTCTTTCTGGCGAGCGGACACAACCTATAGGAAAAACCCAAAAGAAAAAGAAGAATGATTTTATTTAACTCTATTTATTTATTTTTATTTGACCATAGAGAGACAAAGAGAGAGAGAAAAGGGAAAGTGAGAAAGCAAGCCACCGGGTCCGGGACTCAAACCATGGTCAGCCATGTGAGAGTCTAACACCTTAACCACCATGCCACCTACCAAGCCCCACTCCCTGAGGGCTTTTACACACATTTGCCTGTCAATTCTATGTTGCTGATGAGGAAACTGAGAAGTTAAATAAACGGGAGAGTCATGTGCCTTACTCCTAAGCCCAAGTCAAGCTGAGTCATCACACCCTACAGCCTCCCACGTGCTTCAGGATCCCGTTTTCAGTCTTTGGTAAAGGTTGCAAACAGTTGCAATGCAAACAGATGTGCTTTCTAGTTCTTCCTCTTTATAAAAAGTTTCTTTTTTTCATAGTAGAAAGGAAATACATGAGAACCAGCAGTTGGTATGGTGGTTAAGACGCTGGACACTCTCACATGGCTGACCACAGTTCGAGTCCTGGAACTGGTGGCTTGCTTTCTCACTTTCTCTCTCTCTCCCTCTGTGTCTCTCTCTAGTCAAATTTTAAAAATAAATGAATGAATAAATATAATTAAATAGAATAATTCTCTAAAAAGAAAGCAAATATATGTGCACAGTGAGCACATATATTTGTGCACACAAACCTGGAATCTCCCCATGTGGGTCGGCCTTGCAGAGTGTCGTGTTTTACTGCTGTGACACCATCTGGTCCCAAGAGAGATCTTGATCAATTTCTCTCTTGCCACCTTAAGGAGAGACAATATGGCAGGATGTTTTGGCAGGATGTTTTAGTGTGGACACTGGAATGAATACGCATGTGTAAATCCTTGCTCCACTCACTACTCATTAGCCATGAGATTGTTGGAAGTTACTTCTCAGAGCTCCAGTGTCCTCATCTCCAAGGCTCTTGCCTCCAGGGTTGTTATGAAAATTGAATTATTTATAGCCGCGTGTCTGGAGCACATTGCTACACCTCAGTCACATTGCTCCACTGATTAAGTCTTCTCTCACACCTCCAACACTCCACAGGCAGGCTCTGGGCTCCCTCCACTTCACGACTAATCTTGCCAAGGTCCCCAATAATCTCACCATTGCTAATGGTCAGCCCTTACTTGACTTGACTTTTTTTTTTTGAGTGGTTTTTGCTATAGGGTGTGTGCACTCGCCAGAAAGACAGAGAGAGACAGAGATAGAAAGCGAGAAATCACCCCCCAGGGGGGATGGCCATGCCACAATCCCTTCTCCTCCATTCTCCTCTTGGGATCTTTGGCACGCACACACATGTTCCCAGTGTGAGTTTAAGCCACCAGGTCCGGGACTCAAACCACGGTCGACTACATGGGAGTCCAGCGACATAGCCATTATGCCAACTGCTGGTCCCTTGACTTGACATTTTAATTTAGTAGACACTCAGCCCTTCCCTTCTTTTTTCATTTTTAAAATTTATTTATTATTATTTTTTAATTTGCTATAGGGCATATGCACTCACCAGAGAGAGAGAGAGAGAGAGGGAAAGTGAGAAATCAAGCCATCAGGTTCAGGTCCAGGACTCAAACCTTACTTGGCCACATGGGAGTCCAGCACCCTAACCACCACGCCATCTGGTGGCCCCCTAGCCCATTTCTTGAAACACTCTCCTTATCTTCTGTTTCTTTTCCTCCTTCCCTTTCTTCCCTTCCTTCCTTGCTTTCTTGCCTTTTTTTTTTTTTTTTTTTTTTTTTGGAGAAATAGGATCTCCCTGTGTTACCCAGGCTGGCCTCAATTCTCAATCCTCCTGCCTCGGTCTTCCCGGTAGCCAGGAGTACAGGTGCATGCTGCCATACCCAGCCAAGCACTCTTTTATCTTCCTGGCTCCACATTCTGTGCTTGAACTTGCGTTTCTCTAGCTGCTCCTTCTCCTCTTGCTTGTATCTAGATCTTTCTTAAGGTCTTTGTCTTAAGTCTTCTCATACTTCATCCTCTCCCCAAAGAGACAATCCCATAGTTATTTTTTAAGGTTATTTCTTTCTTTCTTTTTAAAAGTAATTAATTGTATCTATTATTATTATTTTAAAATTTGCTATAGGGCACATATACTCACCAGAGAGAGAGGGAGGAAAAGTGAGAAAGCAAGCTGCCAGGTCTGGGACTCAAACTTAGTTCAGCTGTGTGGGAGTCCAATGCCTTAACCACCATGCCACCTGCTGACCCCACACTCCATTAAGAGGGCTTATGGAGGGGCCGGCAGGTGGTGTGGTGGTTAAGGCTTTGGACTCCCACACGGCTGACCTAAGTCTGAGTCCCAGACCTGGCGGCTTGCTTTCTCACTCCTACCCTCTCTCTGGTGAGTACACACGCCCTATAGCAAGTTTTAAAATAATAATAATAATGAATTAAACAAATCATTCTAAAATTGAAAAGGAAAACAAAAGAGGCCTTATGGGATCCGATGGCTCTTTTCCACCGTCATGTCCCACCTCTCCCGTGTGCCACGTGCTCCTGCCGTCACCTTTAACAGATCACATTCCATCTCGCCTTTGCTGCCCACTCCGCTCTGAGCACCACCTCTTCCCCGCTCTTCAAAAACAAGGAGAAATGATTCACCAGTAAGGCTTTGGTCTTAACACCACTGTCATCGGTACCCTGTTCCTGTACCAAATGAGTGAGGCACCTAGCTATGGACTCTCTAATTCACAGTCAAATATTTTTTAGAGAGTTATTTATTTATTTAATTCCAGCTGTTATTATTTTTTAATTTGACGAGAGAGAGCAAGAGAAAGGGAAAAGAAAAAGCAAGCCACCAGGTCCAGGACTTGAACCGCTGTCGACCATGTGGGAATCCAGCGCCTTTAAACTACCATGGCATCTGCTGGCCCCAACAGTCGACAAATATCAATTGGGTTTCTACTATGTGCCACGCACAGAGATCCTGGGGATACAGTAATAAAGAAGATGATCAAATCCCTGACCTGATGGAGTTTATAAACATAAACCAGTGGGGAGAGGACTCAAATAACATAATTTCAGGTAGCAATAGCTACGAAGAAAAACAAAATGAAGGGATAGAGAACGCCAGAACTGAGTTTTGTGAGTTTTGTGCCCAAGATCCCGAGAGGAGAATGGAGAAGAGATTACAGCATGGCCACTCCCACAGCCCCACCCCACCCCACCCCCAGTGATTTCTCACTTTCTCTCTCTCTGTCTGTCTCTTTCTCTCTGGTGAGCACAGGTGCCCTATAGCAAAAAAACTCTCTTTAAAAAAGAAGAAAGAAAGAAGAAAGAAAGAAAAAGAAAGAAAGAAAGAAAGGAAGGAAGGAAGGAAGGAAGGAAGGAAGGAAGGAAGGAAGGAAGGAAGGAAGGAAGAAAGAAAGAAAGAAAGAAAGAAAGAAAGAAAGAAAGAAAGAAAGAAAGAAAGAAAGAAAGAAAGAAAGAAAGAAAGAAAGAAAAGTGTGTTTGGAGAAGCAGGTTGGAGGCCAGATCCTGCAGGGTCTTGGCGGCCACAGTAAGGGATCTGAATTTTGTTCTAAGATGGAAATTCACTGGAGAGTTTGGTGCAGGGAAGTGACAAGATCAGATTTATATTTTCAAAAGATCACTTTGGCTGCTATGTAGCAATCAGACTGCAGGGGACAGGCGCAGAGAGAGACCGGTATCCAATTACAGCTGCCCTGGACTTGCCTCTGTTTTTCACCGTTCTGCCTCAGAGCACGGGCAGACACCAGCATACACCCCCTTCCCCTCTGCTTGGTCTAGTTAATGACTAGTTTTTTCAGAACTCAGCTGCTACTTTCTCCAAGAAAACGCGCGCGTACGCGCACACACACACGCGCGCGCGCACTGCCTATCACACGAACTCCAACCTCACATGTCCTCTGTCGCTCTTATCCTAGTTGCGCTTACTGTACAAATTGCTCGATGCCAGTTATAGAGCCCAGCGCGTAAAAGACGGTGGCCTGCTAATTCGCTTGCCTGTCGGTCTGTTCGGGTGTAAGCCAGGTACGGTAGTCAGTCTGTCCTGGCTCCCCATAAGCCCGTCAGTGCTTGTAGCACAGCAGCAGGTGCTCATCCAGTGCGCGGTGTAGGTGTGCTGAACGACCTAAGAATGCATGAGGATTATATAAACTTCTATCCTCTGCCCCTCGAAAAGTGAGTGGATAGAAGGGCTGGAAGACTTTATCACCTCGTCTGCATAAGTAAAACGTGGCCATCCCTACAATTAATAATAACGACGATGATGAAAGGTTAGTGCAAAGGCATGGATGAGGAGTTAAGATTCAAAAGGTGCAACATCTATGACGCCTACCCTCGGCGAAGCGAAACAGCAGCCCCAACCGGAGGCGAAGGGAAATCCCACAGCAGCCTGCAAAGGCGAGTGGTTCGGGCGAGAGAAGTTGGCCCAGCCACCGGGGGCAGTGCAGGCACACGACTGCGGCCTCCTCCTCGCGCCGCAGTTTGGAAGAG
>NW_006159872.1:480351-490770 GCF_000334495.1 Tupaia belangeri chinensis | reverse complement strand
GGGGCCTCACTTGGGTGAGGAGATCGCCACTCGCCCGGAGGTGGGACTCATGGTTTTTCCGCACGCTCATTGGTTTTTCTAGAGACGGACAGCTATCGCTGACCAGCCGTAGCCTAGATGGGATGCAAGCATAGTCAGTGTCTCCTCTGAGGAAGTAGGACGCAGGCGGCGAGAACCGCGCATGCGCTGTGCTGTTCACTGGCAGGCACACCTAACGGGTAGGGGGAGAGTGAATCCCCACAGTGAGCCCAGCCCACGGAAGCTGAGCAGCTTTCCTGGAACAACTCCTTAGGGAGCCTCAGGATTGGGAACAACCAGTGCCCAGAAGCTGTCCCAGTGGGAATCCCAATATCCATTGCTTCCTACCTCATGTTGTCGTCCTGGCCGCGCCCAGCCCTTCCCAAGGCTGGGTTGTTATGATGCTGAATTATTAAAGAAGCCTTGCAGCCTGACGCCATCTCTGAGCAGTGCCCATCCCTCCACACCCCCTTCCCTGGAAGGCACCACGTAGTATCCACAGAGGGTCCTGAAGTTATTTACAAGACCACTTAATAACTACCCACTTTCTTGACTCAAAGAGTGTTTGTTAAGGCCCCATTGTGTCAGACTCAATGCAGTTTGCAAGCCCCTGTTCATGGATGCTTATAGTCTATGAGAAGACTCAAACAACAGTAAACAAAAACCAAGATGACCTTAGATAGTGATAAACGCTCAGAGCAACACAGCCATGTGATAGGACTGGGATGGGGGTGGGGTGCTCACTGAGAAAATGAAAATGAAGCTGGCATCCCAGTGAGGCCCCGGCCTGAGCTGGAGGAGCAGAGCGCTTCATGCCTGGGCAAGAGCAGGGGCAAAGGTCGTTGTGCTGTGGGCAGTTTGGTTGGCTCAGAGAGTGGGCCGGGTTGTACCTGGCCGTAGTTTCAGTAAGAAGTTTGAAGTTTGAAGATTATTCCACAATAAGTACAATGGGAAGCCATTCGATTTAGACAGGATCTTGAAATGACATGACTTATCACCACCTTGCGGAGTGGAAGAATTGTTGGGAAGAGTGAAAACAGATCACGTCAGAGTTGGGGAGAGGGCCGTGGTTTGAACTGGGGAGGTGGGGAGACTTGGATCAGTTCAGAACAGGATTGGGCCTGTTGGATGGAAAGAAAAGCAGTCAGGATGCTTCGTAAGCTTTGCAAGTGTGTGAATGAATGCACGATGGTGGTGCCACTTATTGAGATGGGGACCACCAAAGGAGAGTAGGTGGTGGGGGCAGGAATCGAAAGTTCAGTTGTGATAGCGGGCATATGCCCGAGTGCCCGAGAATCAATGGGCAGGAGGACTGAGGAAGGGGATCGTGTCGTAGCGAGACCCTACATGGGATGCTCATCTCTCTCTCTGTCATGTGTGCATACTTCCTGTCATGAATAAAGAAGGGAAGAAAAAGTTCCATGTGGCCACAGTGTACCTGAGATGCCCGTTAGACAGCTAAGCAGATGCTGAATGGGAGGTCAGAGTTCATGGGGACATCAAGGCTGTCGTTAGACATTCACACAGAGAGGGTATTTTAAGCCACTTTGATATGGCCACCTATGGAAATGAAGAAGAGTGGAGGTAGAAAATGAAAGGGTTCAGGAGAGAGCCCTCCGGTGTCAGAGAATTCACTGGAGGTGTAAAAGCTGAAGTCCGAGAGCAGGACACACAGAGGGTGAAGCAGGAGGGGGAAAAAAGTGTGATGTCTTCAGGCTCTGAGCAGTGCCCATCCCTCCATGTCCCCCTTCTCTGGAGGGCACCCCGTGGTATCCACAGAGGGTCAGTACCATTCCAAACTGCAGTTATGGAAGCCACGTGGTCATCCACCAGTACCCGTCCCCGGGCCGTCATCCTGAAACACACCGGGGGCACGGTTGCCCAAGATCCCGATGAGCTAGAGGGCCGGAGGACGAGGATTGGCATGACAAGACCCTGTCGAGAGTTCTACTCCCTCTCTTTTTTTCTCTCTTGCATACACACATTCAGGCTCTGTCATGAGTAAATAAAAAACTTCAAAAACTATAATGTCTTCAAAGACAAGAAAAACTCAACAGGAAAACTGATTATCTGGGTTAATTGCTACTTCGAGGTCAAGGAAGATAGGAGTAGACAGATGGTCCCTGGGTCTGATCTCACCCTGGGCTCTGAAAACGTTTCCAGCAGTGTCTGGGCAGAGGTAGGGGAAGGAACCTGGTGGGAGGGGAGGAGGGAACATATATCCAAGTGTGGAGGGAAGAGAGAAAAGCTTTCACTGTGAAAGGAGAAGAGGTACAACATGGTTGCTGGCAATAGTCTTGAAAGGACAGGGATGGGGTGGGGTGCTCGCTGAGAAAATGAAAATGGGGCAAAGACCCAAATTGGGTGAAGGCTCAAGCCAGATGGCAGAGTGACTCTTGCTTGGACAAGAGCAGGTGCAAAGGTCCTTGTGCTGTGAGGCAGATACAATGTTGAAATATAAGAACAAATTCTTGGTGATCAAGAGTGATCCAGGGGCCAGCAGGTGGCGTCGTGGTTAAGGTGTTGGACTCTCGCATGGCCAGTCAAGTGTCGAGTCCTGTACCTGGAGGCTTGAAACTCACACCAGGCGTGTGTGCATGGGTGACTAAAATCCTGACAGGAAAATGCATAAGAGATGGTGGCATAGCCATCGCCCCTGGGGGGGCGAGTTCTTCCTTTCTGTCTCTCTGTCTCTCTAGTGAGCACGCATGCTCTGTAGCAAAAATCTCTCAAAACTCCCCAAACAAAAACGAATGATCCAGGGGAGAGGCTGGATGGTAACACAGCAGTAAAAATGACACTCTGCAAGGCTAACCCACACACGGGAAGGTTTGAGGCCAGAGAGCTCCCTGAGTACACTGCACACGCGTGTGCCTGCGGTCTGAGCTGGCCAACGCCACAGAGTACACTGCACACGCGTGCGCCTGTGGTCTGAGCTGGCCGACACCGTAGAGTGGAAGGAAAGGGAAGCACCAAGACAGGGGTGCTATATCCCTGTCTTTTTCTGACTCCCTCATTCATGGAATAAATAAACACACCCACAAAATGATCCAGGAAAGAAGGGAACCATTGAAATTTATTGAAGGCTTACTTAGTGTGTTCGGAGCTTTACAAACAGTCATCTTCACAATGTCTCATGGATCAGGCAATTGGGGTTAAATAACTTGCCCGAGGTCATGCAGCTAGAGGTGGCAGAGCTGAGAGGCCACCCATCAGTCTGATGCTCCATGGCTGCCTCGCCACCCCATCGCACAGGCACGTGTCCCCTGATACTTAAACACTGGGACATGCCTTGCCCTGACCTTTGCCCTGAATGCCCCTGCAGGTCAGAAAGCATCACTCTCAAGCTGGGGGACAGGAATTGGGGGTTGTCACTTTCCCCCTCCCATGCTGGAAGCAGGGGCCCCTCCCTGCACAGCCTGAATACCCACGCAGACAGAACAGAAGCTCTCCCATTCCAGAGGGCAGGGCAGAGGCAAGCGGCAGGAGCCCCCAGAGGTAGGAGGGAAAGGGTCACTTTTGGGCGTGTATAGCAGGTTTCTTTTTGTGCCAGCCAGTGCAAGGGGGCGCTGGGGGCTGCTGGTCCCAACCAGCTGGTGCCTGTGGCCCCAGCGTTCATCTGCATCCGTTCAGTGTGACAAGCTCGGGTCAGAGCCCAGTCTCCCGACTGCCCCCGTTGAGGCTGAGGCTGTGGGGACGAGTACCACGCTCTAGCCGGCGGCCAGACAGGAGGCGCCGCAGGGAGGAGCCGGAGTTCAGATCACCGCAGCTGCGAAGGTGGAGGCTCTCTCGGCCTAGCCGGCCCCAAGGGCTCCGGGGCACCTGGAGGCAGGCATGGGGGAGGCCATTAAGACTGACCTGAGGCTCCAGGCTTTCCTAGGGATCTTTCCTGGCTGCCCCAACTCTCACCTGCTTATGTCCATGGACTCCAGTCCCACTGGGGTCCGGGGACTTCCTGGACATCTGGAGGAAACGAGTGACCAGGCCCCGCCCTGGCCAGCTGCCCTTCAGGTCCCCCAGGGAGTGGGCAGGTGCAGGGCCAGAGGGCAGGGGAACCTTCTGGAAGGTGGGCACAGGGCGCCGTTTTTCGGCTGAGTGGGCACGTAGCAACTTGGGGGAAGGGCAGCGGGCGAGGCGGAAGAGGCAGGCTTCAGAGCAGAGCCCTACAGTGAGAGAGAGGAAGAGATAAGAGATCAGAATGGGAGGGGTGCAGAGAGAATGAGGCAGTGCTCCCAAGCTTCCACCCCTAGGTGCCAACCACACGCCTGACCTGTATCTGCAGAGGAAACGGAAGCAGCTTCTTCCTCAAGCACTTTGGTATAAAGGTCCCTGAAGTCAGCTGGGAAGAAATGAGACAGAGATGGGGTGAGCGAGCACGCTCTGCAGAAGGCCTGCCGGTCTCCCTGGTTTCCCGTGACACCTGGAGCCGAGAGGTGTTTTTGTAGTTTCACGCCCCACCCCAATCTGGGGCCATTGTCTCTGCCCACACTGGCCAGCAACGAGAGGGCATGGCCCATGAAGAGAGGGGCCATGGTGGTGCATTCACCACTGCATCCTCCCTGGTCCCGCACAGTGCATGGTAAAATGCCAAGTGCCTTTTATGCTGTGTGGAGCGCTCCCTGTGTGGCATGGCCCCTCTCAGCAACTCTGGGGCCAGTATCATACCTGTTTCACAGGGGACAAACTGATCCTGCAGAGGGTAGTAGGTAACTGGCCAAAGCTAGGGGCTGTGGACCTGGTTTCAAAAGACAAGTCTGGGGACCAGCAGGTGGCATGGTGGTTAAGGCTCTGGACACTCCCACATGGCTGACAGTTTGAGTCCCGAACCTGGTGGCTTGCTTTCTCACTTTCTCTCTCTCTGTCTCTCTCTGGCCAAATGAAAATAAATGAATAAATAAATAAAATTAAGTAAATAATTATTTAAAAAATAAAAGACAAGTCTGGGGGCTGGCAGGTGGTGTGATGGTTAAGGTCGCTGGACTCCCACATGGCCAACTATGGTTTGAGTCCCGGGCCTGGCGGCTTGCCTCTCGCTTCCCCTCTCTCTCTTAGTTCTGTCCCTCTCTGGTCAAATTAAAATAAATAAAGTTAAATAAAAGAATAAAAGAATTATTTTTCTTTTTTTTGAGAGTTTTTTGTTTGTTTGTTTGTTTGTTTTTTTGCTATAGGGCATGTGCGCTCGCCAGAAAGAGAGAGACAGAAAATGAGAAATCCCCCCCCCTGGGGGGGTGATTGGCCATGCCACAATCCCTTCTCCTCCATTCTCCTCTCGGGATCTTGGGCATGCATGCACATGTGCCCAGTGTGAGTTTAAGCCACCAAGTCCAGGACTTGAACCGCAGTCAACTACATGGGAGTCCAGTGACATAGCCATTACGCCAACTGCTGATGTTTTATGAGGCTCACCCACAGGGGAAGGTTCCCAGTTCACACCCTGAGCCTCCCTGACCATGCCCATGATCTGGAGCTGGCTGGGGCTGGGTGTGGATTGTGGCTTTGGGACCTTGTTAGGGGTGCCATCTCTCCATCTCTTTCTCTCTTGCTCATGGAGAAAACAAATTAACTTTAAAAACAAAAACCAAAAAAAGGACTCCCCTTTTAGCAGCTAAGCTGTGGATGCTCTGTCCCTAGTGGGTGAGCTCTGGAGAATGTGCTACTGTAGGTGTGGACCCTCCCTTTCTTCTTCCTCAGTGACTCAGTAGTGACCAAATCCTGGTGGCTGCCACTGGCATCCTACCTCCCTCCCGATGTCTGCCCTCTCCTGCCCCTGGGTGGTGGTGGGGGGCTCACCAGTGTCGCTGGAGGTGGTGATGCCTGGGTCGCTGTGGGACCGTGGCAGCAGCAGCGGTGGCGGGGGAGCCGGATGAGGAGGCCGGTGCCCCGGTGGTGGGGTGAGGGAACCTGAGCTATCGCTGAAGCGGCGAGTGGGGGCTCGGCTGGGAGGGGCCGCGGCTGGGCGACTGCCTCCCCGGGGGACCCGCCGCCTCAGCTCAGGGAAGCAGCCTCCCACCCAGGGCGGCCAGCCCTCCAGCCGGTGGCAGCTGCGGGCAGCTGTGGGGGCACCCAGTGGGGGTGGGGCCTCAGGAGCAGAGCAGGAGGAGGAGCGGGCAGCCCGCGGGGGCCGCCGTGGCAAGGGACTGTCCTCAAAGGGGCCCCGCAGGCCGCAGTCCAGGCTGAGGCAGTAGCCCGCGCGGCTGCGCTGGATGGAGCGGAAGAGCACGTAGTCAACAGAGCGCACGGAGCCCTGCAGCTCCAGCAGGCACGAGTCCTCGGAAGGGCTGGAGCCCCCGGGGAGGTCACCAATGGCTGACAGTACCAGAGACCCGCTGTCCATCGACACTGTGGACAGCAGGGGGCGCTGGCTAGCACCGGCCTGACCCAGCCCAGCCCCGGGCAGTTCCCAAACCCTCCGGTCTCTGGAGGCCACTCTCCTCCACCCTGCAGCTGTATCTCAGAGGAGACAGACAAGTGCAGGGACCCAAGGAGCCACCCTCATTTGTCCATAAGTGACAGCCTTCTGCTTGCAGCCAGCCCCGCTATCCCCGCAGCCCTGCCCTTGCCCACCTTGCCCACTCTCTGCTCACCATCTACAATAGAGGCCACTCGCTCGCAGATGCAGGAGCCGTCATGCAGCTGGGGATCGAACAGCGTGGCCTGCAGGAGACACCCAGTCAGGTGCCAGGGGCGGGCACTGACCCCCGACCTGTGCTGCACAGGGCTGGAGACCCAGATTCCAGACCGGCTTGGACACTTTGTACAAGTCACCTAACTGAGGTGGGCCTCAGTTTCCACAGCCATAAGACAGAAATGATAGTTCTCATCCCACCCACCTGGCCCGGCTCTAAGGAGGCCCAGCGAGGGCAGAGGGTGTACAGGAACTACCAACCATCACAAGAGCTGTGATGATCGCTGGTCCAGCTACCTCCAGCTTTCCAGGCCCCACCTCCAGCCCCCAGCCCACACCCAGCCCTGCTCTCACCTGGCTGTCTCCTCGTAGCCCCATGACGGCCTCATAAGAGGGAGGGCAGTCAGTTGGGTACAAGGGCACCGGGCTGTCCATGGAGCCGTTGTATGTGATGCTGGCAGGATGGGGAAGAGGGTCAAAGCCCGCAGAGTAACTCCTCCACCAAGGCCGCTCCCCATCACCCAGGCGCAGCCCAGTCCCCTCCCTCCGTCCCCAGGCAGGAGCCCCCAGGCCTCACCTCTGTGCGTCCGTTTCTGAGCTGCAGGTGTACTCTGGGGGGTAGTAGGGTGGCGGGGGCACGGGCGGTACAAATTCCTCCAAGTCCAGCATGGTGTGTAGGAGAGGGGCTGGGGGCGAGGACGTGCAGCCCAGGGCCCCCAGGGGGCCTGAGACTGAGCGCTCAGGGGCCAGCTGCTGGGAGCGAGCAGGTCAGCAAGTTTGGTTTCTGGGAATACAACTCTTCCCTGGCTCCCACAGTCCCCTCACATCTTTCCTGGCCCATCCCTCACCTGGAACCCCCTCCTCCTTAACCTAGCCCCGGCAGGAGCAGGAGCGCCAGCTCTGGCCCTGCCCACCTGGAAATGCTTCCTCTTTCAGCCTCACGTCCATCCCAAATGGCCACTTGTTTTCTGTCCCCACAGGAATGTCCACCCTCTATCGTCTCCATCTAGGACCCTCTCAAGTCCACCCCGCCTTCAGTCCTACTCTCTAATGCCCCCTCCAGGTCCTAGCTGGCATCACAGACTACCTCCCTCCCTCCTGGCGTCTGTCTTTTTCACCCTCCCTTTGAACCCTTAAATACCCCCTTCATTAGACATGCCTACCATGACCCACAGGTCCTGGGCTCAGAAGCCAGCTCTGTAGCCAAGGCCCCAGGTCCAGTCCCAGCTTACACGTCCCCACCCTCCCGTACCTGCCCTGGCCGGGCCCGGGTCCCCTCTCACCGCATGCACAAGGTCCAGGGAGAAGATCTGGATGCAGCAGACGATAGCCGAGAGGGTACAGATGATGGCGGCACAGATGGTGAGCCCACAGACACTGAAGAGCAGGTTCTGGGGGCAGGAGGAGAAAGGAGGGCAGTGAGGAGCCGGGGCTGGGAAGATCCCAGCAGAGGAGGCGAAGTGAGAATCAGGACAGGACACTCGCTCACCTTGAGGGCTCCTCGGGCTTCCTCACAGGTGGAGTTGAGGGCAACTTTCAGCTCCTGCCCTGACTCAGGACAGGGCCGGAGTAGGGGGACAGAGGGACAGCACACACAGACCTTTCCATCCTGAGCCGGCGTGCAGAGAATGAGGCAGCCTGAGTCAGGACAAACCAGGTGGGCTGCACTCCACCGCCCACGGTTCTGCCCCGCTGTCCCTCCTCCCAACTCACCATGGAGCACTCTTGGAAGTCTCGGGCCAGCTGAGCATTCTTACAGGAGAGAACAGAGCCAGCCATGCTGAGCATGGCACAGAGCACCGAAAGCAAGGAGAAGAAGGAGATCTGGGGGAATAGGGTGCAGGCTCAGCCGGTGTGGAGGGTGGGGCCCGAGCAGACTCCCCCACCCAAAGACGGAGGGCTGGGACCCTCGGGGATCCCTCTCCACCAAGGACAGCGCCACCCTCCTTCAGACACTTTGGTCCAGCTCGCACCAACGAGTGAGCCAACTCCCTTCATGAGGGCATACACAGGCATCCCTCAGGTGCTGGGCACCTGCCTCCCAGTGGGCACTGGGTCCTGGCACCTACCACTAGAGTGAACGGCCGCTTCCAGGACACGATGCCAACCACCCCAGAGAACGCCAGCTGCGGACAGAGTGGGCACAGGCTCAGCCTGGCAGGGGAGGCACCTGAGTGAGCCCCTCACCCAGCCCCTGTAGGGAGGGAGAGGACCAGGAGAGGGAGGAGAGGCCAGCATGTGGGCTTGCAGCTGGTGTGGAGGGTGGGGCCCGAGCTGACACCCCCACCCAAAGACGGTGCACCCAACTCACCGAGAACCCAGCCCAAGATGGGCAGGACCTTTTGATGCTCTCAGTGGTGGTAACAGAGGAGGCCACCATGCTGAAGGTGACCACCAGGATGCCCAGGAGAACCTGGGCCAGCCCCAGCGTGAGCAGGGCCTGCAGCCAGGGTCGGTGGAGGCGAAGGTGGGTAAGGCCCCGCGTGCTGGGCCGACTGGTCAGCGAACGGCTGGAGTCGCTAGGCGAAGGCATCATGCCTGCCGCCTGGTTGCCTGTGCCTCGCTCGGGCCCCCTTGGCGCTTGGGAGCATCTCAGAGGCGCCCAAGGCCCCGTCCTTTCTCTTCTCCACCCCCCTCGCTCTAGAGCCCACCCCCTGGCTGGGTCCCGTGGGGCATGGCCCAGGGACGCCAGCTGGGGGGGGGCCCGAGCGAGGGGCGTCACGGGGGGACCGCGGGGTGCTCCCTTCCCACCACGGGCACCGGACGGGCCCCGTGCCCGGGGCGGCGATGAGGACGCGGGAACACCAGCTCATCGCATCTCCCTAGAGAAGAGGAACGCCGAGAAGGGCCGTCCGGGAGTGAGGAGAGGGCGGCGGTCCAGGGAAGGGTGGGGAGGGTGAAAGCAAGAAGGATGAAGCCAAGTCTAGAGAGGGAGGGTCGGTGTCCCGTGGATTCCCGAACCGCCCGGTGGGGAGAGGCCGCAGTACCGCTGCTGTCTCCTGCTGGGCCTCCTGCCCCGCTCCCCTCCCCACCCGGCTCCTCTCCGGGAGCTCGGGCTGCTGCAGGTCGGGGACTGGAGGCGGGGGGGATGGGGACTGGGGTGGTGCGGGAGAAGGGGCGTGGCGGCGATGGCCGGCGCGGTGCACCCCGGGAGTTGTAGTGCGGGACGAAGACCCCCAGCGGAGCGCCGCAGGGCAGGCAGCTGGGGCGAGGTGGCCCCAGTGCGAGGCCCTCTGCCTTGGCTCCTTCTGGGGAGCGCTCCTCCGGTCTCTGCCTTTCTCCAGACCCTGATGGAGCTGCTGACGAGTCTTCCCGGCCCATTCCCGGCCCATTCCCAGCCCACTCGAGCCCCATCCAACTGCTGACTCGCTGTCCCCAGGTGGGATTGGGAGGAGTTGGGAGCAGGGCGTTTCCACCCCTACCGTGGGAACCTCCCACCTCCTGTACCAGCCACCCGGGCTCCACCGCTGCTCCCCCACCCTCCCCAGCCGCGTTGACACCAGCGCTTGGCAACCTTCCCTCTGGAGTTCACACCCTGCTGCTTGGCCACGCTCTTTCACTTTCATAAGGCCTCATACCCCCAGAAACCAAAGAGACGAGAATGTGAGTTCCACTTCCATTTTATTTTTATTTAAATAACTGAAGCAACAGCCTTGGCACAGCAGAGGGAAGCGGGTTGGGGGTGTGTGAGCGGTGGCAGCAGTGTGACCTGATAGGGGAAAGGGCAAGCAGGGACTGGGTCACAGTGGGCTCCCCACACCCCTAAGTCAGGTTCA
>NW_006159872.1:467398-480105 GCF_000334495.1 Tupaia belangeri chinensis | reverse complement strand
GGCTCCTGAAAGCTGGCACCTGTGCGGCGGTACAAGGAGTGGATCTGCAGGTAGAGAAGACACGCTGAACGGCTGACAGCAACGGCTGACAGTGCCACCTCAATGGGGCACTGTTCTCCCCATTCACTCGCCTGCTGTCCCAGCGTCTCCTTCCAGGCTCCCACCCTGACTCCTAACACACACACACCCAGGGTCCACTAGCAGAGGAACCAACCCACCCGGCCTGCCCCTGCTCCTCTTGAATGCCCCACTCAGGCCCAGAGCCCCAATCTCACCCTCCTAGCCCAGCCCTGCACACGCCCCTCACCCGCTTTAGCATCACGATCCCCAACACCGCGATGCCAGTGAAGAGCAGGGCGACCAGCAGCATGAGCACAGCCACCGCCGTGTTCAACTGCAGCACCATGAGCGCGGAGATCCAGCCACTGTGGAGAGCGAGGCGTGCGCCAGTGAGGAGGGGCTGCTCCTGCCGCCTCCACCCCCGGCTTCCCCACTGGTTAAGTCTCACACACGCGCCAGGCCCGCCCTTGCCCTCAGCAGTTCCTCCCCATCAGTCTGGCAGCACTTGGACAGATGTACAGAATCCCAGACTATGACCAGTCTCTTCAGAGTTCAACTCGTTTCAGAATCAGTAACTCCTGGCTCTTCAAGCTCTTGCCAGTGTCTTCACTCCAAACAGACCCTTCTCTGTTGAGAACTCTCCCACCTCTCTTCAACCATGGTTACATATGCCTCCTCCAGAAAGCCTTCCCAGATTTGACCACATTCAGCCTTTCTCCCCTCAACCTCTGCCTGTCTAGAGTTCCATCTGGGTTCTCTCTATCCGGGAAATACACCCCGTCTTCCTTGCTAAACCAGTATCCCCAAACAACTCACATCCCAGTACCCAGTGCTGGCTTGGTCTAGAGGATTGCGAGGCTAGATGGCAACCTTACAGACCTGAACCCCCAATTTGGGATGCCGATGGCCTGGAGGACATAAAGCACATCTTGGACAAAGAAAATGAAGAAGAAAACAAAGAAATTGAAAGAACTGTCGCTCCTGCAGAGAGAAAAGAAACAGGGAAGTGGGGAGGACAATTAGGGCTAAAGAAGCAGACGCAGGGCCTGTCCCTGGTCCCACGTCACCCCACGCCCACACACACGTTCTTACCGGAAGGCCTTATACATGGGGCGGTACCAGCAGACGAAGGAGCAGGGAGTGAAGAGGAGAACCCAGAGGATGGAAAGCCCGAAGCTTGAGCCATTGTTGTTCGCCACACAGAAGCTGGCCAGGCAGGCGAGGAAGTTCAAGAGCAGAGCTAGCGTGCTGCCTGAGGGACAGAGGGACAGGATGACAAGGCCTTCTGGTTTGCAGTGACAGTGCCTTCCCATGTACGCCCACTTAATGTGGCAGGGTAAGGAAAGGCAGGCAGCACCTGCCTTTTCCAAACCCTCAACACCAACAGGAGAGACAGACCAAGCAGATTTCAATCACGTGTGGTCACTCTACAAAGACAGTTAAGAATGCGGGATAATGTAGGCATGAAGCCAAGGGAAAGGTAGGGGGCAAGAACACACGTTGGCGAGCAAAGTTGGTAAGTTCTAAGTACTACAAAAAGAAGAGAGCCTGGGATTCCCACATGGTCAACTGCGATTCAAGTCCTGGACCTAATGGCTTTCTTTCTTTTTTTGAGAGGTTTTTGCTATAGGGCGCGTGTGCTGCCCAGAAAGACAGAGAGAAGGCGAGAAATCACCCCCCAGGAGGGATGGCCAGGCTGCAATCCCTTCTCCTCCATTCTCCTCTTGGGATCTTGGGCATGCACACACACGCGCCTGGCGTGAATTAAAGCCTCCGGGTCTGGGACTCGAACCGTGGTCACCTATGTGGGAGTCCGGCGACACAGCCATTAACGCCTCCGGGTCTGGGACTCGAACCGTGGTCGCCTATGTGGGAGTCCGGCGACACAGCCATTACGCCAACTGCTGGTCCCAGTGGCTTGCTTTCTTGATTTCCCTTTCTCTCTCTGGTCAAATTAGGAGAATAATAATAACATATGGAATTGATTTTTTTTTTTTAAAGAGTGTGGGCAGATTTCTGGAGAAACTGGCCTTTGTGCAAACGCTGCAGAGGCACTGTGCCTGGTCCTAGGGGAGTGGGCTACAGGGCAGGTAAGAGATCTACCTGTAACCTCCTCCAAAGGCTTTTCCCTACTCACACATCCAGAGGTAGTACATGGTGGATACCGTCTTCTGAAATTCTTGGGGGATCTCCATGGAGATGTCCTGGAAAAAGCAGGGCTGAACTGGGCTAAAAGAAGGCAGGGGGGGCCAATTGTTCCGTCGAGCTGTAAGGCAGAGCGAGCAAGAGGAGCCCAGGAGTAAGGCAGATGCCCACGAAGGCATCACTCTCCCTCCCCACCATCTCCACGTTGCCTTCTCTTCTGTCTTCAGAGTCCAAGGAGATAAGGAAAAATGGAAAAAATAATAGTAATACCAAGTATTTACTATAATTTACAACATCTAAATGCTGTGCCAAGCACTTTACATATATTACTTTTTAAATCCTCCCCAAATCCTGCCAGACAGATAACAAACATTATTTTCTTTTTGCAAATAAAGAAACTAGGGCACTCGGAATTCAGGAACTTGTTTCAGAACTCTCTCTAAAATTCAAACTCAGCAGTCTGACTCCAGAGCCCAAGCTCTTCAGACCTGCCTTTGCTTCTTCCAAGCTGTCAGATGCCCTCCCCACCCTACCAAGGACCCACTTACTAGCTGTGCCCCCCAGGGCAGCATGCTGGAGCTCTCGCTCCCTACGGTCCAACTCCTCTGCTTTCCGGTTGAGCTCCTCCTGTTTCTTCAGCAATTCAGCTGTGGCTGCTGCAGCTGAGGCCTGCCCAGTATGAGCAGAGGGAGACGTGAGTCTTTGAGCCCAGGACTGGCCCCTTCCCCAGCTCCCACCTGCACTCTGCCTTTACCTGTGTGCTGTAGGAACCATAGTTCTTGGGTTCTGTGGGGCTGAGCTTTCTCGAGGGCTGCAAGGAAGGAGCTGAGGGTGGAGGCAACGGGGCAGGGACAGGAGGCTCATGGGCCGGTGGTGGCTGTTGGGGAAAAGACTTTAGGGATCACCTAGTCCTTCATAACACAGGAACCTAGAGTCTGCTTGAATACCTTTACACCTAGAACTCAATACCTAAGGAAGCAGCCCCCCCCCCCCGGGTCCCCCCCCCCCCCCCCCCCGGGCTGCTTGAAGCTAATTCCTGTGTCGGTTTATTTCAGAGAACTCTTTGGTGACCCGCAGTAGCCTTCACCCCCCACCCACATCACACTCCTTAGCAAGGACTCAAAGCACTCATCTATCGTGAGTACCCCCTTAACTTCCTAAAGCTCCCCATTTTCTATCCCAGTGGGACAAAAAGACCTAGCCTCCCTCCCTTTTGCCTTCTAACTGCACTCTAAACCACCTTGTCTTCTCAACTCCAACCAGCCCCATCCTTACTTTCATTCAGGAAACCTTCCCAGACAGAACTTTGGTTCAGGCCCTGCAGATCCCAGGTCGTCCCAGGGCTAACTTTTACAGCCCAATCCTCATGGATAGTTGGCCCTGGTGTCCCTAGTAAAATGACGCACTCCAGCGCAGACCAGTCTCTCTGGGAGAGCTAAGACAATGCCGCTTACTTCCTCTGAGTGCAGAAAAGTCCCCTTTACCCAGACAGGCCGGGCTTACTGACATTCATCCCTCCCCATCTCCGCCAGCTGCTCACCTCCCGGGTCTCAAAAGGGTTGTAGACGTCGAGCGTGGCATACTGCGAGCTGGGTCGGTGCTGGATCACGGCGGGGTCCTGAGGGGGAAGACCTTGGGCTCAGCTAGGGCCCCCTGGGCGAATTTCAGGGACATGTCTTAAACTGCCCACAGCTCCCAATACAGCATCTTCGGGACCGCGTTCTAGTCCCCAAAACATCTACCTCAAATCCATCACCCACTGCCAGTACCAGCTCTTTACAGGGGGCGGGACCCGCCCCCAGGATACTGACTGGCCTGAAGTCATCGTCACCCCCACGTGGCGACCCTTCTTCGTATCAAATGTCAAGAGTGGGAATACAAGTTAGCCCGACCCTACAACCCCGGGAAGAATCAACCCGAAGGCCGCCGACGCGTCACCTGAAAGGGGTTGTCCAGCTCGCCGGGCTCCGCGAACGGGTTTCCACCATCTCTGCTCTGAGCCATGTTTGCAACTGCAGCTTCAGTCGCCCCCTGCCCTCCACGCCCCTGCCGCGGCAGTGGCGGCGGCGGTGGCGCTCAGCGCTCCCTCCGCTCCTCTCGGTCGGCCCCGCTTCTCTGTGCACCGATTGGCTGAACCGACCGGAAGAGCCGTAGGATCCCGCAGCAACAGCCGGCTGCGCCTGCGTCTTGGCTAAAAGCAAAGACGGGAGTCTCCCACGTGACAAGTCTAACCCAGTCAGGGTCGCCAAGGACCACCCTTCTCACGTGACTCCCCCACTTAGGAACTACACTTCCCGGCAGGGCACGCGCCAGAATCCCGGTCTTCCTGATACCCCGAGGTGTACGACGGGAGCCTTTGACCGGTCCTGGCAGCCTATCAAGCTTCCAGTTAAGTAAGTTTTCTTCCGTGGCTTCCGGCCCAAACCAGGGACCTCTGCCTAGTGGCTATAGGAGCCAGCCTCCAACCTAGCTCTCGTTATTCCTGAGCAGATCGGTGCCACCTTCTAACTCCTCCATTCTAACCCGCAAGAGATGCTGTCCCACCCAGCACTTCCCATCCCTGAGACAATGTGGGCACAGAAATCAAAGTGGACCCTGACTCTGGTTCATTTTGGAGGGCAAGTGGGACTCCCTTCACACCCAAATTCAGGGATGAGCAATCATTTCATCCCTGGACCCTGTCATTCCCCAACCCCAAACTGCAGGGATGGGGTGGGGGGTCAGATGAAGCACGTCATTTTATTTCACAAAGACTGTACAAAATTCTTTATAAAACATGGTGTAGATGCCACCTGGTTACCTCACTCTGCCCCCACCCAACCCCATGTGAGGGTACAGGTGAGGGTGGGAAGAGTGTGGATGGAATAGCATTATGTACAAAGCAGGGGTTGAAGTGATAGGTACAAGTTCTATTTACACTATTTCACATATTCACAGGTGTACAGGGAGCCAGGAGGAAGGAGTGAGTTCCGGCTCTGTTCTCTTGTATAAAAAAGCACCAGTGTCCTGGACTGGACACCCTCTGCTATACCAGAAGCAGGGGGGCCCAGGGCCTGATCGTCACCGACTGATATCCCGACTGGAGTCCCATAACTTGGTATTGGGTGGCTCAGCCCGAAGGCGAGTGAAGAAAGGATGCTGCAGGGCTTCACCCAACGTCAGCCGCTTAGCGGGTTCATACTCCAGCATGCTTTCAATCAGATCGAAGAGCTGGTGGTGTTCCTCTGCCTCTGAGGTCAGATACCGCTGGTGGAGGGGGCAGGACAAAGGTGAGGCAGGACGCCTTATAGACCCTGCCTCCTCCTTCAAGGCCCTGCCTTTCAATCTTGGAGAACCGAGGCTCTGCTCACAAGCAATTCAAACACTACCTTACCACAACCACACCGTGACCAACATTTCTGAAGTTACAGCTCAACCTACCTTCCCACTAGCAGTTACTCCTTCATACTCTGAAAGTTCTCTCTACTTGTATATCCTTGTCAACTCCATGAATCTTCTTTAGCTCATTAAAATATAAGCTCTTCAATAGTAGTTTATTCTTTTCTGTCTGACCTAAAGAATCCAGGACAGTGCTTTGTTCTCTGGTTGTCTCAAGGTTAGGCTATGTAACTTCCTCCACAAAATCACTCCCTCTTCTCTCTCTATGGACCGAGGGTGTCTTCCTTGGGCTTTCCTCCCCTCCTTTCCTAGCCCTCTGTGCTTGTGCAAGGCACTGCAGAGGCAAACCACCTGAAGGAGGAAGTGACCCTGGAGTGGTGGGCACTCGCTACCCCAGCCTGGCTCACCCGCAGTGGTTTGCAGTTCTCACGAACGTAGCGCCCAGCTGACGTGTTCTCATCCCAATCCAGGCGACCCCGGTAAAAATATTTCTGCTTTCTAGAGGGGAAGGGGAGGTTGAGGCATCAGAAGGTTCCCCTTTAGCATAAATTTAGCATCAATTCCCTTCTTTCCCCATCTGAGAACAACTAGGGGGCGGGAAGTGTTCAAAAAAATAAAAAGGGAAATCATGTGAGAGAGCAGTTCTGTGGAGAGAAAAGGAAAAGGGTTAATTCCCTCTCACTCAAGGCTCACCTTGTCTTTCGGATCATCCGGGAGGGGATAGGACCCAAAATCCTTTCCATCATGGCTAGATGCTCTCTGTTGTCATGGGTCTGAGAAACAAAGAGAGAACTGAGCGCGAGACTGAGAAGGGGCTGCTGAGGACGCGCCGCTAGGAAAATGGGCACTGAGGGTGAGCAGGCAGGTCCTCAGCAGAGAGCAAAGGCATCAGGGAGAACGCTGGTGGTCAGGCAAGACCCCACATACCTGGAAGAGGGTGAAGCCGACATAATACTCAAAGATGATACAGCCTATGCTCCAAACGTCACAAGGCTGAGACCAGCCCAACTCTGGGTGCAATGGGAGAGAAAGGTATTATGAGGCCTGGGGGCCCTTCCTCATGACCAGGTCACCTAACGCGCCGGGATGACTGTGCCCTCCCTTACCAAGGATGACCTCTGGGGCTCGGTAGTGGCGAGTGGAAACGATGGTGCTGTGGTGCTCATGGTCAAAGGTGGCGCTGCCGAAGTCCACCACCCGCACGGCTGTGCTCTTCACGCTACGCTCATCTCGCTTCTAGGAGCAAGGCAGGAAGAGGATGACTACTGCCCCTCAGCCTGAGATGCCACCGCTGCTCTCTAAGGTGCTTCTGAGCCACTCAAATGCAATTCCGACCTCCTGCCTTCCAGTCTTCCCCACACCCAGCAGGGATGTCAAGAGTGGGGAGGAAAATTAAGAAATGATTATATGGGGCCAGCTGGTGGCATGGTGGTTAAGGATACTGGAATCCCACATGGCCAGCCATAGTTTGAGTGGAGGACCTGGTGGCTTGCTTCTCACTTTCCCCCCCTCTCTCTCAAGTTAAAAAACATACATATAAAAATAAATGAAGTTAAATACAAGTAATCCTTTAAAAAAAAAAAAAAAAGATTATATATGCCCAAGTGATAGGTATACAGTTTTTCTGAAATAAATAAATAAATGAAGGTGCCGCAAGTGGCACAGTGGTTAAGGTTCTGGACTCCCACATAGCTAACCATGTTTCAATTCCTGGACCTGCTGGCGTGCTTTCTCACTTTCCCTCTCTCTCTCTCTGGTCAAATTAAAATTAATTAATTAATTAATTAATTAACTAAATAAGTATTTCTTTTAAAATTTAATAATAAATTAACATGTAACAAATGGGTCAAGGAAGAGAGAGCTGCTTTAGCTCTGAGATCGTATCCAGTCAGGCAAGGGAACTGAGCTGTCCTGCTGCACAGAAATTACATCTAAAAAAAAAAGAGAGAGGAAGCCCAAATCAACAAGTCTGAAGACATTCTCATCTACTGACAAGTTATCTGAGGTCATTTTCCAAGTACTCTTCTAATTTCTCCCCCCTCTTTTTTTTTTCAAGGTTTTGCCACAGGGCACATGCAGTTGTGGGAAACGGATGGAGAGAAAGTGAACTGTGGTCAGCCGTGTGGGAATCCAGCACCTTAACCATGTTACCTGCTGTCCTCCAAGTTAACCTTTCTAAGTCCCTCCCTTTCGACCCATTCTGGTATCTTGGCTTTACTCAGTGGGGACTGGACAAAGACAAAATGTGGGAGAAAGCAGCAAAAGGGAAGACAGAAGGAGCCTGTCCCCCAGGGCTGAGGGGCAGACCTCGTCTATCTTACCTTCTCTAGGTTGTAGGTAAGCTCGTAGTCTGAATTCACAAACAGAATATTTTCAGGCTTGAGGTCCGTATGTGTCAGTTTGTTATCATGGAGGACTGCAGGGGAAAAGACCAGGTCAGGCTTGGGCCAGGGGCTGGAGTAACTGGCACCGGCGGACCCCAGCTCGCTCACCTAGAGCAAAGCCGGTGAGGGGACAGGTCCAGAACCACTAGGGCTGCTTTCTGCTTGACATCTAAATGAAATGCCTGGTCTACGAAGCCCTACTCTTACTAATAAGATATAGCTGTAGCTCAACTGAAATTTTGGGAAAAAAAGACTGTTTGCTGTGAGCTGTAGTTTTCTAAGGACTTTGACACATGTTATACCTGAGCCTGGGAACACCAGCCTGTGAAACTGTATCTCTGTAAACCCAAGTCTGTGAAACAGTATCGTTGTGAGACTCAAGAGGAAACTAGGTACTTGTCTGGATTCCCTACTGGCCCTGAACTCCTCCATGTTCCCGTCTGCTTTTTGCCGTGGATGGAAAGCACCTCATCTCACACGAATCTCAACCTCTAGCCTAAGGAGTGTTTCTCTCTGTGCTTGCTGCCTGGCTGACACTCCCCAAGGAAGGGGAGGAAAAGAAGATGGAGGTCACTAAGCACTTTGGTTCCAAAGGCTTTCTCCTCCAGTCCTGCTAGGTCGGCCGTGGAGTAAAAGCAGTCGGGACCGTGAGGACCTCAGTCACGGACAAGTCAGGTGATGCCAAGATGTCAGTGAATAAAAGAACTGCAGCTGACAGAGCTGTTAGGGGCTTCACCAGTGCCCAGCTGAGACAGAAGCGCTCCAACAGAGGGAGGGGCTACCCCAGAGTCCACCGTGGCCCACCCCACTCACACTTGACGGCCTGGCACAGCTGGAAGGCCATGTGGCGCACTTGGTGGATGGGGTAGGGCAGGTAGTTGTTGTCTTTGAGGAAATCGAAGGTGCTAAGGCCCAGAAGCTCAAAGGAGATACACATGTGGCCATGGTAGTCAAACCAGTCAAACATCTGGACACAGAGGCTGGGAAGAGAGACGGGGGAGGGGGACGTCTGATGAGCTCCCACTTGCCCACCACCCCTCCAACAAGGAGGGACCATACAGCTGTTGATTCAACCCACTTGTATAAACATGCCAGCTAGAATTACCAAAAAATCCAGTACAGCTAGGGCATGGACTTTCTGACAGACCCAAGAAGAAAGGCACTACCTACCAAACTTCAAAACATCTTCCTAGAATATTTTAAACAGTTCAAAAACTTGTTTGCTTAAGAGCTGTTGAGTGCCAGGCTCCAAACAGTGTGGACTCTGAACGGGCAAACTATCGCTCCTAAAGCCCAGCCCAGCCCCAGCTCCTGCTCAATTCACTCACCATCGGCCACCACTGGGCTCGTGTTTGTGCCTACTGTTGCCTTGTGTCTTATTCTGCTTTTGGCCTGTGAATGTATGTGGACAAAGTCCTACTGTGTGAATGCCTAGGGCCTCAGCAGCACAGCTGCAGGTATAAAAGCCTACTCCATTTTCAGATGAAGACGTTGATGTTCAGTCCCAGGGCCATTTTCCGGCATAAATCTAGAGGCCATCCCGGGATGCAGAGCAATCTAACTGCCCCTCGCTTCCGACCCTGACATTCTACTACTCTAAGATGAGGAACAGAAGATGGATGGATGAGAAGGTCTAGGACTCCCCTGCTGCCTCGCCCAGGTCTGGGAGTCTGCTGGCAGGAGCGGAGCCTCTGTGCCTCCCCACGTCCTCCTCCTCCGGCTTACTTCTTGTTGTCAGGATCCTTCTCGTTGATCTTCTCCAGCACGTTGATCTCCAGCCTCGCCGCTTCCTTGTACTTCTCCACGTTCTTAATGATCTTCAGGGCAACCCGTGCCCCGCCCCTGTAGGTTGGCAAGAAAGGTTTTGCCAGGTTCTGGAAAACGCCTCAGATTAAATGGGGCTGTGTGAGGACTTGAGAATCCTGCCTTTGGCTAATCAGCAATGAAGCCCCAGACAACCAGACCATCCCCTTACGCCTAGCAAGTGTGGAGCGAGGAGGGGCCAAGACCTACCTGCGATGGTCGACACACTGAACAACTCGGCCGAAGGTCCCCTCTCCTAAGGTGCTTACAATTTCATCTGAAAAGAGAGCAGGGTCGGGGAAAGGGAGGGAGAGAAGATGGGGAATGAGCTGAGTTGGAAGAAAAAAGCCTACAGCAACCTGGGGTGAGGAGATGAAGGCAGAGAACAGGTACAGATGGTCACAGGGGAAGCAAACCCCTGTGTGATTCCCACCACCTTTAACCCAGGGGCCACGAGAGCTGGGAGTGGACAACACAGGTCAGTTCTCAACAGCAACTCAAACCACCCCGATAAACACCACCACTGAGAAAAGGCAAAAGAGGCCGTGATCTGGGTTGGCTCGGGACGGTAGGATGGCTATGGGACCATTACAGGCTATAGGATTGTTACGATTTGGCTTGTACATCGCTCTTGTAGCCAGTCCCCGACGTGGTAGATGAGGTGGCCCTCAGCGTCGTCCTCTACACTCTTGGCTCTCCGGCTGCTGTGCTGCTGTCGGGGGGCGGGGGGAGTCGGAGCAAGCCAGGTGTCGGAGCGGGGGCCGGAGGGAGGCGGGGTGGGTGGTTGAGGGGTCACCGGTCACAGGCGCCCAGCCAGGGGGGACAGACGATGATGGGGGACAGTGGAAGGGAACACGTCAGATGCAGTAAGGCGGATCGGTGTTGAGAAGAGAGAGCGGCGCACAACCCCAGGTCCCCAAACCCAAAACAGGAAGAGGGAGAGGCACGGGCAGGGCGGAGGAGTGCTGTCGTTGCCAGCGTGGCCCACGACCCCATGCTCTCCACGATGCCCTTTCAGCCGGGCACAGATTCCCCTCGCCCCCACCCAAGCCTGTCTGCTAAGGGGGCACAGAGCCCAGGGCTTGGAAAGAAAGGCGGTTCACAAACAGCGTCCCCACTAGAGTGGAGACCTCTGGGGCTGAAGAGCTGCTCCCAACACAGTAAGTCCATCATGCCAGGGCGGGCACTGGGGTGACAAATGCTCCATGCCCATCCATCTCCCAAGCACACTCCAGGGCCCTTCAAGAGCTGGAGAGCCTCCAAGAGGGTAGACAGACTCAGTGCCCACCTCAGAGTTCATGCCCCAGCACGCAGCTGAGAACAAGGAGACGGCTCACTTACCAGAGTCCGAGAGGCCTGAGCAAGGGGGAGAGGAAGGGCCTGGGCTGGCACTCACCGAAGACGAGCGACTGAACGTCCGGCTGTGCCCCCGCCGCCGCCTGTGCTTCCTGCGGCTGCTGCGCTGGCTGCGGTAACTGCTGTTCTCCCGGTGGTACTCGTAGGAATGTCGGTAGTCCGTGTCGTAGTAGGCCTCGCCCCTGTCCCGGCTGTAGTCGTTGCGCCTGTAGCTGCCACAGTATCGCCTATCATACACCCTCCGGTCTGATGAGCGGTCATCATAGCTGCTGTTGGACAACAAACACCATCAGGCCACACCGCGGAACAAGGTCCTGCCTCAATGAGAACAAAGAGCAACATGAGAGGGAGCGCTCTGATACTCAGCGAGCCGCCCGGAGCGGACCAAGGACCAGAGCAGTGAGGTGAGGAGGGGCCGAGGAGGATCTCCCCTGCGTGTCACCAGGACCTCCGACAAGGCCTCTGCAGAACCACTCCCTCTGGGGGCCTCCGCCTCCCCGCCAGTAAGAAAATGAAACAAAGAGCCATTTCTTTTTCTTTGAAAGTTTATTCGTTCCTTTCTTCCACAAGAGAGAGACAGGCACTCCCAACAAGGTCTTCCCGCTATGCCCGCCCCCAGTCCAGTGGGCCTGGTTCACTGCACCTTTGCTCCGACGGGTCAGTACTAGTTCAAGACCTCTGCCATGTAGATCCGGCTGGGATATACCACTGCCTAGCCTGGAGCCATTTCTTCCTCAAGCATTCCCAACTGAAACCGTCTTGCTCTAAACCATCCTTAACTCCTTTCTCCAACTGAACGAGTTGCTAAATTATTAAAGCTTGGGGCCAGAGGTGGTGTGGTGGTTAGAGCACTGGGCTCTCATATGGCCAACTGCAGTTTGAGTCCCAGATCTGGTGGCTTAGTTTCTCACTTTCCCTTTCTCTCTCTGGTCCAATTTTTTAAGAAAAATAAATAATATATAAAATTAGGATAAATAATTCTTTAAAAATAATTGAAGCTCCACTGACCTCCCTCTGTCCCATCTGTTAGCTCGTTAGCTACCTCTAGGTCAGTCCTTTGGCACAGGCTCTTCCTCTACAGGGTGACACTCCTCCAGCTTGACTCCTTGTTCCCTAGACACGCTTAGGTGTCAGCTTCTCTAAGGTTTCCCCGGAACTGCATCCTGCCCAACTACAACCAAGGCCCCTGCCCCTGGGCATGTCCTCAGCCCTTCAGCACGTTCTTCCTCTACGGGAAGTCTTAATACTGCAGTGCAAATGGCTCCTTTGGTTAATCAGCTCGACCACCACCTTCAGCCAGCTGCTCAGCACAATGCCCTTAGCATGTAGCCAAGCGGTTATGTGCTGAACAAATGAATGAGCGAGTCTGAGTTTCTCCTCCTGAGGCCTCACCTCCGGGAACGGACATGGTAACTGTCCTCCCGCCGGCGCCGGCGCGTCCGGTCACTGCTACTTGACCAGGAGCGACTTCTTCGCCGCTTATGCTTTCGACTCCGATAGTGTTCATGGTAACTTCCGCGGCTGCCTCGCTCTGACGAGCGGTACCTTCGAGGATGAGGCATCTGGAAGGGAAGGAAAGGT
>NW_006159872.1:462452-467367 GCF_000334495.1 Tupaia belangeri chinensis | reverse complement strand
GGAAAGCTCTGAGTTGTCAGGAGTTTCCTCCAAGGACTGGCTGCTTCAAACACACTAAAATGCTTTCTGCTCTTTTATTTCTACTTCACCCCTTTTTTTCTGTACATTGCATGTGCTCACCAGAGAGAGACAGACAGACAGACGGAAAATGAGAAATCATGCCCCAGGGGAGAGCAACATCGCAGTTCCTTCTCCTCCATTCTCTTGGAATCTTGTGCACATATGCACATGTGCTGGGCATGATTTCCAAGCTACTGGGCCCGTGACTTGAACTATGCAGTCAGCCATGTGGGATCCAAGGCTTTAATCTGTGCCACCTGCTGGCCACATTTCTACCTTTTTACAACCACAGCTTCTTCAGTACTCCTGTGCTGACAATACCCTCCCTCCTTTTTTAAAACTTTCTTGCCATCCCGCCCGTGTGCTAGATGGAGAGAGATAAAAAGAGGGAAAGTGAGAAAGCACACCCAGGGAGGATGGCCATACTGTATTCTCTTCTCCTCCATTCTCCTCTAGGGATCCTGGGCATGCACGGACACATGCCCGGCATGACTTTCAAGTCACCAGGTCCAGGACTCGAACTGCAGTTGGCCACGTGGGATTCCGACAGCTTAACCACTATACCACCTGCTGGTCCCACACTTCCTCTTTACTGCAGTATACAGCTACCGTAACTACACCCTCATTACCCCCCACTCCAGTCACTGCTCTGTTCTGATTTTCCACAAACATGGCTCCATGAAGATGGAGCTCGTTATGGGTAAGTGTGTGTGTCTGATGGAGACTGCCACAGTTCGTTCCTGGCTGGGATCCAAGGCAGAGATTCACGCTATGCCCAGTTTCTCACAGGCCAATAGAATAAAGCTTTAGTTTACACAATCACGGTACATGTCTTACAGCTATCCAGGGAGGATCTTATATCCACTAGGCAGGCTATCAGTGTTCTATCGGCAGGACTTCAAGTTCCCAGTCTCCTATAGTAGGTGCATACCCAACACTAGCAAGGGTCTGAGGCTGGCCCCTTGAACTATCTTAATAATCGCTCACATCTCTAGCCAAATCCCCCTTGAGAAGTTATCTTCTTTTTTTGGAGAGGTTTTTGCTATAGGGTACATGTGGTCACCAGAAAGACAGAGAGAGAGACGGAGAGACAGAAAGCGAGAAATCACCCCCCAGGGCAGATGGCCACACCACAATCACTTCTCTCAGGATCTTGGGCACGCACGCAAACACACCCAGCGTGAGTTTAAGTCACTGGGTCCAGGACTCAAACCGTGGTCGACTACGTGGGAATCCAGCAACACAGCCATCACACCAACTGCTGGTCCCAAGAAGTGTTTTCTTTTTTAAAGAGAGGGGTGTTTTGTTGTTTTTTTTTGGTATGGAGAACGTGCTGGAGAGATGGAAAGTGAGAAATCACCTCCAGGGAGGCTGGCCATGCCACAATCTCCTTTTCCTCCATCTTCCTCTCAGAATTTTAGGCACACACACACACACACACACACACACCTGGCATGAGTCTCAAGTTACTGGATCCAGGACTCAAACCACAGTCTGCCATGTGTGAGTCTAGCGCCATAACCATTACACCATCTGCTGATAACCCCTGAGAAGTTTTAATTCAATAGGTCCCAAACTACAATCAGCTTCCCATCTGGCCCCTCCCTTCTTGTGCTTAAGAAGCTGAGAATAACTAGTTTTCAGTAAACAGCACTACTTGGCTGAGAGCAGGCCACCTTCCAGTTACTGGAACTGCAATGGCATGGTTCGTGAACCCTTTTTTTCCTTCAAGGAAAAAAAAAAAATCAGAGAAATCACTGTCACAGGCCAGGAAGAAAAGAATAGGAAGGCGGAATGAAATGAAACAGGCCCAGGGCCAGAAGTCTTGATGCTGGTGGAAAGATAAGGTATGCAAAAGGTGTAATGACTCCAAAGTCTGGCTCCCAGTCTGAGCCACTTCTTCCCGGCCTCCTTAAACCGAAGAGGGCGACATTCGATGCATTCCTGGCCTAATGGGGCAAGTAGAAAAACAAGAAGATGCAAGCGCAAGATTCTCAACCCGCCCCCCATTAGGAGAGCCACGTAAATGCCATCTCACCACAGACGTACTGCCATCAAAGTGCTTCCCAGGCCAAGCCCCAAAGCTAGCTTGTCTGTCTTAATTTCTACATCTTTTCCCTTTTTTACTCAAAAATTCCGAACTCCTACAGTCAAACTCTTCTTGCATGCTTCAAGTGACAAGGTGGTGTCTCCCCACCTCCGGCTGTGACTGTATTCCTCGGTCCAACTTTGATCTCCTGTTTTCTTGCACCTCTGAAACAGTCCTAGCACTACTCACTCCATCACCCTTTCTCCTACTTCGGCTCCTCGCAAGTTTCCTATAGGTCTCCCCGGACACATTTAAGACAAGCCGACCTCCTTTCCCCTCATCGCCCTACTTCGCTGCTCCCCGGGTCCCAACCCTCCTCCTCTAATCTCGCCCCCGTCCCTAGTCCCCAAACCAGTCCTCTCCCAGCCCGCCCCGCGGTCGCCATCTTTCCGCGCGGCCCCGCGGCCCGCCGGCCCGCGCGCTCACCGTTCTGGCGGCGAGGCCCGTGCGCTTGTCCCACAGGAAGTCCGTGATGGCGGCGGCACTGCGGCCGGAGTCCCGGCACCCCCGCGGCGACGAAGTGCGGCTCCACGCCGCTCGCACCGCCCCCGCCCGGGGCCCGATCCCAGCTCGGTCTCCGGCTCTGGCCTCTCCGCTCCGCCGCCGCCGCCGTGAGCGAGCACGCACACACGCACACACGCACACACGCACACACGTCCTGCGTCGCTTCCCAGCTCCCCGTGGGCTCCGCCCCCCCGGGCCGCGCGCGCCACCACGTGCTCACGTAGCTCGCGGCGGTCGGCCTGTCAGAGCCTGGGAGGCGCCGGGGGCGGAAGTTCACGGGGGCGGGGCGGGGCGGGGCCGCAGGGGCGCGCTGGACGCTTTCCAGACCTGCCGCGCCCGCCTCCTGTCCTTTCCTGTCCCTGTCTTTTACCCTTTCCTTGGGGACTTCCGTGGCTTACTTAAGGTCGGAGATTTCAAAGAAAAGATGGTCATTTACAGGGTGTCACTGCTCTGCAAACCCGGCACTCGAGAAGCTGGGTAGTAAGGTCTGACTCTCCCGCAGAAGCTGCAAATACCCACTTCTTTTAACAGCTCCCCTGTCTAACCCAAGCAGTTTCCACCTTTTGTTCTGAACAAGTTATGAACGTGTTGGGGCGGAGGCATGACCGTGGAGGGAAGGTTTGAGCAGTTAACGGGTGGTGCCCAAAAGAGGGAATCACTTGGGAGCGATCTTACTGCCTTTCATACTATGTAAGAAAAGTAAGTTTACTGAATCTTAAAAAGAATGAGAAGAAAAAGTCCTTGAGGCAAACTAGACAGTCAAAGATGCTGTAGGAAGAATTCAGAACTGGTTAGAAAGCATCACTGAAAAAAGACAACTATCTGAGGATGACTATGTTGAAATCAGGGAATATCAGAAGGGAGCTGGATACAAGGCACGCAAAGCTTTTTGAGGGAACCAGGTCCAGGTTTTGCAGAACTTTGCACATCACACTAGAGAGCTCAATGTAAATCCACAGAAGACAGGGAAGTGTGAGGAGTTCAAGAAAGTGATAAAGCTACATTCGGGTTTTAGGAACGTAACTCTGGCAGTGTGGGCAAAAGACTGGGTTGGGAGAAGTTGAAGACTCTTAGAAGCTTCTTAAATAACTTTGAGGGAAAAAAGGCTAAGGCCTGAGGCCAGCTGGTGGTGTAGTGGTTAAGACGGCTGGATCTTACTTGTCCAACAGTGCAGTTCGAATTCCGAACGGAGCGGCTTGAAAAACACAGCAAGCATGTGTGTCCAAAATCCCAGAGGAGATTGCAGCATGACCTTTCCCCCAGGGGTGCTTTCTCATTTTCTCTCTCTCTCCAGCAAGCACATGTACTCTTTAGCAAATTACAAAAAAACAAAACTAAACAAAACAAACAAAAAAACACACGTTAAGGCAGTGACAAAAAAGAGATGAAGGGAAGAATTTGAGATATTTAGGAATTTATAGCACTTAACATCACATAGCACTGTAGTTTACCTGTAGGCTGGTCTGTCCTTGGACACAGATGTGCCATGGCTTTACGGCTAGGACTTTTTCATTGATTTTGGTATCCTTGGCGTCCAGTCATGGGCAGAGTCATATTCGTGAAGGCTGGCAGAGGGAATTAGGAAATGATGTCATTGGGGGAGCAGCTTGAGAGAGCTCAGAAAAGAATTTGCCTAGGGGAGTGCTGGAAGGCAGAAGTAAACAGGACAGAACTCATGGGTTAGAATAGGGAAAAGGAATCTCAAAAGCAATTCCTCACTTCTTCTACCTTTGGCCCTCCCGAGTCCCACGAGCTATATACAACCCACGTCCGGCTTTCCCGCCACTTTCGAGCGGCTCCGCCTCCCGGGCTCTCAGTGGGTCAAAGCCCAGGAGTCCTTGGCCCGCCCCTGCTTGGCTCTGGCGACGCTTCCCCGCCTTCTCTTCCTACGCTGGGAGCACCGCCCTCGTGGGCGAGGCCACGCCCCTCGGAGTCTCCCCTCGGTACTGGCTTCATTGTCCCCGCCCCCGCCCGCTCGCCCAATCTTCGCTTGGCCCTCGCCAGGGGGCGCAGCTCAGCCTGCTCGCCGCCCGCCCGCTTGTCTGTCGCACACACCCCCTCCGCCCCGAGCGCCAGCGGTTCGGAGCCTACGACGCCTCCGCGCCGAGCCTGCGGGGCTGCGCCGGCTGCTACTCCAGAGGGGTTGGAGGGTCCCTGGTGGCCGCGGCGGGGTCCAGGAGGCCAAGCTTGTGAGCAGGCGGACAACATGGACGCGGAGCAGCGGCCGGTCTCGGGAGCAAGCGAAGGGGCGACCCCCGGGCT
>NW_006159872.1:458567-462147 GCF_000334495.1 Tupaia belangeri chinensis | reverse complement strand
TGACGGCGAGGGTGCGCCCCGCGGCCGGGAGGCGGGGGCCCCCGCGGCTCCAGCGCCTGCAACCGCGGCCTCGGGTCCACTCCCCGGGTCTGGGCCTGAACCTAAAAGGAGGCAGCTTGGGACGCTGCTCCAGCCCACGGTCAACAAGTTCTCCCTTCGGGTGTTTGGCAGCCACAAAGCAGTGGAAATCGAGCAAGAGCGGGTGAAGTCAGCGGGGGCCTGGATCATCCACCCCTACAGCGACTTCCGGTATCGGGGGCCCGGCAGGGAGGGCAAGGGACTCCGATCCCACCCTCATGACAGCGACATGGGGGATGGGCCCGCCCCGCTTTCCAGGGTCACTTCCTTTCCAATCCAGGGGTCCCCTAGTGAGAAGGGAGAGTCACCTCCCCCAGCCTAGCCTGGGAATTCCTGGGCGGGGTATCCCTAAGCCGAGATCCTCTATGACTTGTCTGGCTGGGGGCGCCCGAAGAGGCAAGCAGACATCAGGGGATCTGCAAAGACCTGAATTTCCAGTTTTAGCAAACAGGGACCATAGGGACTACTGGAGATGGAGACCCCTGCCTCCTCCGGCCCTGCTTGCTGCGAGTCTGGGAAATTATGTCATATCCCGAGACTCGGGGTCAGCCTTAGCGAGCGGTCAGGTTCTGCTGTCTCCCACCCCCAGCCCAGGACAGGCCACCGGGAACAGACTGGGGTACGGAGGTGGGGGTTCCAGACCGCAGCTCTGGTTGCTGTCCCTGGTGCTGAAAGCGGGGTGTGGCGGGACAGCGCCACGGATGAGAGCGACTGGGGCGGCAAAGCGGGGGCCGACCACTGCTGGGGATTCCCGGGAAGAAGCGACGAGGGTGGGGGTGGGGCCATTTTACAGTCCCCATCAGGCTGTACCTCTACATCAAGGTCGCTAGGGGAGGAGAGCAGCCCTGTCCTTGGGGGAAATGAAGGGCAGCTTTGGGATGAGGGGATGAGTGCAAAGCGCCGCACCTGGGAAGGAAAGCAGCAGACCTAGGGTGAATCTGGAGCTCACCGGAGACCCAGACATTCTCTTGGATCCGCAGACATAACACACTCCCCGAATGCTCCTTTTCCTCCCATTGTTCCTTCCACTCCTCCACTGCCTCCCTCCCATCCACCCAGTGCGCCTTTTCTGGTCTCCTGTGGGTCTCCCTCCCCTCCCCCAGTTCACCCTCAGATGTACCCCCAGAAGCTGTGCGGGGGCCCCTTATGATGGTGCCACTGCTTTTCTGTCCTCTTTGCTGCATCAGCCGCTGGGCTTGTGACCGCCTGTGAGTCAGGCTGTGAAGATGCTCTGATGGCTGGTCGAGCCTTCTTTCCCTCCTCTCTCCCAGGATCTCACAGGGCAGGATTTCTCTTCACAGCCCCGGAGAGTGGAGGTGGGGGTTGGAGGTTTGTTGTTGATTGGAAGCACACAGCCCGAGGGGTGTCCTGGAGCCCTGGTCTGGAAGACCAGCAAGTTTCTTTCATGACTGAGAGGACTGACTTTACAGTCAGAATGGGCTGGGTCTTGGGATCAGTGCTGGCACTGGGTGTGTCCGAGAACTGAAACCACCACGGGTGACTGACTCTCTCAGGTCACCCAGCAGTTTTCTCCACATGAGGGCTTCACCTGCTCCCTCCCGATCTCTCCACAGCGTGGCTGTGCCCTTGCATGGGCTTACAGATTTCCAGGGGGCACAGGGTGGTGAGGGGACAGGAAGAGTGTAGAGCTCCAGCCCTGCGCCCCAGATCTCCTGCAGAGCTCTGCATTGGCACACCTGTCTGAGGTGCCGTGGAGGGGGAGAGGCACCCCTGGAAAGCTCAGTTCAGGTGGAAGGTGGGATAGATCACCTCGTCCCTGAATACAGATGGACAAGGAGATCCTAGCAGAGAAACAGGATCCATGGGTCCAACTGTGCTGGGAAGGAGAATGAGATGAAGAAGGCTGGGGAGGGCGTGAGGTCCTGGACTGGGATGGGCAGAGAGCTCGAGATGGGAGAAGCAGCAACCTTTCCAGAAATCTGGGGATAAGGGCGGTGAGTCATGCCACCAGCCAGTGCTCGCAGGGCAGTCACAGCCATTGTTTCAGTGGAAGTGTTTTCAGCAACTCTGAGATAAGCACAGGGTCCTTTATTTATTTCTTTATTGTATTTAAAAATACTTACACTCATATATAGTAGCAAACTGAGATACTACATTCCCAAGCACTCTCACATTCCTTCTCAAGTCTACTATTCTGAGTTTTGTGATACTTGATTTCCTTACTTTAAAAAAAAAAAATCTAAGGTTTTTGCCATGGGGCACATGCACTCACAGGAGAGAGTCAGTGAGAGGGAAAGTGAGAAAGTGCTACCCAGGGGATGCCCACACTGCAATCCTTTCTCCTCCAAAATCCCCAGAATTTTGGGCATTCACGCACCCAGCGTGATTTTCTGTTCTTTTTTTTTTTTTTTTTCAGAGGTTCTTGCTATAGGGCATGTGCACTTGCCAGAAAGACAGAGAGAGACAGAGAGACAGAAAGCGAGAAATCACCCCCTAGGGCAGATGGCCACACCGCAATCCCTTCTCCTCCAGTCTTCTCTCGGGATCTTGGGCACACACGCACACATACCCGGCATGAGTTTAACCCACCGGGTCTGGGACTTGAACCACGGTCGACTACATGAGAGTCCTGCGACATAGCCATTACGCCAACTGCTGGTCCCCCCAATGTGATTTTCAAGCCACTTGATCTGGAATATGAACCGTGGTTGGCAATGTGGGAGTCAAGGGCCTCAACCACTATGCTCCTGCTGGCCCCCATTTCCTTACTTTTTACTTCCTTATTATTGTTTCATTTGATACAGGGTGCATGTGCTTGCAGAAGAGGAAAGAGACACAGAAAGAAAGAGGGAAAGTGAGAAAGCACCCCCAGGAGTGATGATGATGGCACAATCTCTTCTCCTCCATTCTCCTCGGGATTTTGGGCACACACACGCACACACACACACACACACACACACATAATGTTTTTTCTTTTCTTTCAGACATTTTCGCTATAGGGTACATGTGCTTACTGGAGAGACAGAATGACAGAAAGTGAGAACTCCCCTCTCCCCCAAGTGGGGAGGCCCACACTGCAGTCCCTTCCCCTCTCTTCTCCTCTTGGGATTTTGGGCGTGCACCCACTTGTGCCTGGCATGAGTTTCAAGCCACTGAGTCTTAGACTCGAACCACAGTTGACCAGGTGGGAGTCCAGGACCTTAACCACTATGCCATCTGCTGCTCCAACCCAGCATGCTGCTTTGTTTTTGTTTTTATTTTTTAGAGGTTTTGGCCTTAGGACACATATGCTCACCAGGGAGAGAGAGAGAGGCAGACTCAGTGAGAGGGAAAGTGAGAAATCACATCCCTGGAGGGGGGGAGGGGGGATGGCTAAACTGCAATCCCCTCTCCTCCACTCTCCTGCTAGGATCCTGGGCAATCATGCACACATGCCTGGTGTGAGTTTCAAGCCACCAGGTCTTGAACCACAGTTGGCCATGTGGGACTCCAGTGACATAACTGCTATGCCATCTGTAGGCCCCCCAGCATGTTTTTTTTT
>NW_006159872.1:451269-457712 GCF_000334495.1 Tupaia belangeri chinensis | reverse complement strand
ACCAGATCCAGAACTTGAACTGCACAGTCAGCCATGAGAGATGCAGCCACTTTAACCACCACACCATTGGCTGACCCTGTATTTATTTATTTGCCATAGGGCATGTGCACTCACCAGAGGCAGAGAGTGAGGAATGTGGCAAATCACCTCCCCCAGCCCCCAGGGGATGGCCACACTGCAATTCCTCCTCCTCTAGTCTCCTCTTGGGATCTTTGGGCACTCACAAAAATGTTCATGGCCTGTTTTTCAAGCATCTGGGTCAGGGACTGAAACCATGGATTTGGCTGTGTGGCACCCAGCACTTTAACCACCATGCCACTACTTGCCCCATTTACTTATTTTTAATATTTATCCATCCACTTATTTCCACGAGAGAGAGACAGAGAGACATGCACCTCAACAATATCTTCACATCACGGTCCAGCCCTAGTCCAGCTGCCTGGATCATGGGCAGGCATGGGTATGCAGTCCCAGCATGCACAGGGAGTTCCTGGGATACAAAGCTACGACCTTTCCCATGTGGGTCAAGTTGTGTTACTGCTGTGCTACTGCCTGGCCCAACCTTACTTTTTAAAGTAGTTTCCCCTTTGGAGGAATCCTGAAATGATGTAGTTTAGTTTTGCTTGTTTTTGAACTGTGTACAAGTGGAAAATCCAACACATATCGTTAAATGTGTTGGTTCTCTTGCTCAACGCTGAATTTGTGAGATTCACCCATGCTGAATGTCGCTATACTTGGGTAATTGCAGCACCTGTATCATATTCTGGGCTGTGATTATAGCACAGTGTATTTATCTATGATGTGCTTTTCTTTTTTCTTTTTAAAGACTTATTTATTTTTGGGACCAGCAGTTAGCGTAATGGCTATGTTGCTGGATTCCCATGTGGTTGACTGTGGTTCAAGTCCTGGACCCAGTGGCTTAAACTCACGCTGGGCATGTGTGCTTGCATGCCCAAGGTCCCGAGAGGAGAAAGGAGAAGAAATTGCAGCATGGCCATTCCCCCCAGGGGATGATTTCTCGCTTTCTGTCTCTCTGTCTCTCTCTGTTCTGGCGAGTGCACATGCAAAAACCTCCCCCCAAAAAAAGGAAAAAAAAAGAATTATTTTTATTTTATTTGTTATTATTATTGTTGTTGTTAATTTGACCACAGAAACACAGAGACAGAAAGGGAAAATGAGAAAGCAAGCCGCCAGGTCCAGAACTTGAACAGTGTTGGGCCATATGGGAGTCCAGCACCTTGACCACTCGACCACCTGCTGGTCCCAACAATGTGCTTTTTTTAAGCTGCTGGGGCTGAGATTTGAACCACAGTCAGCCATGTGGGATCCAGCTCTTTATTTATTTATTTAAAGAAAAAAATAACCACCAGGTCCAGGAATTGAACCGTGGTCGACAACATGGGAGTCCAGCACCCTTAACCACCACACCATCTGCTGGTCCGGGGATTCAGCTCTTTTTTTTTGGAGAGGTTTTTGCCATAGGGCACGTGCACTCGCCAGACAGACAGTGAGAGACAGAGAGACAGAAAGCGAGAAATCACCCCCCAGGGGGGATGGTCATGCCGCAATCCCTTCTCCTCCATTCTCCTCTCGGGATCTTGGGCACGCACGCACACGCGCCCGGAATGAGTTTTTAAGCCACCGGGTCCGGGACGTGAACTGTGGTCAACTGCGTGGGAGTTCAGCGACATAGCCATTACGCTAACTGCTGGTCCCAGATTCAGCTCTTTTAACCACTAGACTGTGGGGGCAGCCCTATCTGTACTTGTCTATTGGTAAACATTCAGTTGTTCCTAAATGTGATGGTGTTATAGCATGTGTATAGCTATCTCTTGTGGCATATGCTTCCCTTGGGAGTATATGTACCTAGGAATGCTGGGTTGCAGAAAATACAGTTGCCGTGACCTGGTGGTTAAGGTGTCTGGATCCCACATTGCTGACCATGAATCCTGGACCTGGTGGCTTGAGAAATAGGCTGGGTGCATATGCATGTGTGCTTGAGATCCTAAAAAGGAGGGAGAAATGGAGAAGGGGCTGCGACAAGACCATTCCCCATGGGAAGTGCTTTAAAAAATGTTTTTTTGATTTTTTTAGAGAGATTTTTGCTATAGGGTGTGTGCACTCGCCAAAGAGACAGAAAACAAGAACCCCCCCCCCCTCGGGGGGATGATCATGCCACAATCCCTTGTCCTATATTCTCCTCTTGGGATTTTGGGTACACATGCACATGCACCTGGTGTGAGTTTTTTTTTTTTTTTTTTTCAGGGACTTTTTCATTGTTTTATTATCGTGAACTTAGAAAATTCCTATTTATTCTCATTGAAAAATATGGAACGCTTCACGAATTTGCGTGTCATCCTTGCGCAGGGGCCATGCTAATCTTCTCTGTATCGTTCCAATTTTAGTATATGTGCTGCCGAAGCGAGCACCACCTGGTGTGAGTTTTAAGCTGCTGGGTCTGGGACTTGAACTGGGAGTCCAGCGATGTAACCATTACACCATCTGCTATTCCCTAAAAAGCATTTTAATTAAAAGTCCCCCAAATGACCCATAGGGTGGAAAGAAAAAGAGGACTTGGGGCCCAGCAGGTGGTGGGGAGGCTAAGGAGCTGGGCCTCATATGGCCGACTGCGGGACCGAGTCTTGGACCCAGTGGCTTTAGAAACGAGCCAGGTGGGTGCACGCGTGTGTGCTCAAAATCCCAAGAGGAGAATGGAGAAATGCTTGCAGCGTTGTAGCGTGGCCATCCTCCCGGAAGCTGCTTTCTCACTTTCCCCTCCATCTCCACTACTGTCTCTGCAAGCATAAGTACCCTACAGCGTTTCCCCCACCCCCGAAAAACAAAAAGAAAACCAAGAAAATGCAAGTGTTTAACTTTACCGTGTAATGCTGAATTACGTTCCCAAACGGTGGTCCCGACTTACACTTTCACTGCTTGTAAATGGGCCTTCTGTCCTCCACATTCCTGCCCACTCTCGGTTCTGTCGGGCTGCCTGTCAGCCTTAGGGCCGGTGAAATATCCTCACAGTCTTGCCCCCTCCCACTCCCACCTTAGGTTTTACTGGGACCTGATTATGCTGCTGCTGATGGTGGGGAACCTCATCGTTCTGCCGGTGGGCATCACCTTCTTCAAGGAGGAGAACTCCCCGCCCTGGATCGTCTTCAATGTCCTCTCTGACACTTTCTTCCTGTTGGATCTGGTGCTCAACTTCCGCACGGGCATCGTGGTGGAGGAGGGCGCCGAGATCCTGCTGGCACCGCGGGCCATCCGCACCCGCTACCTGCGCACCTGGTTCCTGGTTGACCTCATCTCCTCTATTCCGGTGGATTACATCTTCCTGGTGGTGGAACTAGAGCCCCGGCTAGACGCTGAGGTCTACAAAACAGCGCGGGCCCTGCGCATCGTCCGCTTCACCAAGATCCTCAGCCTGCTGCGGCTGCGCCCCCCGCCCCGCCCGCCTCATCCGCGACATGCACCAGTGGGAGGAGGTGGGGCGGGGAGGTGGGCAGGGGGGCTCACAGACTCCTTCAGGGACAGCGCTATGGGTGGGGCTCCTGGTGACTTCATGGGGTGGGACAGATGGGTGGGGCTTCTGTGGGTGAGCTCTCTCCAAAGCTGGTGAAAAAGCTGGGACAGAATAAGGATTGGGGGCCTGCAGCTGGCCTGGAGGTTAAGGCAGCCTGATCCCACGTGGCCCACTGTCCGGTTTGAGGCCCTACCCAGGGGCTTGAAAAATCACACCAGGCACTTGTGGGCAAGCTCACAACCTCAAGAGGAGAATAGAAGAGAAAGAATGTTATGTGGCTATCCCCCCAGGGGATGATTTTTCACTTTTCCTCTCTTTTTTTCACGTTTTGGGAGGTCCCAACACCCCGGAAGAAAAAAAAAAAAAAAAAAAAAATCAGGGAATGGGGCCTGGACTTGGGGTCCGGGGTGGGGATGATAGTGCAGGAGAGCAGAGCACAGTTGCAGGACGGACCCTTGGGGAGGGGGTTGGGTCTGGGTAGAGTCTGGAACTTCGGCGTCAGGGCAGCAGAGATGAACAGTCCAGAGGGCGAGGTTCCGCAGTCCCACTGCCCGCGATCACCCCCTAGTATTCGTGTCACTATTGGAGACTCGTTTTTTCCCATAAAGTAAAACCATGAACTATACTTAGCTATGATGAGCACATTGCGGAGGTTGTAAGGGTGAAGGGAGTTCATGCGGGTAAAGCACTTAGGCGTCTGGGATAAGTCCTTGGGAAATCAGCCATTAGTATTGTTACTGGAGGGGAGAGGGCTGCTGGCAGTCATTCCTACCCACATGCCCTGAGGACAGTACACTGTGACATGCCCTCTGCTTTCTGCCAGGCTGCTGGGGCAGTAAGTGTAAGTGTCTCTGCTGCGATACTTACTGTGTGATTCTGGCATATTGCTTACCTCAGTTTTCCTGTCTATAAGATGGAAGTAATTCTTTGCATTAGCTATACATGTGTGCTACAAAATCCTGTTTCAATTAATAATAGCCAGATTCTTTTTTTTTTTTTTTTAACCTTAGGGCATTGCAATCTCTGGAGAGAGAGACAGAAACAGTGAGAGGGAAAGTGAGAAATCACCCCCCAGGTGGGATGGCCATGCTGCAATCCTTTTATCTCCATTCTCCTCCTTAGGTCTTGGGCACACATGCACACGTGTCTGGCATGATTTCCAAGCCACCAGGTCTGGGACTGGAACCATGGTTGGTCATGTGAGAATCCAGCAACGTAACCACTGCACCTTCTGAGGGTCACATTCCTTTCTTTTCTTTTCTTTTCTTTTTTTTTTTTTTTTTTTTTTTTTGGGGGGGTTTTTTACATTGGGCGTGGGTTTTTGCTATATGGCGCATGTGCTTGCCAGAAAGACAGAGAGAGAGATAGAAAGCAAGAAATCACCCCCCCAGGGGGATGGCCACGCTGCAGTCCCTTCTCCTCCATTCTCCTCTCAGGATCTTGGGCATGCATGCACACGTGCCTGGCGTGAGTTTAAGCCACCAGGTTCGGACTCGAACCGTGGTCGACTACATGGGATTTCAGCGACAGAGCCATTACACTAACTGCTGGTCCCAAGAAGGTCACGTTCTTTAATCCCTGGGGGCTAATGCTAGGGAGAAGTTTAAAGAGAGAATTTGCAAGGCTGGGAATGGAGGAGGTCTAGCGGGGAAGGGTTCATGTCCACAGAAGCCCCTCCTCGGACTCCTCAGATCTTTCACATGACCTATGACCTGGCCAGCGCTGTGGTTCGCATCTTCAACCTCATTGGGATGATGCTGCTGCTGTGTCACTGGGATGGCTGTCTGCAGTTCCTGGTCCCCATGCTGCAGGACTTCCCTCCCGACTGCTGGGTCTCCATCAACCACATGGTGGTGAGAAGCCCCCACAGCTCTGCCTCTCCTGGGCCTCTGCGGCTCTTCTACTGGAGTAGCAGGGATGGCCACAGGGAGCAGGAGGTGGGAGACAGTCAGGAGAGAGGAGAGCAGTGAGGAGGAGGGGGGAGGAGTGGAGGAAGAGACCCAGGAGTGTTGGTGTGTTGGAGGGAGCAGGCAAAGAAGGAAACGGAGGCAGAAACTGAGTTCCCCAAGCTGCAAAAGAGGCCCCTTTTGCTGGAGGGCCCCCAGAACCAAAGTAAGCGCCTCCTGGGAGGAAGGTCTGAAACAGAAAGGGGCAGGCGCTTCAGGACTGAAGGTGACAGAAAAGGGGGCAGGCAGAGAATGAGGCTCTGGGGCCTGGGCCCCGCCCTGCAACACACTCTGCCCCTCAGAACCACTCGTGGGGCCGCCAGTACTCCCACGCCCTGTTCAAGGCCATGAGTCACATGCTGTGCATCGGCTACGGGCAGCAGGCGCCCGTGGGCATGCCCGACGTCTGGCTCACCATGCTCAGCATGATCGTGGGTGCCACTTGCTACGCCATGTTCATCGGCCACGCCACCGCCCTCATCCAGTCCCTGGACTCCTCCCGGCGTCAGTACCAGGAGAAGGTCAGCAGGGACGAGGGTGGGGAGGGGCGGGCGCGGAGGGTGCTGGAGACTGGGCAGCTTGACATGAAGCCCTACTGACGTGTGCCCCTGTTGGATCTGTGTCCTTCCCTGCCCCGTGTCCTTGCGTCCCATGCCCCTGTCTGCCTGCCCTGCCCTTGGACCCTCCTCTGTCCATGCTGGGTTTTCCTGTGACTGCCACGTGTCTGCCCTCACCCACCATCGTCCGTGTGTGCTCTGTGGCCGTGTGTCCACGTCTGGCTCTGCACCTCACCCCTTCGGGTCTGGCCTATGCTTGTGACCTTCCACCCGCACCCCGTTGTCCTGGCCCTGGTCTCCCTGTGTCCCCTGCCTGCTGGCGACGGCCGGCCCCGCAGTACAAGCAGGTGGAGCAGTACATGTCCTTCCACAAGCTGCCCGCCGACACGCGGCAGGGCATCCCCGCGTACTACG
>NW_006159872.1:448668-450491 GCF_000334495.1 Tupaia belangeri chinensis | reverse complement strand
ACAAGCTGCCCGCCGACACGCGGCAGCGCATCCACGAGTACTACGAGCACCGCTACCAGGGCAAGATGTTCGACGAGGAGAGCATCCTGGGCGAGCTGAGCGAGCCGCTCCGGGAGGTGGGGCTGCGCCGGGCCCTGAAGGGGGACTCGGCCAGGATCTGGGCTTCTGGGTGTAGGGGCCATCGGGCAGCAGCTGCTTCTACAGGGAGTGAGGTCTGCAGAGGGCCCCTGGGAGGCTGGGTGCTGGGCTTCGCAAGGTCTTTCTTGCAGGCCTCTTGGGGATGACATATCTATGGAGAGGAGCTGTCGGGGTCTGTTTTGGGGGGATGGTCCCAGGAGAGCTCATGGGGAATCCTCTGAAGGCAGGAGCTCAGCGACAGCCCCAGGCTCACTGAAACATCGCCAGGGGAGAGGTTTCTGGACACAGATGGACTCTGTGGGGGCATCTAGGGAAGGGGACACAGCCTGCCTGACAGGCCTCTCCCCTGCCCAGGAAATCATTAACTTCACCTGCCGGGGCCTGGTGGCCCACATGCCGCTGTTCGCTCACGCCGACCCCAGCTTTGTCACTGCGGTGCTCACCAAGCTGCGCTTTGAGGTCTTCCAGCCAGGGGACCTCGTGGTGCGTGAGGGCTCCGTGGGCAGGAAGATGTACTTCATCCAGCACGGGCTGCTCAGTGTGCTGGCCCGCGGCGCCCGGGACTCCCGCCTCACTGATGGATCCTATTTTGGGGGTCAGCAAGCCTTGGAGAGGGTGGGGGGTTTACGAGCAGAGGACAAAGGGCAGCTGCTCCCCTGGATCAGGGCCCCCATCTGGCTGTGTTGCAGGCTCAGAGTTCCAGCCCCTCCCCAGGGCTCCTGTGCGAGAACTCTGAGCCTGGGGCCTGGAGTTCTGTATTCTTACAAAGCTTCAGGCTAGCCTGCAGCTTTGTGGTTAAGGGAGCTGGCACCCTCTTGGCCGATGGCTGTTTGGATCCTGATCCAGAACCTTGAAAACATTCTGAGCACATGTGCATGCGTGCTTAAAATCCCAACAGGAGGGGAAAATGGAGGCGAAGGGATTGTGGCGTGATCATTCCCCATTGGGGTGTGCTTTCTCTCTCTCCCTCTCTCTCTCTGGTGAGTACACGAGCCCTCTGGCAAGATAAAAATAAGTAAATATGAACCTTCCCAGGGGATTCCAATGCTGAGCGAAGTTGCAAACTACCAGATCAGAGAGCCTCTGAGTGCCATCAGCAGTGAGATTGAGTTTCTTTCTCCGAGCTGAGGGAAGATCAGAATGAAACAGAGCTGCCTGAGGGGCTGGAGCTTGGGGAGCTGCCCAAGTGGTATGATTCAGGGGCCAGCCTGTGACGGTGGGGCCTGTCCTGGCAGCTGTTGCCCCAAGTGACCCCTCAGTCCCCTAACCACTCCACCCTCCAGCATCCCTGTGGCACTGCACTTCGCCCTTTGGCACCATTCTCCTTCAGGATTGCTCTTGGTGGACATTCGAGGGCTTGGCAGGAGAAGACAGAGCCAGTTGCCAGGTCTGCTCCCTGAGCGGAATGGAGGCTAAAGTGGCACGCAGTAACTGCGGGCCTGGGAGCCAGCAAGACTAGCCTGTTTGTCCGCTTTAATTTGGAGAGAGAGGAGGACAGGGAGCGGGGCTGGAGGGAGACAAGACTCGAGCATTTAGGAGCTCTGGAG
This sequence comes from Tupaia belangeri chinensis, assembly GCF_000334495.1. Lineage (NCBI taxonomy): Eukaryota > Metazoa > Chordata > Mammalia > Scandentia > Tupaiidae > Tupaia > Tupaia belangeri. The sequence goes on along the minus strand of NW_006159872.1, from coordinate 448,806 downwards.
TAGGGAGTCCTCGTGGGTTTCTCCCAAGTTTAGGGAAGAGCCCGAGAAAGCAGGGCCAGCTGCTGCAGGCCCAAGGAGAGGGAGTTCTGAAGCCTCCTCCAACTTCTGCAGAGATCTGCCTGCTGACCCGGGGCCGGC
>NW_006159872.1:440169-443923 GCF_000334495.1 Tupaia belangeri chinensis | reverse complement strand
CTACTGCCGCCTCTACTCGCTCAGCGTGGACCATTTCAACGCGGTGCTCGAGGAGTTCCCCATGATGCGGCGGGCCTTTGAGACCGTGGCCATGGATCGACTGCGCCGCATTGGTGAGGCCTGTCCACTCTGCTTGCTGTGGGTCCAGGCTGTGCCCTCGCCCCACTCCACAGCAAAAAGCCCAGGCCCTAGTGCTTCAATGCCACATCCAGACCTCACAGTCCTAACAGGAGCCCCCAACAGGCCTCCCAACACGGTGACCCGTGGTCACATGTTCTGTCTCCATGCCCTGGGTCTTTCCCCTGCTTGCCAGTCCCTGGCTCTGTCTGTCCCTCCAACCCAGCTCACAGTCTCCTTCTCCTAGCCATATCTCCACACACCTGACCCCTGTCCTGACCTCAGGCCATTACCCGCCCACTCCTCGACATCCAGCCTCCATCTGGGATTCCTTCTCTATTCTTTTTTCTTTTTTGGAGAGGCTTTTTTGCTATAGGGCATGTGCGCTCGCCAGACAGACAGAGAGAGACAGAGAGACAGAAAGCTAGAAATCACCCCCCAGAGGGGATGGCCACGCCGCAATCCCTTCTCCTCCATTCTCCTCTCAGGATCTTGGGCATGCACATGTGCCCGGCGTGAGTTTTAAGCCATCAGGTCCGGGACGTGAACCACGGTCAACTACATGGGAGTCCAGCAACATAGCCATTACGCTAACTGCTGGTCCCTCCTTCTCTATTCTTAATGCCTTCCTCCTCACCAACCTCTAGGCAAAAAGAATTCCATACTGCAGCGGAAGCGCTCCGAGCCAAGTCCGGGCAGCAGTGGTGGCCTCATGGAGCAGCACCTGGTGCAACACGACAGGGACATGGCTCGGGGTGTCCGGGGCCTGGCCCCGGGCACAGGAGCTCGGCTCAGTGGAAAGCCAGTGCTGTGGGAGCCACTGGTGCACGCGCCCCTGCAGGCAGCCGCCGTGCACTCCAACGTGGCCATTGCTCTGACTCACCAGCGGGGCCCTCTGCCTCTCTCCCCTGATTCCCCAGCCACGCTCCTTGCTCGCTCTGCCCGGCGCTCAGCAGGCTCCCCAGCCTCCCCGCTGGTGCCTGTCCGAGCTGGCCCTCTGCTGGCCCGGGGGCCGTGGGCATCCACCTCTCGCCTGCCTGCCCCACCAGCCCGAACCCTCCATGCCAGCCTATCCCGGGCAGGGCGCTCCCAGGTCTCCCTGCTTGGCCCCCCTCCAGGAGGAGGTGGACGGAGGCTTGGACCTCGGGGCCGCCCACTCTCAGCCTCCCAGCCCTCTCTGCCTCAGCGGGCAACAGGTGATGGCTCTCCCAGGCGGAAGGGCTCAGGAAGTGAACGCCTTCCTTCCTCAGGGCTCCTGGCCAAGCCTCCAGGGACAGCCCAACCCCCCAGGCCACCAGTGCCTGAGCCAGTTACGCCCCGAGCCCCTCAACTCCCTGCCAACATGTGAAACCCTCGGGTACACCCGGCCTTAGCTCTTGGGATGCAGCAGCGTGTGCCCGAGGGTAGATGCCTCTAGAGGAAGGCCGTGGAGACCTGACACGCTGCCCTGTGGGAATGTCCCCCTACTGCCATGAAGATGGTCTCTGTGTCCTCAGCTCAAGCACCCTGCAGCCTGTCTGACACCCCGGTCCATTTGCCCATCCATCATAGGTACTGAGCGCCTACCACGGTCAAAGACTGCGAGGCGCTGTCTCCACTGCCAGTAGAAGTGGCTTGAAGCCCTCTGACAAGGGCATTTCCCTGTCCATGGTCCTGCCAGGTGCAGGCCCGCCCGTGACTCCTTTACCAAGCACAAGTACTTGCCCCACCATCACTGCCAAGTAACTAGATGTGTCTGTTCCCTAGCGCTGACCTGTAGGCCGTGTCTGGCGTGGTTATCTTCCTGTCCCCCTAGCATAGCTGGGCACTGCCAATTCCCTGTGCCCCACTGCTGCCAACAAATGTCTTGGGCCCTGAGTGTGGGCATCCACCTCTGCCCTCTCACTGCCACCTGTGGGCCCTCCCTGTCTCTCCCCTGCGGGCAGGAACACACGTCTCTTGCCCAGTTCCCCGTAGTCTCCGTCTCTGGGGTAGAACTGCCTTTTTATAAACTGGGAGCTGCCTCTCCCATGCCCTGTGCCCCAGTGGTGCCCTCCCTTAGATCCTAGGGGGAGTCGGCGCCTCCTTATTCCTGCGCCAGCCTACCTCCCCCCGGGCGGGGGTCTGTGGCTGACTCCTGATGGGACAGGCTCTCCTTTATTCAGTGATTTATGAGTTTGGTTAGTTACTGGCTCACTGAATTTGCCATCAGCTGATCTTGCTCACCCATGTTCTTCCCCATCCCTTCCCTCCCAGCAGGGGGCAGGAGGAGCAGGAGGAGGCAGGGCCCCTCCATGCCAGCTCCTACCATCCTTGCCCAGCTCCATCAGCAGCAATACTCAACCATCTCCTTATCCAGGGAGGGGTAAGAGGGCCCGCCCGAGATGGGCAGGAGGCCCGAGCTACCTCGGTGTGCTCCTGGGTTTGCTGTTGGTGCGGGGGAAAAGGCTGCCCGAGGCAGGTACTCCTGGAGAGGGCAGGCCAGTCACACCTCTGCCTTCTCAGGAACAGAGTAACCCCTCATCTGCCACTCTGTCCCCGCTACTCTATAGCATCGAAGAAGGTGGGGCCAGGACCCTAAATCTCCTTTCCTCCCTTAGGTGGAGGGGTTCTGGGGTTCTGGGCGTATGGGAAAAGTTTTATAATTGCTTCCAAACAGCTGAGTTTAAAAGAAAATAGACGCTCCTGGTGGCTCCTGGTTTGTGTGTGGGAACAACGCAGATGGGAAGGCATTTCCGAGTAGGAGGGGCAGCAGGGCAGGTGACCCTGCAGGGCCCGAGTGGGCTGGAGAGCGTCCAGGAGCCGTCTGCAAGCCCATCACGGAGGCTGTGGGGACACTGACAGTCAGCCTGCCCAGCTCTGTTCTCCCCAGCATCCAGCCACCCCGGCTTGGTGCCCCGACGTCATAGGCAGGCACCACGATGGAAGAGCCTGCTCCGGCTGAGGCTGTGAGGAGGAGGTGGCCCTGTCGATTACCATGAGAGCCACATATGAGAACATCAGGCGGCATGGATATGAAGTGGCTTTAAGGTAGTGACTCTGGGGAGACTGTGGACAAGACTGCTCTGCTCCCCTCCCCCCCACCCCCCAGGATGGGAAACCCGGGGAAGAGAACTATCCAGCCAAGTCAGAATTAAGGCCCAGGGTGTCTTCGAGCCCAGTCGACCAACGGACAGTCATGCTGCTGAGTGGGCAGCGGGGGCCGCACTCAGACGTCCGGGGCCCGTGAGGAATGACTAGGGAAAGGGACATCTCCGTAGGGTTCGATGTGGTCTCTGATGGGGGCTTGGGAGTAGAGAAGACTGAGAGGTGGGGTGGAGGGAGGGGAGGGGAGGGGGAGAAGGGATACAGCGCAGGGGTGGGTTGGGTCAGAGGAAGGGGCAACTCAGGATATGCTCAGCACCCGCATGATGTTGGTATAGCCAGAGCCAGGGCGCCAGCCTGTCACCACAATCACTAGGTCCCCAACACGGAGGAAGCCACGGAGCTTTCCTGGAGGGCAGGGGAGGAAGATGACAGTCAGCGATGGAGGGAGGCAGGCCAGCCCTGTCGTGAGAACCAGCCCCCACCCCAAAGCTTCCTTGCAAGGAAGGGGGCCTGAGGCAAGCTGTACGGTGTGTCCCGCCAGTGGCAGGGCGGGGGCGGGGGCCCCCTCCGG
>NW_006159872.1:435234-439983 GCF_000334495.1 Tupaia belangeri chinensis | reverse complement strand
TCTTTCCCTCTCCCCAACCTTAGAGGACAAGATTCCACTCAGTGAATCTCACAGGGAAAACCTGGGACCCAAGGAGAGGGCAAGGCCTTTGGAGACGGTGCGGAGTGCTGGGTGCGGACCCTTCTGATGCCAGTGCCGGGGTGGGGTGGGCAGGCAAGGAAGGTCTAGGCGGCTCACCGCTTTCAATGCCAAACTGAACCCGGCGGTCCACGTCGTCTGCCCAGACGGCCACTGGAGGCTCGCGGTACAGCAAGGGGAAGACTCCTCGGCAGAGGTGGACCTGGCGGGCAGCCTGGGCAGAGCGAGTGACTGCGATGACAGCTGCCCGGGGCCGGTACCGAGACAGAAGCTGGGCCGAGCTGGAGGATGCAGGAAGGTCAGTCCAGAACAGCAAAAGGGTGTGGAATTGGGAAACAAAAGTTTGGGTTCTGGTTACATGCCAGGTACGCATGTGTGTGTACCCCAAATACTGATGGGATGCAGAAGTGGAAGGAAAAGGATTGTGGTGTGGCCACACTCCATGGGGGATGGCGTTTTCTCTCTCTGGACAGTGCATGTGCCCTCTGGCAATGAAAAAGAAAGCGTTTGGGGGCTAGTAGGTGGTGTGGTGGGTAAGGCACTGGACTCTCGCATGGCCGACTATGGGTTTAGGTCCACGCCTGGGAGCTTGAAAATCACACCAAGCGTGTGTGCGTGCATGCCCAAAACCCCAAGAGGAGAATGGAAGAGAAGGGACTGTGGCCTGGCCATCCCTCGCTTTCTGTCTCTATGTCTCTCTCTGTCTGTCTGGCAAGCGCATGCGCCCTATAGCGAAAACCTCTAAAAAAAAAAACTAAAAAAAAAAAAAAAGATTTGGGTTCCAATTCCAGGTGTCACCAACAGATTGTGTGAACCTGGGTGGTCACTTCTCTGGGCCTTGGTTTTCTCACCTGTAAAGTGAGTGTAAAGATGCCTGCCCTCCCTTACCATACAAGGAAGGCATGAGACAACAAGGAAAAGCAAAGGAGAGAACAGTGAGAACCTCTGTAAGAACTACGAACCCCTTTTGAGAATGTACATGTATGTACTTAATTTACACTTAGGACTTAATCTTTTTTAAAGAATTCATTTTATTTGTCTATTCATTTTAAGAATTATTTTATTTTGCTTTATTTATTTATTTATTTATTTACTCATTTTGACTTTCATCAGTGAAGGACAGAGTGAGAGAGGGAGAGAGAAGGAAAGTGAGAAAGCAAGCCACCAGGTCTGGGATTCAAACTGTGGTTGGCCATGTGGGAGTCCAGCACCCTTAACCACCATGCCACCTGTCAGCACCATTCACTTATTTATTTATTTTTTAAGAGGTTTTTGCTAATAGGGTGAGTGCGCTCGTCAGAAAGACAGAGAGAGACAGAGAGACAGAAAGTGAGAAATCACCCCCCAGGGGGATGACCATACCGCAATCCCTTCTCCATTCTCTCGGGATCTTGGGTATGCACACACACACACCCCGTGTGAATTTAAGCCACTGGGTCTGAAACTCAAACCGCGGTTGACTACATGGGAGTCCAGTGACACAGCCATTATGCCAACTGCTGGTCCCCCCATTCACTTATTTTTTAATTTGACCAGAGAGAGACAGAGGGGGGAGTGATAAAGCGAACAAGCCACCAGGTCTGGGATTCAAACCATGGTCGATTATGTGGGAGTGTCCAGCACCTTAACCACCATGCCACCTGCTGGTCCTGCACTTAATATTTCGTGTTAATCTTCATGAACCCACAAGGAACAAATGATTAACTCATGATAAATACGAGGAACAGAGCAGGTGAGTTACCCAAGGTCCCCTAGCTTACGTTTCAGAGCAAATCTGAACTCAGGCCCACCAGCCCTTCTGCAACACGTCGGCACCGTAAGGCTCTGTGGGCTGGACGGGCTTGCCTCCGAGCCCCAGGACCCACATGGCCTTGAAGCCATGGCACCCAGTGATGCCACTGTCTCCCCCAGCCCCCGAGTCACCGGCACAATTCCTGGCTCACTCCGAGACCAGCCACTCCTGGCCTCTAGCCCTCACCGCAACCTCTCTTTTTACCCAGGTGACATTCTTCATTCCTGACGATGAGACAAAGCCCAGGTCTGTGGCCCATCCTGGTCTACCCAGACCCAAAGCCCTGTCTGGGCACCCCCAGTGTCCCCCTCACCGGCCAGTCGTGGTCAGCACGATGATAGCAGCGGCACAGCACTTGAAGGCAGCCTCCACGGCCCCAATGGCGGTGACTTCAGTGGGGTCACGGCTCAGGGGTGCTGCCCGGCGTAGCTCTTCAAACAGCTGCCGGTGGTACACTGCAGCCTCGGCCTCCCGGGCAATCTGCAGGCACCGGTGGGGGGAGGGAGGGGGTCAGGTTGGGCAGGGGCCTGGAGTCTAGAGGGCTTGGATCCCCTGGCCCACTCTGCACTCCTACCGCATGCTGCATCTTCACGGCCTCCACGGGGAAGTTGCCCTTGGCAGTCTCCCCGGACAGCATGATGCAGTCGGCTCCGTCCAGCACGGCATTGGCCACGTCACTCGTCTCCGCCCGTGTAGGCCGGGGCTTGGTGGTCATGCTCTCCAGCATCTGGGGGCACCGTGGATGTCAGCACTGTAGGACTCACACCTCCACTGGGGGTCCTGCCCACACTGCTTCTCTGACACCCACACTCTCTAAGTGTCCTGAAAGCCAGGGTCACACTTGCAAGCTATAATACATGGTCTGGCAGTTCGAATTCCTCATCTGAAGATGGGGGTCACTGGTTCTCTACCTAATGTTGTTTGAGGATCAAACACTGCACAGCAGAATACACTACGGCCTAAGGTGTGGGTGTTCACCCTCAGGTGTCCCCAAGACCCGCAGCTCACTCCGGACCTGTGTGGCACAGACGACCGGCTTGCCAGCCAAGTTGCAGCGGCCAATCATCATCTTCTGAGCCAGGAAAACCTTCTCCGCTGGGATCTCGATGCCCAGGTCCCCCCGGGCCACCATGATGCCATCGCTCACTTCCAGGATTTCATCAAACCTGCCAGTTAGGGGAATCAGTGCCAGGACAGAACCAGGAGACACCAGGGAGAGGCAGGAAAAAGAGGATAGGGTCGGTGAGGGGCCTAAGACCCGGCCTCACTTCTTCACGCCTTCGTGGTTTTCGATTTTGCTGATGATCTTAATGCCCTGCCCTTCCGGCCCCAGAGCAGCCCGGACGGCAACCACGTCGCTGGCTTTCCGCACAAAAGAGGCAAAGACAATGTCCACACCGTGCTCCACCCCGAAGCGCAGGTCCTTCATATCTTGCTCAGACAGACTGGGCAGGTCCACCTGGGCGCCCGGCAAGTTGACGCCCTTTCGGCTGCCTAGGACACCGCCGCTCTCCACTTTGGTCACCAGGCCCTCTGGGACTGCGGACACAGAGCGAGCCAGGGTCAGAGTTGAAGCTGAGGGCAGAGTCACCGCAGAAGGAACAGCAGGCTTGGACCGCGAAGAGATCGGGAACCACATCCCACTCTCCTCCTATATTACCGAGCGGGCACCAGATGGACGTCTGGGGAGACCACCAGCCCCCAGTCCAGCCCAACCCAGAACCAGCGCGGGAGTCTGGACACTGGGGACTCCTGGAGCGGGTGGGGAAGCACGCGCGGCCGGGGAAGGAATGGGCGCTCTACGATGTAGGGGGAGCCAAACCGCAGACAGAGCCCCGCGTCTGGGCGCGGTCAGGGCTGGAGGCGCGTCCGCACCGATTTTCTGGACCTCTAGGGAGATGAGCCCGTCGTCAATGTAGATGTGGCCCCCGACCGACACGACCCGGACGATATTGGGGTAGTCCACCCACACCGTGTTCTTGGTCCCCCGGGTCCGAAACGCCGGGTCCACAGTCACCAGCACCTGGGAACCCTTCACGAGCTCCACTTCCGACTCCGGGCCCTGGGGGCGGGGCCCCCCCCGGTGCCCCGCCCCCTGCCGCGGCCCTCCCCGCCCCTTCCGCGCCAGTGCAGGAGCCGCGCCTCTCACCCCTTGCAGGATCCCGGTGCGAATCTCCGGGCCCTTGGTGTCCAGCGCGATGGCCACCGGCCGGTAGCCGAGCGGGGAACTCGAAAAGCTCTCCACCGCCTCCCGGACGTTGGCGATGGACTCGGCGTGGTACTAGGGGCGGGAGCGGAGCGGGGGCATCAGGGAGGGTGCCCAGGACCCCAGGCACCTTCCAACCCGCCCGCCGCCCTGCCGCCGCACCCCGCACCTCATGGGAGCCGTGGGAGAAGTTGAGGCGGGCGATGTTCATCCCAGCCTTGATCATGTCCTTGAGGCGCTCCACGGAGCGAGATGCTGGCCCTGGAACGAGAGATCCCGCTCAGACAATTGTCCCCAAACCCCAGAGCAGAGCCACTGCCACCCTCGCAGAGGCCCCGGCCACAGGAGTCACAGGAGTCCGGGTACTTGGCCTTACTCCTTCCTTCTCCAGCCAAGTTCTGCCGCTGGGAGGCAACTCACGGGGTGGGAGTGGGGGTGGGAGGGTGTCTCGATAGGGGGATCCTCAGCGATACCTGAGGTAACTGGGTTGGCAAGTGATGTAAGTGCTGCAGTGTGGGGTGACCCAGGGTAGGATGGTACAGCAATGGGGTGGGGGGGAAGGGACTTTGGAGCTGAGAGACCCCATGGGCTGAGTTCTGTCTCGTGCCTGCTCTGCTGATGGGGCGCTGTGTAGCCCAGGCCATGGGCCAAACCCCAGCCTCTGTCGATCCGC
>NW_006159872.1:429717-435166 GCF_000334495.1 Tupaia belangeri chinensis | reverse complement strand
CCCCCCCCCAGCCTGTCCACACCTTGTCTCAGCTGGCTTGGATCACCAACAGGCAAGCACAGAGCCTAGTGTAGTAGGTCCTCAAATTCAAACCCAGGGTCTTTTCCACTTCCTTATACACTACGTCTCCTCATCCACTCAAGGACATGGGTTCGGGGCCAATAGGTGGTATTTAGTTAAAGCCGTGCGATCCCACATAGCCATCCTGAAATTCAAGCTCTGGACCTGGCAGCTTGAAAATCACACCGGGTACATGTGCATGTGTGCCCAAATTCCCAAGAGGAGAATGAATGGAGGACAAGGGATTGTGGAATGGCCATCCCCACTGGGAGGGGTGGGGGGTGGTTTCTCATTTCCCCCCTCTGTCTCTCTCTTGCAGACACATGTGTCCTATAGCAAAAACTAAACAACAAAGGACAGAGTTTCGGCCATTCTCTGGTCTTCTGTTTCATCAAGGTTTTCCTTTTTACTGCATCTTTCCCATCAGCAATGTAAACCTATAATTTTTTAAAAAAATAATTATTAATTATTATGATTATTACTTAATTTTCTATAGGACATGTGCAGTCACCAGAAAGAGACAGAGGTGGGGGGCAGGAATGAGAAAGCAAGACACCAGGTCCAGGACTTGAACAGTGGGCGGCATGTGGAAGTCCAGCGCCTTCACCACCACACCACCTGCCGGCCCCGTTATTTCTTTTATCATAAAAACGTTCTTTTAATTTACTTTCCTCTTCAGCTATAGTCCTATTTCTTTTCTTTTCTTTAAAAATTTCTTTTTTTTGTTAGTGGGTGCATGCACTTGCCAGAGAGAGAGAGAGAGAGAGAAAGTAAGAAGTCACCCCCCTGGGGGGATGCCCGTGCTGCAGGCCCCTCTCCTACATTCTCCTCGCGGGATTCTGGGCACGGATGCACAGGCATCTGGCATGATCCTCAGGCTTCCAGGTCTGGGACATGTACCATGGAGATGGCCATGTGGGATCCATTCCTTAACCATACCACCTCTAGTCCTATTTTCTTTAAAGAAGTTTTTGCTTTAGCGCATGAGCATTCACAGGGGAGAGAGAGACAAAGACAGTGAAAGGGAAAGTGAGAAACCACCCCCCAAGGGGATAGCCAAGTGGAAATTCCTTCCCCATTCTCCTCCCAGGATCTTGGGCATGCTGGCACACATGCCCAATGTGAGTTCTTTCTTTCTTTTTTAAAAGATTTATTTATTTGTATTTGCTATTATTATTATTATTATTTAAAATTTTGACCAGAGAGAGACACACACACAGAGAAAGGGAAAGCAAGGAAGCAAGCCACCAGGTCTGGGACTTGAACCATAGTTGTCTGTGAGGGAATCCAGAGCTTTTAACCACCACTCCACCTGCCAGCCCTCATGTGAGTTTTTTTTTAATTAATTAATTTTTTGAAGATTTACTGTATTTAAATTTATTTATTTACCCATTTTAATTTGACCAGAGAGGGACAGAGTGAAAGAGAGAGAGAGGGAAAGTGAAAAAGCAAGTCACCAGGTTTGGGACTCAACTGCATTTGGCCATGTGGGAGTCCAGCGCCCTTAACCACCACACCAATCTGCTGGGGGACTCAAACTGCAGTTGGCCATGTGAGAGTCCAGCTACCTAACAGCTATGCCATTTGCTGGCCCTTCTTTTTTCTTTTATTTTTAAGTAATTATTTTTTATTTTATCAATTATTATTATTATCATTCATTACAGGGCATATGCACTTATGAGAGAGAATGAGAGTGAGAGAGAGGGAAAGTAAGAAAGCAAGTCACCAGGTCCAGGACTCGAACCAGGGCCAGCCATGTGGGAGTCCAGTATCCTAACTACCATGCCACTTGCTGGCCCCCTGTAGTCCTATTTCTTTGCTCTCCTTTGCATCAAAACTCACTGCTAGAGTCATCTGTACTCACCGCCTCTAATTCCCTTCCCCGCACTCTCCCTTGAACCGACTGCGGTCAAACATTGGCCCCATCTCTCCACCGCATCTGTTCTTGTCAAGTCACCAGAGCCTCTGCGTTGTTGCTAACTGCAGTGTCTGACACGCATCCCTTCTCGGAACTTCTTTTGGCCTGGAGGACACAACCCTCTCCTGGCCTCCTCCCACCTCACCTGCTGCTCCTTCTCAGTCCCGTTTCCTCACCTCTCCCCTTAACATTAGATGCCCGAGTTGTCTTCTGTCATTTTACTTTCACTTAGTGATCTCACCTAGACTCGTGGTTTGAAACTCCATTGATATACAAATAACTCCCAATTTTATGTCTCTAATCCAGACCTTTCTTCCAAACCTAGACCTGAGGGGGCCCGCACAGTGATGCGATGGTAAGTGCGATGGTGAAAGCTGACCCACGTGGAAGGCTCCAGGTTCCTGTCCAGACCACCCTCAGTATGCCAAGCATGCCTGTGCCCGTGGTCCTTTGGGGCTGGGTGGGGAGGAAGGTGAATCTGTGTCAAGACACTGTTGGGGGAGCTGTCTTCCAATCTCTCTGTCTCTCTCACTCAGGGAAGAAATATATAAGGGAGCTTTTTAGTATTTTTCTTTTTGTTTTGCTGTAGGGTACATGCTCTCACCAGAGAGCGAGAGGGAGTCAGAGATCATCCCCCAGGGGAATGACCATGCAGCAATCCTTTCTCCTCCAGTCTCCTCTCAGGATTCTGGGCATGCACACACATGTACTTGACATGATTTTCAAGCCACCGGTCTGGAACTCTGCCATGCAGTTGGCCATGTGAGATCCAGAGCCCTAAACTCTATGCCACCAGGTGGCTCAATAAATAAGCTTTTACTATTGCTGTTGTTAAATAATGATTGTATATTAATTATTACTATTATTTTTCAAAATATGACCAGCGAGAGAGAGGGAAAGCCACCAAGTCCAGGACTCACACTGTGGTTGACTATGTGGGAGTCCAGCACCTTAACCACTGTGCCACCTGCCGGCCCCCAATAAATAAGCTTTTAAATCAACCCAAACTTGTGTATTATGTTACTCTGGACCACCCTAGGGTGTCTAATATGCACCTCAAACTTGGCATGTCCCAGCTGCAGTCCTGATCTGCCCCCAAATCTCTCCACCATGACAGACCCTTCCAGTTTCCCAGACTCAAACCTTGGAGTCAGCCTCACTGCCTTCCTTTCTCGCCCTCATCCCCACCCCATATTCCACCCATAGGGAAGTCCTGGCAGAGCTGCCTTCAAAATGCCTTCAGGATCTGACCTTCTTACCCTCCACTGCCACCGCCTGGTCTGAGCCAGAAATGCGGCAGGAGCAGCTTCTGTCTTTGCAACTCCCACCCCCCAACCCGCTGTCCCCAACCCCGCTAGGGAGTTCCTGTTAAAGTAAAAGTAAGAGCCCCCATTCCCCTGCTCAAAACTCTGCGGTAGTTTTCTTTTTTTTTTTTCCTTTAAGAATTATTTTATTTAACTTTATTTATTTTTTTAATTAATTAATTAATTATAATTTGACCAGAGAAGGACAGAGGGAGAGACAGAAAGAGACAGAAAGAGAGAGGAAAAGTGAGAAAGCGAGTCCTCAGGTTCAGGACTCGAATCATGTTGGCCATGTGGGAGTCCAGGGCCCTTACCCACAATGCCACCTGCTAGCCACCACTGCCCCCCCCCTTTTTTTTAATTTGATGAGAGAGGGACAGAGAGAGAGGGAAAGTGAAAAACCAAGCTGCCAGGTCCAGGATTTGAACAGTGGTTGGTCATGTGGGAGTCCAGTGCCCCTAACCACCACGCAACTTAGTTTTTACTTTCAGTCAGAGGAAACTCAATTCAAACTCTAAAGTGGCCTGAAAAGCCCTGCCTGATCTCTCTCCTTACAATATCTTCAGGTCTGCTACTTTTTCCTCCTTAACTGGTTTTAGCTCATCTGTCTAGACTCTTTTTTTTTTTTTTTTTGAGAGGTTTTCGCTATAGGGCGCGTGCGCTAGCTAGACAGACAGAGAGAGACAGAGACAGAAAGCGAGAAATCACCCCCCCAGAGGGGATGGTCACACCGCAATCCCTTCTCCTCCATTCTCCTCTCGGGATCTTGGACACGCACACACACGAGCCCAGCGTGAGTTTTAAGCCACCGGGTCCGGGACGCGAACCGCGGTCGCCTACATGGGAGTCCAGCGACATAGCCATTACGCTAACTGCTGGTTCCCTATCTAGACTCTTTGATTTAGGCCTTGGCACTGGCCGCTCCTGCCTCCGGAAACTCTCTTCTCCTAGGTATGTACATGGCAGGTACCTGAACTCTCACTTTGAAACTTTGCTCAGGTCTCATTTTCTCAATAATGGCTACTCTGGTCTTCCTATTTATGTCTGTTATAGGACACACATGCTCATCAGAGAGAGACAGAGAGGGGAAGTGAGAAATCACTCCCCAGGGGGGATGGCCACACCACAGTCCCTTCTCTTCCAGTCTCCTCTTGGGATTTTGGGCACGCATGCACATGTGCCCGGTGTGTTTCTCAGGCTGCTGGGAGCAGCACTTGGACTGGGTGGTTGGCCATGTGGGATCCAGCTGCCTTAATTTCTATGCCACCAGCTGGCCCTATTTTTTAAAAAGGTTATTTATATATATCTTCAGAGAGAGATATCCCTCAACAGGGTCTTCACGGTGTGATCCACCCCCTACTTCAGCTAGCATGGACTGCAGGTACACCAGGCCCTCCCGACATGCTCAGGGAGGTCCCAGGACCTTTCCTATGGGGATCCAATTGCCTTATAGCCACACCACTGCTTTGCTCTATTTTTCTTTTCTTTTCCCATTGTACTATCATTTTCTGCCATTACTAAATGTTTACTTTTTTTTTTTAAGAGAGATTTTTGCTATAGGGCATGTACACTCACTGGAGAGACAGAGAGACGGAAAGCAAGAAATCTTCCCCTGGGGGATGGCCATGCCACAATCCCTTCTCCTCCATTCTCCTTTCAGGATCTTGGGCACGCATGCACACATGCCCTGCATGAGTTTCAAGTTGCTGGGTCTGGGACTCGAACTGTAGTCAACCACATGGGAGTCCAGCAACACAGCTACCATGCCATCTGCTGGCCCCCAAGTTTACTTATTTTTAAAATAATGTATTATGTTGATTGTTTATAAACATAAATACCCACCCAGCTAAACTGTCAGCTCCCCAAGGGTAGCGCTCTTTGTTCACTGATCTACTCCTAGGGCCCAAAGTCTCGTCTCCTACGTGCTCAACAAATATTTATTGAATCAACGACACTGTCCAACATGGAGAGGTCTCGAAGGAGATGAGAGATGAGGAAGCACCTAGAGAGACCCCCAGGAGGCCCCGCGAGGCTGGGTGGCGCTTACCGATGGTGGCGATGATGCTGGTGCTGCGAGCGGCCACGGGCTCAGAGTCGATGTCCAGCAGGCACAGGTGTTCCAGGAAGGTGTCCGCCATAGCAGCCGGCAGCCGCTGGCGCCGGAAGA
>NW_006159872.1:428409-429680 GCF_000334495.1 Tupaia belangeri chinensis | reverse complement strand
AGGTACCCCGCCGGCCCTGTGGGAGAAGGGGCTCAGAGGCTGCTCTCTGCCTGTCCCGGGCTTTCCTCCCGCGTGTCTGCACCTCCATCCCTCGCCCTGCTCAGCAGTCTGTCAGGCCTTCTCATGAGGTGGGCCTCACGCGTACACTTTATTTAGTCGCATTGGCCTGTAAAGCAGGTACTTCTAGATGTTCTAAAAAGATCTCGGTTTTGCAGAGAAGGGAAACAGAGGCTGAGAAAGATGAACTAAATTGTCCCCCCGCCCCCCACACCATACAGCCCTAAGGAGCAGCGGGTTCCCATCTAGTCTGCTAACTCTGGGCTCTGCTTCTTGACCACCCAGTTCTACTGATCCCTTGCAGCCCTTGGATGTCCTGTCCTCCAGGGGCTGGCCTCCCTCTGCCTCAGCCCCCTGGATGTCTAGCCCACATCGCCCCTCACTATCCAGGCCCAGAATCACCCCATTCCCTGCGTAAGGTCCTTTCAACCCCTGGCAATTGCCGGCTTCCCCAGCCCGTCCTCTGAGGCTCCCCGAGCCCTCCGTGTGCCCCAGGCCCGGGCCCTGCTGCTGGCCCCAGTCCAGCCGAGAAGAGTCCCTCTTCTAGCCGCACCTTCCATGCTGCTGCACCCCGACCCTCTCAGGGTCTGCTCCAAAGTCAGACTGTCAGAGCATGTGGCCTGCCTGGGCCAGGGATCAGCTCTGTGGACTGGTTAAAGTGTCACCAGTGTCTCCCTTTGCCACTGGAAGCCCTGCACGCCAGGGGCCAGAGTCCAGCAGCCATGCAAGTGCCCCGTGGCTCGCATGCTGCAGACTCTCCATTGGCCTGTTGATGGGGTCTGGTCAAGGAGCCCAGGCCAGGGTCTATAGCTTAGCACAGAAGGAGCTCCCGAATTCCTCCCAGCCAGCCGCAGATACGAGTGCCTAGGCCTTCCACCCCCACTCGTGATTCCCTCGCTCGTTTCCCCCTCTGTGCAATGGCATCTGTTCCCCCCTTACCTCCCGGAGCCCCGATCAGGATGGACTTAGCGAAGTCTCTTTGGGACCTAGAGACCCATGACCAAAGCTCCTGTGGTGGCACGTTGTCCTGGGTCCACATGTTTCCACAATGAGGGGCTGCGGCTGCTGGTCGGGCCTGGGAGGGAGAGGAGGAGAAAACTGCTGGTCTTATCTAAGGGAGCCAGAGAATAGAAAAGGGCACACCCAGGAGGCCGCCCTGTCCCTGCACGGACTGGCTCCCCCGCCTGCCCGCTCTCTGCCCGCGCCTGCGGCGT
>NW_006159872.1:427904-428345 GCF_000334495.1 Tupaia belangeri chinensis | reverse complement strand
TTTTTTTTTTTTTGCTATAGAGGGCATGTACACTCCTTTGCCAGAAAGACAGAGAGAAACAGAGAGAAAGCGAGAAATCACCTCCTGGGGGGATGGCCATGCTGCTGCAATCCCTTCTCCTCCGTTCTCCTCTTGGGATTTTTGGCACGCATGCATACATATCCAGCGTCTTTTTCAAGCACCAGGTCCAAGACTAGAACCACACAGTCGGCATGTGGCATCGAGCTGTCTTACCCACCATGCCACCAGCTGGTCCCCAACAGGGTCATCATGCCATGATCCACACCCCAGCCTCAGCCAGCCCTCCGGATTATGCACGCTATCATGCCTAGTGACAGGACCCCGGACTTCTCCAAGGCAGGCCCGCCTCACAGTGGCAGTGTCACTGCTATGCCACTATCCAGTGCCAGGATTTTTTTTTTTTTTTTTTTTTGGGGGTTT